>NC_085857.1:52613933-52658933 GCF_034702125.1 Engraulis encrasicolus
GGGCCCTGGGCCCTTCCAAACTGGTGATGGGAGTCTCAGGCGGAACAATTGTCCATTGGGCCCAGGGCACAATGATGACCCAACCAATCTCAATTTAGGAGGCCCCAGTGCTTGAGGCCCTAAGTGTTCTGCTTATTCTGCTTAAGCTGATGGCCCTGGGGGGGCCCAGGCAAATGCCCTGTTGCCCCACCCAGCTGCTCTGCCCCTGGTGGGAGCCCATATGAAGACCTTGGCAGGGTGCATCAGTAATTTTTGGGGGCCCTGTGTGCAATTGTTCCGCCACTGGGCAGGCAGTAGGCTATTTTGGGGGGGCGCAGAAACATCTGCTTCCTTTCGCTTGTCCATTCTCTTTTTCTCCCCCCTCCCTACCCATCCCCGAGGAAGAATTAAAGCCCTTCTTCTGTTCCTATTGTGGTCCTGCCATCGCCACTATGAGCTTATGCTAATGCTGTTTAGCGGAGGGGCCGCGGTTCTCCTTCTACCAGGACAAAAGAACAACGCCTGCCTGGGCGAGACGACGAGAAACAAACCAGCAAGACAGACAGCGTTGAGAGCAGCGCACAGTTTTTTTCTAACTAGCGCGCGGTCCCTATCGTCATCCATGGGAACGTGGAGGAGGATGGAAGGGGCGCGCACGCACGCGGGCACGCACACGTACGAAGGCTACGCTCGACGTCTGCGGGGCATGCGCAGAAAGGTTAAAGAGGGCGTGGATTGGAGAAAGGGGCGTGGTTAGACTTTCCTGTCGAAAGGAGTGACACGTGGTTGAGCTCTTCCTTCTTGTCTGTCTATGTGCACAGTGTCACAAAAAGAAAGCTGTAAGCCCATCGGAATAGGTTTCCCAGTTTTTTTACGCCTCTGTTTTTACGTTTCCCAGTTTTCAAACAACCACCTTCCGACCGACCCACATATCCTCGCCCCGGTCGGAGCTGCTTTCTCTTTCTCCATTGTCGGATTTTCTCCAGTAGGCAAGGCGGCTAGCGACGCAAGCAACAGCCCCGCTGTCAGGTCAACCACCGGCTCTGCTGCTACTGTCAGGCGGGTGAGAGTGTAGACGAGGGCTGGGCGAGAGAGAAAGTGCCGCTGGGTGTTGCAAAGGGTCTCCAACCCCCCTCTCCACCTCCCCCCTTTCCTGCCCCCTCGGCTCTCTCCTCCCCCCGCCTCCATCCTCTCTCTCCCCAGCTCGCCTGCTGCCTCCCTCTCCCTCCCTTCCCCGGGTCAGACCCCCGCCGTGCCGCAGACCTCATCCTCGTCCATCGCACGCCGACCAGCGGCCATGACGCTCGAAGCGATCCGGTATCGGCCCGGGTCCCTGCAGATCCTCAACCAGCTCCTGCTGCCCCACGAGACGGTGTACGAGGACATCCGCAGCGTGCAAGACGGCTACGACGCCATCAAGAGCATGAAGGTACGTACGGCCATGGTATCGGTGTCTGTGTCGGCATCGGCCCGCTGCATCTGTAGCCTGTTGTGTGCAGCCAGCCAGTGTAATAGCATCGGCAAGCATGGGCGTGATTTTGGTTGGTCTGTCCGTGTGTGTGTGTGTGTATGGTAGGAGGAAGCATGTCCTTCTCCAGCATTTCCATCCAACTAGACAATCTGACGTTGTCCTATATTGGAATGGAGACTGACAGGGAATGACTCCGCACATTGCGTCCTAGCAGCAATCCCCCCTCTCCTCTTCTGAAAGCTAAATTTCATCCACGAGTATCAGCGTCGGTATCCGCCTGCATGTGTGCTACGGGGACTGGTTTGGCTGTAAGAGGAGATGTAGAATTCGGGGGGAACCAGCAGCATATTCGGATTCACATACGACAAAACTGGTTTGGGAAGACTATAGTTCTAGGTTTGGTTCCATTGCCAAAGCTCATATCAACACAGCATCAGGGACATGGCACGCTTTGCATCCACGACAGTTGTGCATACAAAGTGTGTGTGTGTGTGTGTGTGTGTGTGTGTGTGTGTGTGTGTGTGTGTGTGTGTGTGTGTGTGTGTGTGTGACATCTGATCCAGACTAGTAGTGTTCTGCTACCTAACATGGTCGTTCTGATGTCCAGACGGTTTTTACAGATGCTGCTCCCTCTTTATGAATCAGCTGCAGACGGCGAATTGCAACACACACACGCATACGCACAGCTGCCGGGTGCTTCTTTGTGTCAGCGTGGTGGATCACAAGGGGCTCGGTTGATCTATTGTGTGGGTAGGGGTACCCTTACCAGAGAGGGTTGTGTGTGTGCGTGCGTGCGTGTGCGCGTGTGTGTGTGTGTGTGTGTGTCGGTAGGTCGGTTCTCATACATTTGCATAGCGTTGCAGAATGGCAAAGGGGCTCGTCGCCTGTTGTAGAGCCGGGAGGGAGGGAGGGTGGATGGATGCATGGTGGCTGGATGGTTGGTGACGGTAGGCTAGCCTACATCTCAAGGGTAACCTTCACAACAAAAACATCCAGTTCCCAGACTCCCCCACACTCAGCCACTGCGCGCCACTTCAAGCGTATTGGCGTGTCCCGGTTTATTACAAAGTAACACACACGGAATAGATGTAGGTGGCCAGTATAGTTTGTCCCGGTTTATTACGAATTTACACGCGTAGCCTAATAGTAATCACGGAATGGATAGGCCTACATGTTGTAGATGGATGTATGTCTGTCATACGATAATGTGTCGAAATGCCCCGTGTTTGTGGGCTGGCTGTCAGTTTAAAACGGGTTAACCGAGCGCACGTGTAGGCAGGGCAAGCTGAACGCACGCCCTCACTGTAGGCTGATGACAGCGCGAGTCTCCGGCGGGCAATGCATCGCGCTCGTGCCCATGATGATGGCTAAAAGGGGGGTACGGCCCTTGCCTTATCAATATTTAACCGTGGAGAGGGGTGAACCAGAGCTTAAGATAGATTACTCACAGCGGGATATATTCAACGAGGTAGTCAGAGCAAGGTATTTAGCGGATAACCGTCTGGAAAACCGTTACAGTGACAAAAAAGATCTCTTTGATGAATTATTGATAAGCTCGCGATTTCACCCTTCGTTTCGTGCAGGGCCTTATAGCACGGGGTTTGCGTTTTTAAACATTGCAGCAAGACGCCGTTAAATTTGTACTTGTAGATTAGAACTATTTATTTTCTTTTTTCATGTCTGGAATGAAGTTGGAACCTTGTGAGCCTTGGTTTGGTCATGGCGCTCTCCATGTCTGCTGAACAAAGACCCAGCCTGCATATCTCTCCCTCTCTCTCTCTCCCTCTCTCTCTCTCTCTCTCTCTCTCTCTCTCTCTCTCTCTCTCTCTCAGGTGTGTTCATCATCAATAAAATAATCTCAGCACCCCTATCTGTAGAGCTCTCCCTCTTCAGGAAGACAAGTTATCTGTGATGACACAGATTTAGCAACGCAAGTACACACACAGTGAAGAGGGCGCGAGTGGAAGAAAACATTCGTTTTTTGTGGAAGAGGTCGTATAGCTCTTCAAGACACACTTGTACTTAAACTTCGTCATACACACACACACACACAAACACCATTCTTCTGGTGGTTACCTCACCTCCTGATGATGTCATTCCCGTTGTCACTGAGCTAAACCTAATGTATGCATGCATCAGAGGTATGTGTGTGCTTGCGTGCGCGTACAGCAGTGTGACTGAAGTCCATGTGTGGTGCTTACGTTTAGGAATATTCCTGCTAAAATATGCTGCAGGATCACTGTCGTAACGCAAGTACTTCAGGCCCCCCTGCAAGCTACCAAGAATGGGCCCCCTAGCGAGAAAAGAGGGCCTGATATCATGTGGAGGGGGCCTGTTTCTTCAAGTCAAGGGCCCATGTGCCCCCCCGCCTCGTATGGGCCCCCCTGCCTTGCGGGGGCTGCGGGGGTATACTTTACGCCCCTGTGCAGGATCTACAAGTTGACGAGAGAGAGACACAGACAGACAGACAGACAGAGAGAGAGAGAGATCTGTGTGTGACAAAGAGAAAGACATATGTTATGTCCTCAGAGTACTTGTGTTAAAATCAAAGTAAAGATGCCTCCCAGCGTGTAGGAGGTTGATTTAGGCGTGTTTACACATAGCTGGGTATTTTGATAAACAAACATTTTTTCCCCCATATGTTTTTCAAAATATCTTCTTTCACACTATCAGCAAAACCACATAAATATGCTGCAAAGAGCTGTCATGAATGCGTTAAGCCTGTGGGTGGAAAGGCGAATGCCATTCAAGTCTCCCTTTTTCTTGGTTTATAATACAGTGCAAAAGTCAAACTTGAGTTTTCAAAAATCTCCACTTGTTCTGTCTGAGTTGTTTGAAAGATTCGTTTTCAGCTGAAAAACCTCTGTGTAAACTAAAGGCACAAACAAAGGTAAAGGTCTTCGTTTTTGAGAATACCCGGGTCGAGTGTGTGTGAGCAGCGTGTTCTCTTTGCTGAACCTTAGCTCATTACCCCAAAGTCAACTGACTTTTGAAATTCGGCCTGGTCTGGTCGTTCAGTTTTCCGTCAACACCGCTGAATTGACCTCAGTCACTCTGGTAGCTGTGATTGCTTCTGGTTTGAAGTAAATTATGCATGTCCGCAACACTGTTAATGCTCCCACTTGTTTAATGGCACAACGTTTTTGCTACTGGTTTGAAGTACGTTGAAGTACGACGTTTCAGACCTTAGTCTGCACGCGCGCGCTCTCGCTCAGTTCAAAGGTTGCAGGTTCAAATCCCACCTCTGGGAGCAGTGCGGCGGGACGGTGCCATGCTTAGGGGTAGAGCACTGGTTGATTACTGGTTGCATTTAAATGAAGACCCTCATCTTGCATTAAAATGTGTTAACATACCAATATGTTTTATTAGATTGTTGTCTCCAATCTCATAAGCCTTAATGTTGCATCATGCAGCTCCATGGCTCCAATGTTGCGCAATGCAACATCCAGCACCAATGGCTTAATGTGTGTGTGTGTTTATTTTGTGTGTATATTTTGTGTGTGTGTGTGTGTGTGTGTGTGTGTGTGTATTAAGGTGAGTGGCACCCCTACTATTGCCTTCTTGGGCTGAGTTTGGGGTTTGTGTGTGTGTGTGTGTGTGTGTGTGTGTGTGTGTGTGTGTGTGTGTGTGTGTGTGTGTGTGTGTGTGTGTGTGTGTGTGTGTGTGTGTAGGTGTGTGGCTCCCCTGTGATCACATCGTGGTAATGTAATTAGTGTGTGTGTGTGTGTGTGTGTGTGTGTGTGTGTGTGTGTGCGCGCGCGTGCGCGCGCGCCATCGTGGGTTACCCAAGCCTGGGGGTGGATGTGATATGTGTTTTTGTGTGTGTGTGTGTGTGTGTGTGTGTGTGTGTGTGTGTGTGTGTGTGTGTGTGTGTGTGTGTGTGTGTGTGTGTGTATCAATGTATGTATCTAATGAATGTGTGTGTGTTTTCCAGGTGCGTGGCGCCCCTGCGATCGCCATCGTGGGCTGCCTGAGTCTGGGGGTGGAGCTCCGGGCGGGTGCCGGGGGCGACGACCCCGTGTCCTTCATCAGGGAGTCGCTGTGTCACCTGACCTCCGCCAGGCCCACCGCCGTCAACATGGGGCGCGCCGCACGCGAACTCATGGAGTACAGCGAAAACGAGAGCATGGAGAAGAGCGGAGAGGCACTCAGAGAGAGGTGAGGAATGGAGGGATCCATAGATAAGACGGGGTAGAGAGAGGTGAGAGATTGAGGGATGATGTGTGTGTAAAAGAGAGTGAGTGGAGTACAGCAAGAATGAGAGAAGAGCTGTGAAGAGAGAGTAGATAGATAGATAGATAGATAGATAGATAGATAGATAGATAGATAGATAGATAGATAGATTTATGTATTAAGTTCATTATGTCTAAGTGTTTAACTTAAACACTTAGGCTTTTCTTTTGCCTTAAGACGTGAACGTTTTTATCTTTTACATGACATGTTTCGACGGTGTTACTTCCGTCTTCATCAGAGGGTCACTGTGATGTTGACGAGTGACATGCTTTAAAATCAGCTGATGTAGTTGTGGAGGTGTGACCTCCCTGCCAATAATGACAGGTTGATCACACCTCCTGCTGTTAGAGTTGCCCTCTTAGGATGGTGGTCCAGGTGTGTGAGAGCATGTAGACCCTAAGTGTTTAACCCTTTAAGCGCCAAAGTCGCAGAATTGCGACGGTACGTCATCATGAACAAAAGCGCATGTAGATCAAACCAGCGGTCTTAATAGTGTTCATCCTCCCTACCAGTAGTTGGCAGACATGCTACCCTTTCAAACAAGACTACGATTGCGTCATTTTGTAGTTCACAGAGTCTTTGGTGAAGCAGTAAAAGACGCGACAAGTGACGCTACAACAAAATGCGGAAGTAGCCACTTTGCGTCTTTGACTCGAGGCGTACGAGTTGGATTTGTGTTGTTATCAGTGAACTATCAGCGAGCTATTTCATCATGGCTAGTGAGAAGTTGAATCGTGGTGAAGTTCTGAGCATGTTATTTTACTATTCTGACTCCGAAGGACAGTTTTTATCTCACGAGGAGGATAATGATCGGACGAGCACTCTTTGTTTACCGTGGCGAAACTTCCGAAGGCAGTGATGCCGACATGCGAAGCAAGGATGTTCTCTAAGCACACACACACATTGACACTCATTCGGTGACTTTATCCGATCTCAAAGGAGTCGGTGGTAGTGGCGAATGCAGTCGTAGTGTCCATACAGGTATTGGTGGAGGAATTAGGGGTGAGAGAAGTGGGTCTGGTATGTTAGCTTGGGCTCCCTCCATTCAGCCCCCGGTTATGCGGGTAGCCACCTATCCGGACGCAAACGCAATAATCCTGGGATCAGACAAACACTGTTCACCAAGCAGCACACACGCACTCATTCTGTCCCTCTTTCTGACTTCTACTGGGTGGATGGCAGCGGCGAACGTGGCCATATCTCCGTATGGAGAGGTTTTGGTAATAGAACGCACGGTGAAGAGAAGACGCATAGGCAACCCTAAAACATGAATGTTTTAGACTCGTTGTTGACAATCAGACTGGTCACAGCGTTTTGACTGTCTTTGTAAGAGTTATACAAATCAGTAAAACAGCAAATAGAGACGAAAGAGGTGGCGATATATTTCCCTCAAACGGGGGAGAGGGTGGAAGGGCGCTGCGCTCTCCACGCGAGGGGGCGGGGATTGTGTTCCTAATCGGCTTCAGGTGTCAGGCTGTAGCCTAATTACGTTGGACACAATACTATGGACATGATACTTGTGATTTCATACCCATTATGTTGACAGTTTGCCCATTAGTTTTGTGAAATGTAAGTGACAAACTGTAGAAGCCACTGCTAGACTGTGCCATGATCAACCATTTTACTGCCTATACAGCGCCTGCTCCAAAGGCCATAGTAGGCTATACAGATGTAAAAATAGGCATAAATATGAATTGAATATGTGTGCTGACCCTTTCTGTGAAAGTTTCACAAGCTAAAAAGGTACAGGTTACAGATACAAACATGTCCGGCCCTCCAGGCAAAAGTAGTAATTGTTGCATTATATATTTCAATATTATTGCATTATATTATTGCAATATTACAATATATACTATATATATTCTGCCTAAAACTACTTATTTCCTTGACCATAGTGTATGTGCACTATGTGATAGTAATGGAATGTCAAATATTGCTCAATAAATTCAATAATCTATTGAAAATTATCAATATTTTCCAAAAAATATTAAAAATTCAAAATGGCCGCCACCATATGACGTCATAATATGCAAATAAGGTATGCATATTTACTCCCAAAATAATCTTGGGGTCATCCCCAATATTTGTCTAATTGACAGTCAAGCTCTATCTGTTACCAGTGTCAAGCCACAGTCATTTGAATTTATCATGCCAACATTCAGCTTTTTTGAAAAATAAATTGTGGCGCTTATATACTATATATATTCTGCCTAAAACTACTTATTTCCTTGACCATATTGTATGTGCACTATGTGATAGTAATGGAATGTCAAATATTGCTCAATAAATTCAATAATCTATTGAAAATTATCAATATTTTCCAAAAATTATTAAAAAATCAAAATGGCCGCCACCATATGACGTCATAATATGCAAATTAGGTATGCATATTTACTCCCAAAATAATCTTGGGGTCATCCCCAATATTTGTCTAATTGACAGTCAAGCTCTATCTGTTACCAGTGTCAAGCCACAGTCATTTGAATTTACCATGCCAATATTCAGCTTTTTTGAAAAATAAAGTGTGGCGCTTAAAGGGTTAAGATAGATAGATAGATAGATAGATAGATGAAGATGGAGAAGAGCGGAGACGCTTTCTCAGAGCGGCGAGAGATGGCGAGAGCAAAGGATTAAAGACCGATAAATGGAGAGGGAGTGATGGGGGGACCTCATGGAGGACAGTGAGAACGAGAAGAGTGGAGAGGCACTCTGAGTGAGGTGAGATATGGATACAGTGTGTAAAAGAGTGAGAGCGGTGCAGACAGAGGGACATCATGGAATACAGCCAGAACTAGAGCATGGAGAAGAGCAGAGACGCACTCAGAGAGAGGGGGGGGAGGGACAGACAGACAGACAGACAGACAGACAGACAGACAGACAGACAGACAGACAGACAGACAGACAGACAGACAGACAGACAGACAGACAGACAGACAGACAGACAGACAGACCGGCCACTCCATTAGGAACACCTCTCTAATGCTGGGTGGACCCCCTTTTGCCTTCAGAACTGCCTACAACAAAACTCGGGTAGGCTGTGGCATTCCAACAAAGATAAATTGGTACTAATTGGCCCAATTTGTGCCAAGAAAATGTCCTTATGCCATTATATCCCCAGCCTGAAATGTTGATGCAAAGCAGGGTTGACCCATGTTTTCATGCTGTTGACGCCAAATTCGGACCATTCTACCTGAGTGTTGCAGTAGATATCAAGACTCATCAGACCAGGCAACATTTTTGCGATCTTCTAGTGCCGTTTATGGTGAGCCTGGGTAAATTGTTGCCTCATTTTCATGTTCTCAGCTGACAGGAGTGGCACCAAATGTGGTTTTCTGCAGCTATAACCCATTTGCCTCAAGATTTGATGTGCTGTGTATAATCAGGGATTCTATTATGCATGCCTCGGTTGTAATGAGTGTTTTTTTTACTTAATGTTGCCTTTGTATTAACTCAAACCAGCATGGCTATTCTCCTCTGACCTCTGCCATCAACAAGCCATTTTTGCCCACAGAATCGCTGCTCACTGCATTTTGTTTCTTTTTCATACCATTCTTTGTAAACCCTAGAGATGGTTGTGCGTGAATGTCTCAGTAGATCAGCCATTTCTGACATTCTCCAATCAGGCCCTTCTGCACCCACAGCCATGCCATGTTAAAAATCATTTAAATAACCTTTCTTCCACATTATAATGCTCGGTTTTAACTCGATTTTGAACTTTGAACTGCACACAAACTCATAGAGAAGAGCGGAGATGCACTCAGTGAGAGGTGAGGGATGGAGGGATAATGTGTGTGAGAGAGAGAGGTTTGCAGAGAAAAAAGCCAGTATTTTTCGGTTCGCATCACGAGCTAACTGTCTGGTTCTTGAACTCTCAGGGCGCATTCAGGCTGACTGAGAACAGTGCCGGCGCCCATCCCGCACCTAATCACGATCCGGCCATCATCCGGCCACGCCGCAGATCTTGGCGTTCGCAAACTAAAAAGTTGGTTCGCAATGCGAACTGAAAAATACTCCGTGAACCGTGACTACAACGTGGACGTCAGCAGGTTCATCCGGTTAACACAGTCACGTGCGGAAAAAGTTCAGAGCTCGGTGTGAACACGGGTGGTTCGCAAGCAAGCACTTAAGTGCTGAACATAACTGGTGGAGGCAACGTCACCGGCACCGTTCTGGTCAGCCTGAAAACAGTATTAGACCAGAGACATTAACGCTCCTTGGAGACATTAACACTCCAGCCAGTTAGAGGTTAGGTGCGGGAATGGGCACCGACGTGATTCTCTGTCGGCCTGTATGTGCCTACATGGATGGATAAATAGTGCTGTGCTGCACGCAAAATAATGGAGAGAGGTGAGAGATGGATGGATGGATGGATGGATGGATGGATGGATGGATGGATGGATGGATGGATGGAGGGATGGAGAGAGAGAGAGAGAGAGAGAGAGAGAGAGAGAGAGAGAGAGAGAGAGAACTCATGGAGTACATTGAGAATGAGAGCATGTAGTCGTCGCTGTAGTAGTCATTGAACAGTTGACTACCATACGATGACATAACACAGGGGCTTTTAGTAATGCACTACATACAACTTTGTCATTGCCATTGTGGTAACAGCAAATGTATAAAGCCATTTTTTTTAACAGGTTAAACCTTTGCAAGCATGTTGTAATTCCTTGGAATTGCAAGTCTAGTTACTTGTCATTATACTGTATTATCCTTAATATTAATATTCAATTGAAAATGGTCAAGTTTTGAATATGTGATGATAGGCGAAATTTGCATGAGGGAATGGTTAAGACCGAGCTAGTAGAATCAGGTTATGATTGAGGTTCCTTGTCTGCCAATGAGATGTCAGCGTTTGACGTGTTGTCCCGCCTCTGCCGCAGTGTGATTAGCTGGATCGAGGAGATGCTGGAGCGTGACGTGGGCGACAACAAGAAGATCGGCAATTTCGGCGCGCAGCACATCCTGTCCGGCGTCCCCAGAGACTCCGTCACCATCCTGACGCACTGCAACACGGGCTCACTAGCCACCGCAGGCTACGGCACCGCACTAGGTGAGACTAGAACTAGAGCTAGAACTGGAACTAGAAGTGTCTGTGTGTGTCTGTGTGTATGTCTATCTGTCTGTTTGTCTGTCTGTTTGAATGTGTGTGTGTGTGTGTGTGTGACTGTGTGTGTGTGTGTGACTGTGTGTGTGTGTGACTATCTGTGTGTGTGTGTGACTATCTGTGTGTGTGTGTGTGTGACTATCTGTATCAGGGCTTAACACTAACACACGCCAGGTAGCCAAATGCGGGTGAAAGTCGGCGTTGGCTAGTAGATACCGAAGGTTCACTAGCCATTCTGGCGGGTCCGTCACTATTCTAAATGATGAGGCACCGCATTTTGTAGTTTTTTCCCTCGGACCGTCTTTGCTACAAACGCAATGCAATGCGATTTCGCGAGCCTACAATACCCATGAAGCATCTGTGTCACGTGTCACCTGTGTCTCACGCAGGAGAGGAATCTGCAGATAGAGCTAGTCTTGCGAATATGAGTGGCAGCAGCGAGCTACAGGCACATCAGCGCGCGTTTGGAAATGTTACTGAAAACCTTCACGTGAAAATAAAGTAGCGAAGTTCATCTCAACTGACCTGTTTTGGGATCTGTCATTAGTACAATGCATAGTAGACCTAGTAGTGGACATTAAAATGACCAAGGCGAGAGGAGAACACCTCAGTCTTGAGAAAGTCTTGAGACTAATTAGCGCAGTGATAAGACAAGGACACATGCGGCATTAATAATGTTCGGTTTAAATCATGTTCTGATTTGCCTGTATGTCTTCATACCTTAATATGCCTCCATGTTTCTTGTGCCGTTGTTCCCGACTGTCAAACGGGGCTTAAACAACGCGCAGTAGTAGCCTTCCAGACAGTACAAAATCATGTCCCATGTCCCTTCGCATGTGCCCATCTTGCTTTGCGTCCATTTATATTTTAAACAACTCAATATTAAACGGAATGAAAGGAAGTCGTAGCTCCTTCTGTAGTTACCGGCCGCATATGTGTGTGCCTTCTAGTAGATAGCCTACTTATATGAGAAAATATTCCAGAAGACGTGTTATTCCACATCCATGACCGAGGACATGCGAAGCTTGGCAATGACTTTGCACTATCTACTTTGCGCATCGAAAGTGCCCTTCAGATCAAAGACGGAAATATTTTGCTCTCATGTAGCTTACATTTGTGCCCTTCCACACAACACTGTGCTTGGTGTTTCTGCACGGCTATGCCATTCCTGAGATGAGTTAATCTGTTCTTATTGCATGCATGCATGCATGCATGGACCAGTTAACAACAATTCTAGTTATTAGGCCCTATATTATATTATATTATATTATATTATATTATATTATATTATATTATATTATATTATTTTATGTTATATTATGTTATATTATCCTACATTACATTATTACAGCCTAATATATAATTCATTAAAGCTGCTATGATGGTTACGAAAATTATGGCTAGTGAAAAGGCCCAATGGCTAGTGAGTCACGAAAACCACTAGCCAAAATGGCTGGTAAGCGAAAAAGTTAGTGTAAAGCACTGAGTGTGTGTGTGTGTGTGTGTGTGTGTGTGCATGTGTGTCTGTCTGTGTGCATTGTGGCGGAATGCACTTCCACCATGGTCTCCAAGACTAATTGTTTCCAATGCCCCAGTAGCACACTGCACCCACAAACACACATACACCTAATTGAGGCCCCTTAAGCAGTTCTCTACCTGAAGATGAGACGCACCTGCAGCGAGATCTGATTGAGGGGTGTGGCCGTAAGATGGCACCGCTTGTTAGATGCCAGTTTTGAGCATTCTCGTGAAGGACACAGCTCGGCTAGTTTTGTTTTTTGTTAAGGGTCTATTTTTGTGTCTTTGAGTCTTGATAAAGACGTGCTGGTTGGTATCCTTGGTTTGTTGTCCGTCTATTTTGTCTTATTATTTTATTGCTGGCGGAAGCTTATAATTTAGTGACAGGATTTAAAGGCCTGTCTGGCGCCTGAACTTGATTTTTTTAGTGCCCGACCGTAAGCGCCGCTACAGCATGTGTGTCTGTCTGTCTGTCTATGTGTATGTGTGTGACTGTCTGTATGTGTCTGTCTGTATGTGGGTGGTTGACGTTTAAGGGCGTAACGCAAAAAAAAGGTTTTAAAATTCCTGAAAGAAATGATGTATACAAATTGGAAAAAAATAGAAAAAAATAAAGCACTTAGTGGTCTGTGGAATTTCACCTTATTTTTGCCATTTTTGGGAAAATGTGTCCTGCATCAACACATTGCATAGGCATGTCACACCGCAGGAAAATGGAGTCACACCACAGGGAATTCACTGCATTATGGCCATTTTATTCCTTTTGTATACATGACTGACATCTGAGCTCATGCTAACTTGATAATGATATTGTGTTTAATCTTAATATGTGTTTTTGTATTTATAAAAAAAACTTTTTTTCCTTCTATAAGAGCAGTCACACCACAGGACACCATAAAATGAACCTAAGCATTGCGTGACAGAAAGATTGCGATATGAAGACATATTAAGAGGTTAAGAGTCACCTTAAACTTCCACAGCACTCTCCAATAACTGAGGTACTGACTGGTTAGGAGCCAGTGTTTAAGACCCTTGTAGTTGGCCTTGCAGCTGCCCATTCACAAACATTGACATACATGTCACCCCACAGGACGCAATTTGTGTTACGAAATTGAACTTGTAGTTAATATTACTGTCTTGAGTTTTTTTCACATTCACATATCTTAATATGAAGTTAATATTTATGCAATCATGCCAAATGCTTCATACATTATTCAAACTGTTGTTGGTTAATTTATATATATATTATATTCCAGGTTTCATTAATGTTACAGTCACACCGCAGGATATTTGACATATAAACCTTTACATAAATCTTAACAAAAATGTTTCTTCTCATCTAAGACTAATATGAAACATAATGTACCACATCTACTTTCATTGACATTTGTTTTTTAAAGGAAAAATAACAGTTTTGTAGGTTTTCAACCAATGTTACGAAAAAACAAGGCGTCACGTCTCCCACCCATGTACTGTATGTGTGTCTGTCTATATCTGTGTGTGTCTTTCTGTCTGTGTGTCTCTGTCTATATTTATTTGTGTTTGGTTGTCTGTGTTTGTATGTCTGTCTGTGTGTCTATCTGTCTGTATGTATGTCTATGTGTCTGTGTGTCTATCTGTCTGTATGTCTGTATCATACATACAGACTGTATGTGTGTCTGTCTGTATGTGCACAAGAAGTTTTGTTTAGTGTTTGCTGTATTTCCACCACATCTGACTTTTCATTGATTCTGGGAAAACTATACGTATCAATTTGAAGTCATGCCAAACAGTAATCTGTCAGCTGTTAATATCATTATACCGTTATATTTTCCATAGCAATATAGTTCTCACGACTGCAGACTTGGGTCGTAACTTATCCAGTGTACTCTTCATTGCACAGGCCCCACACTTTGCCAAACTTATAGTTTCACACACACACACACGCACACGCACACGCACATGCACGCACACACACACCCCTCTGCATTCATTATCAGGTTGAGTACTAGGTGTCGGAGCTGCCTTCACAGGGGTGTGATGATGAGGGAGTGTGTTTCCTTGGAAACGGGTCCAGAGTCGTTCCTTTTCGGTTCAGGGCCTGATCCGGCTGTGCGTGTGTGGGTGTGGGTGTGGGTGTGTGTGTGTGTGTGTGTGTGTGTGTGTGTGTGTGTGTGTGTGTGTGTGTGTGTGTGTGTGTGTGGGTATGGGTGTGCGTGTGTGTTCGGATCCTCTGCTACTCTAAAGCATCCTGTTTTTGCCAACCTGTCAATGTGATTCTCTGATTGGCTTCTTGTGTTATACTCATAGGGTGTGTGTATGCGAGCTTGTTCATGTATGTCTGGGTGTGTGACAATGTACTCTGTGTGTGTGTGAGTGTGTGTGTATGTGTCGTGTTAGTTTAGCATCTGTTTTTACACGCGTATGTGTGTATTTGTGTAGTCTGGGTGTTATGTTGGTAATTGTAAAAGTTTCAAGATTTTTGTGAAACCCGTGTGATCGTGTGCGTACAGGTATTGGCGAGATTATGTGTGTGTGTTTGTGTCTGTGTGCACATTCGTGTGGGTGTGTGTAGATATGTGCATGTGAGTTGAGTGGAAGTCTGTTTTGTGTTTTTGAAGTAATTTTTACACTTTCATGTGGGTGTGAGTGTGTGTGTGTGTTTTGTGCTGGCTGCATTCTCTGGGTCTGAAGCATGTGTACTATAACTCAGTGTGTGTTTCAGGTGTGTATCGTTCACTGGGCTGTCTAAAGTGTTTGTACAATAACTGTGTGTGTGTGTGTGTGTGTGTGTGTGTGTGTGTGTGTGTGTGTGTGTGTGTGTGTGTGTGTGTGTGTGTGTGTGTGAGTGTGTGTGTGTGTGGGTGTGTGTGTGTGTGTGTGTGTGTGTGTGTGTGTGTGTGTGTGTGTGTGTGTGTGTGTTGCAGGTGTGGTGTGCTTGCTGCACTCCCTGTACCACCTGAAGCATGTGTACTATAACTCTGTGTGTGTGTGTGTGTGTGTGTGTGTGTGTGTGTGTGTGTGTGTGTGTGTGTGTGTGTGTGTGTGTGTGTGTGTGTTTCAGGTGTGGTATATCGGTGGGCTGTGTAAACTGCGTGTACTAGTCAAGGCGTGACTAGATAAAGCAAGAGTCATCCATGCTTTTATCTCATCACGCCTTGACTACTGCAATGCCTTGTATGCTGGCCTCAGTGCTTCCTCCCTCTCCCGCCTGCAACTTGTGCAAAATGCTGCTGCCCGCCTCCTTACTAAAACTCGAAGGCGGGAGCATATTACGCCTGTGCTTGCTGCTCTTCACTGGCTCCCTATACGCTACAGAGTAGATTTTAAGATTTTTTAATTTGTTTTTAAAGCTCTTCATGGCCTGGCACCATCTTATTTATTTGACCAACTAAAAGTAAACGCCCCCTCCAGGTGCCTCAGGTCATTCGAACAAGCGCTCCTCATTGTGCCACACTCCAGGTTGAAAACCAGAGGAGACCGAGCTTTTGCTGTAATGGGCCCCAAACTCTGGAATGACCTGCTACTTCATATCCGCCTGTCCCCCTCCCTAGCTGCGTTTAAAACTCACCTTAAAACTCACTTTTATGCATTAGCTTTTAACACTGTATGACCTCTGTGTATGCACCTAGTTATTTATCTATTTATTTCTATTTTTATTATTTTTTATTTACTTAAACGTTGATCAGCCCCATATCTTTTATATTTTCTCTTATTTTTAACATTACCTACCCCCCCCCCCTTTTTATTCTACATGATGCTCAGTTTTTAGATCTTATTGATTGTGACCTTTCTCTTTTTTTTTGGCAAGTGGTCTTTGTATTTTGTCCTATGTCCTCAAGTATGTCTATGTGTTCTAAGGTTGAAAGATTCCTTTCAAGTCCTCCTACTTGTCCAGCACTTTGGACAGCTACCTCTGTTGTATTTTTAAAGTGCTTTATAAATAAAATTGACATGACTTGACTACTATAACTATGTGTGTGTGTGTGTGTGTGTGTGTTGCAGGTGTGGTGCGCTCGCTGCACTCGCTGGGCCGCCTGAAGCGCGTGTACTGCACGGAGACGCGGCCGTACAACCAGGGCGCTCGGCTGACCGCCTACGAGGCCGTGGCAGAGGGCTTCCCCGCCACGCTCATCACAGACAGCATGGCCGCCCTGACCATGAGGGAGAAGGGCATCACCGGTAAGACTGTCCCTGAATGTCAAATGGTGCACGTCAAGCACTATGTTTCAGTGCTTAACTAACACGCCGTACGCACTGAAACATGGACAATGAAGTGCACAAATGCACCATTTGAGATTCAGGATGTGTGTGTCTGTGTGTGTGTGTGTGTGTGTGTGTGTGTGTGTGTGTGTGTGTGTGTGTGTGTGTGTGTGTGTGTGTGTGTGTGTGTGTGTGTGTGTGTGTGTGTGTGTGTGTGCACTCGTTTATGTGTGTTGGTGTGTGCATCGCATTTTCCTGCGTTTAGAGATCTTCGTTATAGCTTCTCTCCATATATCCTCTCTCTCTCTCGCTCCCTTCTTTCCCCCCGTCCCTCTCTCTCTCTCGCCCTCTCGCTCCCTTCCCCCCCCCCCCCCCCCCCCCCCCCTCCCTCTCTCTCTCTCTCGCCCTCTCGCTCCCTTCTTCCCCTCCTCAGCGGTGGTCGTGGGGGCCGACCGGGTGGTTGCCAACGGCGACACGGCCAACAAGATCGGCACGTACGGCCTGGCCATCGCGGCCAAGCACCACGGCATCCCCTTCTACGTGGCCGCCCCCTCCACCTCCTGCGACCTCAGCCTGGAGAGCGGACGCCACATCGTCATCGAGCAGAGGCCCGCCGAGGAGCTGACCAGCATCAACGGGGTACCAGTGGCTGCACCAGGTGAGGAAAGGGTGTGCGTGTGTGTGTGTGTGTGTGTGTGTGTGTGTGTGTGTGTGTGTGTGTGTGTGTGTGTGTGTGTGTGTGTGTGTGTGTGTGTGTGTGTGTGTGTGTGTGTGTGTGTGTGTGTGAGAGAGAGTGTGTGTGTGTGAGTGTGCGTGAGTGTGTGTGAGTGAGCGTGAGTACACTTCAATATATTTTGAGTACTTGAAGAGAGACCCAAGCACAGCATTGATTACATCCGTGCACTAAGTACACATTCCAGACAGAAATGGTGTTCCAAACAATGAATGTGCTCTTTATGGTAAATGGTAAATGGACTGCATTGATATAGCGCCTTTCCACTCCTTCCAGCCCTCAAAGCCCTTTACATTGTATGCCTCACATTCACCCATTCACACTCTCATTCACACACCGGTGGACCGTGGCTTCCATGCAGGGTGCCACGCTGCCACCAGGAGCAACTTTGAGGTTAAGTATCTTGCTCAACAAGGACACATCGATGGGGTCAGCCAGAGCGGGGCTCGAACCTGCAACCCTCTGGTTACCAAGTGGCTCCTCTACCGCCTGAGCCACCACGGCCCCACTTCAGGGGTGCATTTCTCGAAACCAAAGTTGCTTACTACATTAGCTACTTTGTTGTTTTCAATGCATTTTCCCATTGGTAACTACCGAAGTTGCTAACAGGCTAACAACTTCACTTTTGAGAAATGCACCCCAGATGTGGCATTAGCTGTGGTTGTACCTCCCTGACGTCTGTCACAACGATATACAAATGTCAATGACATAAATATAATGACCCATTTGTCAGGTGACTACAGTATGGACAATACGAAGAGAGTAGCATTACCAGTCAATGTGCCAGCAGAAGCATCTGTGGCATCTGGCAGGAGAGGGGATGAGTAGTTGACATTTGCGAAAGTATTCATTCATCACGAATAAATGATGCACTTTCTCTCTAATCTCTCCCTCTCTCTCTCTCTCTCTCTCTCTCTCTCTCTCTCTCTCCCTTCCTCCCTCCGTCTCTCATCTCCCTCTCTCTCATCCCCCCCTTCCTCTCCGCAGGTATCGAGGTGTGGAACCCGGCGTTTGACGTGACTCCTCACCAGCTGATCACAGGGGGCATCATCACCGAGCTGGGCGTCTTCCTCCCCTCGGAGCTGCAGGCCGCCCTGACCGGACGCCTCACCGCCCTCTAAGGCCCCCTGTCATCACCCGGTGGTCCGGAGGCGCAGCTACACCCTCTACCTACCACCCTTCACTGGACGCCTGGCCGGCCTCTAGGCTTTCCAACCCCACCCACCCCCTGGGGATATGGAGGGGCAGTGTCCTAAAGGTTCTTTTCAATATGTGGACTCCTGTCCTCCTCTGCTTGTGCTTGTGGCCTCGTGTTTTCGATGATGCCTCGCCTCCATGGAGAGAAAACGATAATAAAGTTTCCCTGCTGTCGGGCCTAGCCATCAGCAACTTTTGGGGAGGACTACTCTTCATTCACCATCCCGATTGCACACGAGAAAATGACATAAGAATTGCGCCTTTGCGAGTTTTTGAAATACACTTCTGTCGTCGGTGACATCATCACGAGGCCACAAGCAGGCAAGGGAGCGAGGGAGGGCGGGAGTTCAGATATTAGAAAGAACCCACAGGCTGCCTCTCTTCATAAACCCTCACCGGCTGCCTCGCCGCCCCTTAGGCTCCCTGTCGCCATCTGGTGGCGTGAAGGAGCCACTGCACCCTCTAACCACCTTCACCCAACCTTACCGTCCGTCCCAATGGCTGTACATCGTATGGACACAGGATGGCTCAACAGATTTTCAGCTTTTTCAACTGTTTATTTTTTTCCCAAGAAAAGACACATTTCCTTCTTGAAATTGATCGTCAGAAACTCCCACTTGCTATCAAGTGGATGTTTTTGATTGCCAGTTCCAACCAGGATCCTGTGTGTCTGGATTCTCAATAGTTGAAAAATGCTGCAAATTTAAACAGCTCGACGCCCCATTCTACAAAAGAGCTTCAAATTACAGAAAAAAAACCTCTTGGTGTCCATATTAATAATGTAGTCATTGGCCTCGTTGCCCTCTAGTCACCCCCTCATGCCATCTGGTGGCCTGCTAGTGCAATTGCACCCTTCACCACCATTATTATGATGATGATTATGATGATCAGGACCAGCACAGTTCACCACCATGATACCTGCTATCTTTCCTGTCTTAGTATTCACAACTCAACTGGTGATACTACAGCACACACACACACACACACACACACACACACACACACACACACACACACACACACACACACACACACACACACACACACACACACACACTCGCGCACACTCGCGCACACACACACACACACACACACACACACACACACACACACACACACACACACACACTCGCTCGCTCACAGATACACAATCACACACACGCGCACACACACAGACTCACAATCAGTCGTATACTGAGGAAAATACCTCAAAACACACATCTTACAGTTGCACACAAGATGTAAATAGATACTGTGATTAAAAAACACACACGTTAACACATACACACACAAACACAGTCATGTATACACATCGTGTGGCAGGCTGGTCAATCAAACCCAGGGAAGCATATTTTATTAGCGCGCACACACACACACACACTCCCACACACACTCACACACACACACACACACACACACACACACACAGACACACATTCTTATATTCTGCTTTCACTGTCCCTCTCTCTTCCACACGCACCATCTTGTCATCATGTTGAATGTTCACTGTCTCAGACATCACCCCTTCATCAGCCCACATCGACACACACACACACACACACACACACACACACACACACACACACACACACACACACACGTGGAGGAAGTGTGAAGTACTGTATTGACCAGCTCTGTTAGGATCATGCCTACTACGCTGTAACCATGCGGCCAGATCAGCTGGACTAAAGTATATCACAAAAAATACACTTTTTCACCTTCCCCATTCTTGTTGGCATTAACACTCAAGCTAATGTTGTGACGTAGAGGTGCGGTACTCTTTGAACGACGTAAACACCACGGTTAAATTTGTTTTTTATTTTTTATCTCGTTTCGTTAAATACAGGATGAACTGATTGTTTTTAGGGTTTTTTTAACATAGCGTGAGAGATTGGTGACCGGTGGTGTACATAATGTTTGGGCGCGAAACGTACCTCTTGCTCACTTTGTAGTTCACTATATACAGTATGTATAGTGGACGAGGGAACAAATTCGAATTTGCTCATAGTGTATATATATGTATAGACACACGGAAAGGAAGTCACTTCTGAAGGACGCCAGGGTTGAGAGCTGACCAGGGTTGCGTTTCTCGACGGTGACGTTGCTAACTAATTCAGCAGCATACTTGGTTGCAATGCAATTTCCCATTGCCAATCTACCAAGTTGCTAACTAATTTAGCGACTTACTTGGTGGCGATGCAATTTCCCATTGCCATCCTACTAAGTTGCTAACTGTTTAGCAATGACATTGCCGAGAACCACATCCCGAACTTTGTGGGGGGGAGGTTCCGAGAAGGTGGTTCAGCAGCAATACAGATTGAGTTAACCTGAGATGGTGGTAAATCCAGAAAACTACGAAAATCTTCGGTAAATCAACTAATGGAAGTGCCTGGAATCCTCGTTTTCATAAGTAAATGATGCATGCTGGCTGTCCATTAGCAGATTTACCACTGTATGGTGGTAGCTGTGGCCTGAAGGTTAGGGAGGTGGTCTTGAGGTCACAGGTTCGAATCCCACTTTTAACCTCTCCCTACACCTCCATCTATGGCTGAAGTGTCCTTGAGCAAGGCACCAAAGTCATTTTGGATAAAAGCGTCAGCTAAGTGTAATGTAATGTTTAAAAAACACTTTAGGTTAACTTATCCAGGTTCATCACTGAACCATGTTCTTGGAATAACCCCCCTGGAGAAAGCTTGATCTCGTAGACAAGGAGCAATACCCAAACACAATATCGCACTGACGTGGCTGAATACCCTCTATTTAGAAAGGAAACAACTGTCTAGGTAAAGATGTGGTGTATATTGGCTGATTTCGTACTTACATTTATAGTAATGTGTTCAGTAAAGGTATACTTGTCGATATGTATCGACGGATAAAGTAAAGGTTTAAGTCTTGGCGCATATCGACTGATTTCAGTAACGGTGTAATCCTGATGCATATGATGAGTAAAGGCTTGTGTGCAAAAACTAAACCAATTATGGACCGACTGCCACAGTGGCGAATAGTCGCTTCATGTGACATAAAAAAAAGACCCCTCCATCCAGCTGTACACACTAACTGACAGATGATTGGTTCATTAAAAAACCATGATGTTCACTGATTGGCTGGGGCAGTTGTCTGTCAACCTCTCTTGCTCTGTGATGAGGGTATAGATCCAGTCGGCAACTCTGGCCCACCAATGAAATTGCTTGTTTTCCCCTCCGAATGCTCCACCCACTGTATGTAGTGGGTAATTAATATGTCTAATGACTGGTAGTGATTGGCACCGCACGGCCAGCGGGTGGAGCGTTCGAAGGGGAAAACATGCTGTTTCGTGGGCGGGCCAGAGGTGCCGACTGAGTCTGTCCAGCAGTAGATTAGCTGCTAGGTGATTGGGTCAATTAAAAAAAAGATTTAAAAAAGGTCAATACAAACGTGTCTTCACTCGCATCCACATTGATCACGCCATCCTCATGCGTTTGCTAACCTCATACCTTTCTTTCTTATTCCCTCTTTCCCTCTCTACCCAGCCTCCCCCCCCCTTCCTTTCCCTAGTCTGATGAACCAGATTCTCTTACTTCACTTCATATTGTGTACATCAGAGATAATTGATGAGACTGTTCAGAAGGAGCTTCTTTTGGAACCAATGTGAGGAATCAAGGAATGAAGGTTCCAAGCTGCCCTGCCCGTTTAGGAGACTAGCGGGAGTGCAGAAGGAATGGAGTTTAATGGGGGAAAAGCCACGGCCATTTAGGAGGCTGGAGGTGATCCCAATATGTTGGTTTAACTTGGTTACCATCACCTTACCAATCAGCGATTAGAAGATATTTTATTTGTGATTACATCAACAATATGGCTAAATAGTTGGGGAACTTTGGATCAAAGGGCCTAGTACACTGAAGTGTTGAGTAAAGAGCTGGTTTGTCAGGCTATGGGTCCAACTCAATATAGTACCTACCATCCTCTCCTTTTGCTTGTGGCCTCATGCTCCACTGATGCCCTGCCTCCGTGGAGAAAACAATGTCGTTTTCACACTGTAGTCATCAGCCCTAGGCGGAGGAACATTTTGTGGGCTTTTCCTCATTCAACACCCCGATTGCAAATGAGAAAATTACCTTTGAATTGAGCTTTGAAATTGAGCTTTGAATTTCTATCGTCATTCGCGTTTTGCCTCGTCACGAGGTCACAAGCTAAAGGATAGGACGGGAGGTTAAATATTGGGTTGCACCCTATCTTACCTCTCCTTCATATTCCTCCTCGCTACCTCTCACTCATTTACATCACACCCAACTCACTCACTGTTGGATGTGTATGGGCTCCTATCTGGCACAGCTTGGCGTGAATCCATCGGTACTCAACCTCCATCTCTTCCCGACACCTCGAAATGCTACAGGCTGAGTCAGTTTCGCCCATGGGTATTCCATGGCTTAGTAGTAAATCTGGTTAAGTTAACCTTGAGGTACGCTTTAGTGGTAAATCATCTAATAGAACAGCCTGGAGGCCTCGTTTTCTTAACCAAATGACACTTGTGGGCTGTCTATTTGTAGGCTTACCACTTCCTGTAGGTTAACTTAGCCAGGTTTAGCACTTCACCAGCTTCTTGGAATTACCCCCCCAACTCACTTGGCAGCGTGTCTGTCTCCCATACCGGTGGCTGTAGTGAGGTCGGGGGTTCGAGACTGCGTCTGGACTGTGCAGGAACACCTATTTCTATTACAGATGTCTCACCTCTAGCAGGGAGCATGGCGTCGTCAGTCAGGCGGTCAGCCTGCACGTCTCTCACTGCCCTGCTGGACTGTCTGTCTTTTTCTGGTTGACGGTTTTGGCTGTTTGTTTTTGTTTTGTTTTTTATTGTTTGACAAAAAAAGAGAGGGAGAGACGCGTAGTGGAGAGCAATGTAGCATCTTTTTTCTGTCACTCTTCTCGTATGTATGATAGCAGAGGCTTTGGAAGGTGGGGGCTCCTTGGTTCCCCCACCTCACCCACCATGGGCCTATATGACAAAGCTGGTTCAGGATAAGTTAAGGTTAAGTTAAGAGGTAAAGTTGAAGGTAAAAGCTCGCACATCCAGGCGTCTGACCTGGGAGCAGGACCAATAAATATCTATAGAGAGAAAAGTCCGCTACAACCAGGATTTCATGCTCCCAATTTTTTTTTTTTCTGTGACGTTTCAGGTAGAACCCCGAAACGTCACGAAAAAAAAATAAATAATAATAATTGGGAGCATGAAATCCTGGTTGTAGCGAACTTAACTTAACATTAACTTATCCTGAACCAGCTTTGTAGTATTGGCCCCATTTTGTTCTACATGTATACTCTTTGACTGTGACTTGTTTCATTTCATTGTTTGTTTTTTTTCTTTTATGATGTTTTTTTCTTTCTTAATCATCACTTCTTTTTTTTGTAAATGTATAAATATGAAAAAAAAATGTGACTTTTGGTGGTGATGATGGTTGTTTTTATGAAGTTATTCGAGAGGCTCTCTCAGCATCAAACACACACACACCGTCCCACTCCATTACTCTGGGGCTGTGTTTTCCAAACATCGGAGGACGTAAGTTAGGCATTTAACGATTATTTTACGATTTATTGCTCAAGCAAATATAAATAGAAGTGTAACCCAGTTGGGAATGAGCTTTAGACAGGTGAAAGTAAAGAACGCCAGCTACATCTCAGTCACTTCTTAATGTCTCTAAAAGATAGGCTACGGCACTGAAAGAGATCGTAACACAACTCTCACATGGTACATAGGCACTTCTCTCATATCTCTCATAACATGGGTGCATTTCTCAAAACCAAAGTTGCTTACTGCATTAGCTACTTTGTTGTTTTCAATGCATTTGTCCATTGGCAACTACTGAAGTTGCTAACAGGCTAACAACTTCTCTTTTGAGAAATGCACCCCTGGTGTGCATTTCTGGAAAGCGTAGTTGCTAACTATGGTGATACTTTGTTGGTTGCAATGCAATTTCCCATTGGCAACTACAGAGTAACTGCTAACAACTACGCTTTCCAGAAATGCACCCCAGAGTTGTATTAAAGTCACAGGTTTGAAACTGGGGGTCCATCTCAGTATTTAACCCTTGGCCTTGTGCTTTACTCTATGCCCCACCTTGTGGAGAAAACAAAGTTTCCCCTCAGTTAGCCTATACTGTAGGCCCTATAGGCACAACAACCTTTGAGGGACTTTCCCCCCATTCACCATGCTGATTGCAAATGAGAAGACGTTGCACTTTTGCAAGATATCAAATAATCTGTTGTCAATGAGGTCTTGCCCAGTGTTGCCAGATTGGGCGGGTGCCTGCCCAATTGGGCTACTTTAGACGAGCGTATGCGGGTAAAAATGGGAAAAATTGGCCATTTGGTGTTTTTTTCCAGCCGTTTTTGCCCCATAGAAGTCAATGTAATTTGTTGAATTTGGGTGGAATTTAGCGCAATTTAGCGTTTTTTGAGAAGCTTTTGGGCGGGATTTGGTCAGACACATCTGGCAACACTGGTCTTGCCTCGCATCACGAGGCTACAAGCAAAGGGAGAGGACTGGAGGTTAGATAATGAGATGAACCCTGGGCGCCCATTTGAACTGGATGGCCTCAGCTACACACCTAAAATGTTTCACATGCTCAGCTGTAGTGGCAGGCTGTGGTTTTCGTCGTTTCATTAGACATTTGGCCTAAGTCATCACCAATATATCAACGGGGTCCCGGTTCTGTGAGACTGTTCCATGTCCACGCAGCAGACCTATTTCTCTTCTTCTTTCCTCAAAATTATCCCTTGAGTAATGTACCAATAAGATGAATCCATTTGCTTTGCCAAAAATGCATCGATGAATGGTGCTGAATGAGAGTCGTCCTCGGTGCCTTTGCGACCAATGGGAAGGTGGCGAGGTGGTTGTGTGTTGTGTGCGGTGAAGAAGGCCTCTCTTTTTAGTCTAGGTTTGTTCCTGTTCTTCTGACTGATAATCACACGCTTCAGTTTTTGTACTCTGTGGGGAAAAGGTTGACAAAAAATGAAAAAAAGAAAATTAAGCTGGATGTTTTTATACATATATGAATATACAGTAAGATGTAAGCAACCTACATGAAAAAAATGGAAAACAAGGTTTCTTTCACGTCAAATGCAAATAAAAAAGATGACCTCTTGACAGATTTGGTTTGTTTATTGTTTATTTCCTCCCCCTATTATGATCATTACTTTTTGTGACCCCTTTTCAAATGTATGACACTATTGGCATAATTTTGCAGAAAGATATCGAGAACTCTGATTATTTAAAAATAAAATGTCTTTATCTAGCTATGTCAGACTTAGGCCTACGATTTCACTCATCTGTGTAAGTAATGCCCCCCCCCCCCCTGTCAGCACCCCTGCTAGAGGTACTCTAGTAATAACAACACTTAGTGGGATGATATTACAGTTGATTGATATTACAGATATTACATAGGAGGCTGCCTCTCTCTCCTACCTAAACCGTCCGTCTCTGACATGGGCAGAGAACGTTTTCTTATTACCGGAAAATAACTTTGACATGGGCTGTGTGACGCACCGCACAGAGCTATTTCCTCACTATCCCACAATGCACCGCCGCCGTCAGCCCTGCCTCTACACGCCGCGTGCACGGCGCACACTTCATTCTACGGCAGCAAACCAGCGCAGCGTACGTAGTTGACATGGCTCAAGGTAAACAGAAATTTAAAGCCCAACGGCCTGGCGGCGGTAAGAAACAACAACACAAGCAGAAAGGCCCAAAGAAAGGAGGTAAGAAGAATGTGTTGTAGTAAAGACTGAATAGTCATTTTTCGTGTAAAATATCATAATGTGCTTGTCCTCGACGCCGTGGGATCGCCATCTTGGCTCAACAGAAGTTGGTCACACATTCACACGTGAAAGAAAGTGCTGTGTGACTTTTGCATTAGTGCAGCATCTGACAACAACGTCTATGATGCGAACGAAGTTATTA
This sequence comes from Engraulis encrasicolus, assembly GCF_034702125.1. Lineage (NCBI taxonomy): Eukaryota > Metazoa > Chordata > Actinopteri > Clupeiformes > Engraulidae > Engraulis > Engraulis encrasicolus. Next base: position 52,640,284 of record NC_085857.1, read on the forward strand.
AATATCTATACTGGTACTGTAAACAGTTGATTGTGTTTCACTTGACATCACTTGTGGTATAAGGCTGAGATCTAAATGTTACATTTGGGCTCGATATTCGAAGTGTGGTGAAAAGCATATGTGTGATGTGGTGAGTGACACTGCACTGTGCGCTCGGCACACATTATTAACCCTTTACTGCATGGCCATATGGCAACCGTAACATTTTTCCAGTTTTTCAAATAGAGGGTGCACTATAACCTGTTTATTTATACTTATTTGTGATAAGACAGCCTTTTACTTTGAAACCAAAAAAACTTTTCAGGTCACATGATTAAGAAATAAACACAGGAAGCCCTTTTTCATCACCTACTTTTGTGTGTGGAGGTCATCGCTCGAGGCCTCCATAAACCAAGGTATTATTCTCATTTCAGCCCAAAATATTGTTATAAAAAAATACAAACACTATCTGGAATATGTAAACTGTTATTTTTCATCATTAAAACAACTTTAGATGCAAAGGTTTTTTTGTAAAATGGTAAAATGTTATGGTTGCCATATGGCAACTTCATGCAGTTATGGAACAACATTGTTGGCCATTCACCCCAATCAACCCCATTGGAATGACTTAGAATTAGATTAGTATGAGGCTATTTTTACAGATATTTCTTATAATTTTTGTGCCAAATTAATCATTTGAACTTATATTTGTAATTTTAGACATGCTTAATGTGAAAATGCATTGCAAATGTTTGCAAATAAGTGTAAACAACCTTTTCGGAAGCTTTTATGTAAATGTGTGTACATGTCTATGGGCCGTCTTGTAGACCATATTTTGCTATTTTACCAAAAATATTTTCACTAAATACTAAAAATATACATTTTTATTTATGTCATTTAATGAGTTTTAACATTTGGAAAGTGATATATTGAAGATTTATGAAGGGAAAATTCTCTTTTTAAGGAAAAACCTGATTTTACACAAGATTCCACGACTGCATGAAGTTGCCATATGGCAACCATTAGCTAAAAACTTAATTTAAAATAAAAAAATAAAAAATGTTTTGGAAATCTATTATTTAACTCATTTTAACACTAAAAAATCACTGAAACATTTTTTACACTGTAAAAATAATAATTCATGCAGTAGAGGGTTAATAAACAACGGGCAGTCATTCTGTAAATGTCAAAAGTTTCTGTAATTAATTAACCTGCAACGTTGCTATGTTTTTTTCCTAAGGGAGGATAATCGCCCCCAAGAAAACGCAAGTGGTCCAACAACAGAAACTCAAAAAGGTAACAAAACGAATGCATGGATGAAAACTGTAGTCGGCCTTCCACTGCATTAAAAACGGCTGGTTTACTGCTGTAGTATTGCTGTAGGCCTACACAGTACACGCAGTTATTTTGATAAGGGCGGCCTTGTCCCCCTTGTAAATATACTCTGTGTGTATCATGACATAGTGTGTCTGTGTGTCGATCTCTTTGCATTGCAAGTGCAGCTGTTGTTGGTCTGTGTTCTATAAATGAGCCACAACAGAGAGTGTAATTACAATACGCAGTAAAGCGATCTGTCAACGCTGTGACATCTAGGCCTGTATCCCGACTGGGCTGCCAATAGGTGTCGGTCTAAAATTCAACATAGACTTTCCATTCGCTTGTCTGTGTTTGTCCACTTGTTCCTGTCCTAACTCACGTCATGCACTATCCAGAACCCTAATTTCAGGCTTAGCTTTGAAGTAGATGTCCCAGGCAATATTTCGCTATTGCAAGGCTGCCACAGCCTAATGGTTAAGGAGATGGACTTTAGATCAGAGGGTTGCAGGTTCAAATCCCACCATTCCACTCCCTTCTGCAATCAAGGCACCTATCCCATTTTGTTCCAGGGACTGTAACCAATTCCCTGCAAATAACTGGTAGTTGCTTTGGATAAAAGAGTCATCTAAGTGTAATGTCATGTACTTTCATAGGAGAGGACTTGACTATGCCAGGTTTGAAATATCCCAGAAATAACCATTGACAGCGATCCCAGTCTTTACACTAGTAGTAGTAGCTTACATGAATACACATAATGTACACATGGACATTTCAAGCGACATGTAATACAGGTAATAGTCATGGAGGGAAGAAAATAAAGGCTACAGAAGAATAGAAAAACAAAAAACTAAGCATGTGTTGGTGGATAAGTACACTTTAATCTCCAGTTTGGCAGCCTGTTGTGGCCTTATTCCTTTTCAAAACAAATTTGCTCGGATGTAGAGAAGAACGTTTCAGCCTCAGGTTGTTTTGTTTTTGACCTAAGAGAGAGAGAGAGAGAGAGAGAGAGAGAGAGAGAGAGAGAGAGAGAGAGAGAGAGAGAGAGAGAGAGAGAGAGAGAGAGAGAGAGAGAGAGAGAGAGAGAGAGAGAACAGGCAGCCACAGATAGACTGTGAGACTTGCTGCCAGACGTGTGTGTGTCAGGGGGCTGTCTGTACTGTATTAGCTGTCTCGCTACCTTGGTATCAAGAGGATGAGAAAGCAGGGCAGAGTTCAATGCAGAGTGTTTTTAGATGTTGTTCGACTACGTTACCTAATGTCTGTGTGGGTGTGGGTGGTTGGGTGTTGGCATTAAGAGGGTGCCTAAAGGCTATTGCAAAAGGTTTGGGTGCCTGTATTGCAGTGCACACTCTCACTGCTCACTCTCATAGCAGCTTGCTTGAATGACACTTACAGTTCTAATGTATGCCTTAGGAGTTTACATGCTGTTGGGCAAGTCTTAAAGGGCAACTCCTGCGAATTTCAATGTGCTGTTGTATTGCTCACGCTACCCATGACTTGTCAGTACCCAGTGACGCCACATTCTTTGGCTCAGCCCTTTCCAAGATATGAGCTATTCTAATGGGGGCAACTTTTGTCTACATTTAAAAAAACATTTTTATTTATTCTCAAAAACATCCAAAATGTTATGCAACATCAGCAGACAGCTAGCAAACAGCGATACCTTTTGGGAAAATATTTGGAGTAGGCCTATGCTCATTTTTAAAAAAAAATGTAAACAAAAGTTGCCCCCATTAGAATAGTTCATATCTCAGAAAAGGCTGGGCCAAAAACTGCGGCGTCACCGGGTACTAACAAGTCAAGGGTAGCATGAGCAATACAACAGCACATTGAAATTCGCAGGAGTTGCCCTTTAAGTGTCATAAGTGTTTTTCTTTTTTTAATACAGTCATGTTAGGTGGGCATTACAGGACTCTAGAATAGAATGGAATAGAAGATGTTGCATGCTGTTTGCATGCTGTTGGGTTCCGTGTTTTTAATTGTTTTATTCCGTCATATTGGGTGGGCATCACTGGACTCGAGAGTAGAATAGAATGGAATGGAATGGAATAGAATAGAAGAGTTAAGATACTGTTGGGCAAGTATTTGTGCCGTGTTATTTCAGTCATATTAGGTGGGCATAACAGGACTCAAGAATAGAATAGAATCAAATTGAACATAATGGACGCATTTTCAACAGACCAGAAGAACGATATAATAAGATTAAGGACAGTAAGATTACTCAACATACCGTACATATGCGAGCACAAAAAACGTTTTAAAATGCAGTGCTTATACAGTGTGATATGTTGTCCTGGGTTACAGCCCATTGATAAAGTAAATCATGACGTGTCATCCATGGCTGGCCAAGAGGAGCTGCAGACGGAACGTTGGGAAGGTTCCAAATTCCGAATCCCATGCGACCTTGGCTTGCATTGTTGCCATGGAAGTGATTCCATCGGCTCTGGTTCCCTCCTGCCTCCGTCGGGAGTGATGTCACAATAGGCAGGATTACTATTTAAAGTGTAAAACCCCCTGAGACTTGGCACTTTCACTCACCTCACTTCAACTCAGAAAGGCTCAATGCCTCACTCACTCGCATGGGAAACCAAACAATGTTAGCTTGCACCTTAGAGCTGTAACAATATTATTATAGAACCGAGAAATCACAATATGCATAGTCACGATACTGTATCACGACGCAAGGAGGCACTATCTTCAAAGTTAAGTTACCTTTCAGTCCAGACAGCAATCACGTGATTTGATGTGATAGTGCTTCAAATCATCCTTAGAATTATTTTTTAAAGCTTTTTTATACTATTAGTAACATCTTGTAACTACCTATTCTACCTATAAACCATCATAGTTTTCATAGATTTCAAAAATCTTGAGATGTATCAAACCGTAAATCAAGAAATTTGAGTTGAGTGTATCGTTGCAGCCCTACCTCACTCACTATTTTGGGTCTGTGTGTTCAAGTTATTGTCAGTGCAAAGCAATGTTCGAGGTACACACACACACACACACACACACACAGGTCTAGGCATGGTTGGAAATCTCTTTCGCCCATTTCAGACTAGTCTGCTGGCACCGTTCTGGGGTGCATTTCTCAAAACCATAGTTGCTAATTATGTTAGCTACGTTGTATGTTGCAATGCAATTTCCCATTGGCAACTGCCAAAGTTGCTAACTGGCTAACAACTAAGCTTCCGAGAAACACATCCCAGGTCGGCCTGAAAACAGTAACAGATATGTTCTGTGTGTGAGTAAAATAATCACGTTTGAGATTTACACACACACACACACACACACACACACACACACACACACACTCATACACACACAGACCTATCGGAAATGACCTCGGGTCAGAATGGAACCTTGGTGCAACAGTACAGTGCCTTAGTCGTTTGAGCTACGGTCAAAGCCATACTTTTAAATGTTTACTTCTGTTTTTCTATCCCACCTCTCTCTCTCTCTCTCTCTCTCTCTCTTTCTCTCTCTCTCTCTCTCTCTCTCTCTCTCTCTCTCTCTCTCTCTCTCTCTCTCTGTCTCTCTTTCTCTTTTGCACCACTCTGTATCTATTCTCTCTTTTCGCTCGCTGTGTCTTCATCCCCCTACCTGCCTCTCTCTCGCTTGCTGTCTCCATCTCTCTCTCCCCCTCTCTCTGTCCCATCTCTCTTCCTCTCCACCCCTCTCTCTTTCTATCCAATCACCCCTCTCTCTATCTCTCTCGTCCCCCCAACCCCCCCCCCTGCAGGGTCTGGAGGTGGCCATCAGGAATAAGATTGAGCAGGAGGTGACCCAGAAGGCCAGCACCTCCATGCACAAGAGACTCAACGTGCTCAAGGCACCCGCTGCAGCCTCCTCCAAACCAGCCAATACTGCTGCTGGTGGGGGATCTAGCAAATAGCACACACACACACACACACACACACACACACACACACACGGCCATGAACTAGAGACTCAACAGGTCCCCATATGCCTGCTCCTGCACACATCAAATAACACACACACACACACACACACACACACACACACACACACACACATACACAACCATGGACAAAGTTGGAACTGTTTTGAAAGTGTAGATTCATTATAAGTATCTGAGCATCTGTCTCAATGAGATGGAAGTCTGAAGTCAGATTTTTCTTTTGTAATAATTTTATTTCTCTTTGAATTTGTGTATGTGGACCTGAATATTGCAAATGTGCCTGTGGATGTTTTATTGGTGTGCTTTTACAATATGGCCACAAGGTGGCACCAGAATATGGTCCTCTCTCACTAACATGCAGCACAGAGGAACGTTGTACAGAAATCTTGTTTTGTGAAAATACACATTAAATATTATAATCAAACGGATGCAGTGTATCTTGAAGTGTTATTCCTTGAAGTGTGTTTACTAACGTGTTTTAAAAGTCTATTCAAAAAGCTATCACCTCTTATTTTAGTTACCAAAGCATTAACTGATCAATGTTAAACATTTAAATTTGTTTTTATTCATTAAACCAAATGTGTTTTAAAATCTTTATCATGCACATGATAATTACATATTCAACTCAAGAATCACAATCATTGCAGTGTAAAATGGATACAAAATAAGAATAATTGCATTGCTATTACTGTAGAGAAATGAAGCATGCCAGGTTTCAAGTCACATCTTTATCTCATGGACATTGTGTGTTTTGTTAATTTGATGAATACAGAATATAAATTATTAAAAAAATAATATGCAAACACCAAGTAGTTTTCAAAATAAACCTCAAAATAAGACTGTTCTTTCAGTGGCTGAGTTTCTTTCCAAAACGACCTATCCAGCATTTTTGACGCAGCATTTTATTTTTGGAAATGACGGTTCAGAAGTCCTATCATCTACTATGTGTGAATTCTTGCCATTCAAATATTTTGTGAACATACTTTTTCCCAATACAAAAGTTATACAAAAATATTCCAAAATGGATCTACGTCATTTTGCAATAAAGCTCTTCAATTGCACTGATACACTGGTAAGTACTACACTATATTTTACCAAAAGTATTCGCTAACCTGCCTTGACTCACACATGAACTTAGCTGCCATCCCAGCCCACAGGGTTCAATATGACATCGGGTCACTCCCCTGGGGAGGCTGTCCACAAGGTTGAGGAGTGGCTTATACCAACTCTTCAAAAATTGGTGTTGATGACGCCACACAATGGGCCTTTCTCAAAACCTAGGACAGTGTCCTTCCAAGTGTATCAGCCTAATTAGTCACGCCCAGTGATTGGATACTCGTTGGTGAACTCTACAGAATATCCAATCACTGGGTGTGACTAATAAAGAGTATCCAATCACTGGGTGTGACTAATTAGGCTGATACACTTGGAAGGACACTGTCCTAGGTTTTGAGAAGGGCCCATTGATGTTGGTCGAGAAGGCTTGACTCTCAGCCTCTGCTCTAATTCATTCCAATTGTGTTCTATTGGGTTCAGGTTAGGACTTTGTTCAAGCCAGTCAAGTTCATCCATACCAGACTCGGTGTAGGCAGTCATGGGTGAGCGGTTAGGGCGTCAAGCCCAAAGGTTGCAGGTTCGATTCCCGTTCCGCCAGGTTGGTGGGGTGAGTAATTAACCAGTGCTCTGCCCATCCTTCTCAATGACTGAGGTACCCTGAGCATGGTACGGTCCCACCACACTCCTCCCTTTCGGGCTCGATTGGGGGCTGCCCCCTTACGTGGGTGAGGCATAAAAGCAGTTTGGTTGTGGGCAGTGTGCACTTGTGTGCTGTGGACTGCTGTGTCACAATGACAATGGGAGTTGGAGTTTCCCAGTTGGGCTTTCACTTCACTTCATGACACTTTATGATTCACAGCCCCGCTCGGAACTCTTCTCACAAGGTTGGGAGCATGGAATTGTAGAAAGTGATTTGCTATCCTGAAACATTCAGAGTTCCTTTTACTGGAACTAAGGGGGCATGCCCAAGGATTTGCTGCACAGGGGTATCTTAAGACATTTCCATGCTGGAATTCACTGAGCTCCTGAGAGCGGCCCATTTTTCACAAATGTTTGCAAAAAAAAACAGTCTGCATGCCTAAGTGCTTGATTTTATACAGATTCGGCCAAGTGAGAAGGACACCTGATCCTGATCATTTGAATAAGTTAGTGAATACTTTTGGCAATATAGTGTATCTACAGTAGCCTATGTGTCCGTTTCAGTATCTAACCTCTCATCCTCCTCTTGTGCTTGTGGCCTCTTGATAACGTTGCAAGACGCCATTGACAATATAGATGTTTTATTCAAAATCAAATGCAATCGGGACGTTGAATGGGGAAATGTTCCCCAAAAGTGATTTTGCCTAGGCTGACAGCGGGGAAACATAATTTGGGAAACGGAGGTGGGGCATCAGCGCACAAAAGTTATGAGCAACTTGTGAGCACAAGACTAAGACGGTATGCTAGGTTATGACATGGACCCTCTACGTGACCCTCCACTTCCAATCTCTAGGGTAACCAAACAGGAAAAGTACTTCTTTAAACAGAAGACGTGCAATCATAACACTATACATTGGGGTTTTGAACACAATTCTGTATTGTTTTTATCTTTCATTCAGGGCTCTAAATTAACACGTCTTTGCCAACCGGCTAAATGCTGGTGAAATTTCAGTTTGGCTGGTAGAAAAGACCAACTTACTAGCCACTTTGATCAATTAGTGAGTGTGTGCTTGGCTAGTGAGATTAACATAAATCTACCAGCAATTTTGGCTGGTGATGAAAAAAATCGATTTAGAGCCCTGTTTACATTGCAGTAAAGGTGGCAGTTGATAGTATACAAATATCAAGTTTTGCTGGAGAGTTTGCAGTCCTGTTGGTGTGTGTGTGTGTGTGTGTGTGTGTCGGTCGGTCGGTCGGTGCTGCAGCAGCAGTGTTGGGAGGGAGAGGGTCTCTGGACGCATCGCCGCAGCTCTGCAAAGATGAAATACAAAGCAATGAAAATGCATGTGATTTAACCACATCAACAACATACAGTGCCTACAAAACGTCTACACAACCCTTTTCAACTGTCAGGATTTTGTGATGTAAAAAATTGTCAGAAAGACTTAGCAACAACATACAGTGCCTACAAAACGTCTACACAACCCTTTTCAACTGTCAGGATTTTCCGAATGACAATTACCCTTGGTAGTACACACCTAAATCAACAAAAGAATCGCTTCACCAGGATAAGATTGTGGTTTTGGAATTACCCAGACAGAGTTCAGACCTGTATCCCATCCAATGTCTGTTCGGTGATCTGAGAAAAACTGTGCAAAGGAGATGCACTCGAACTCTTGTCAGATTTTGGAGTGCTTTTGCAAAAAGGAGTGGACAAATATTGCCACGTTCACGCTGATAGACTCTTACCCAAAAAAGACTGAGTGCTGTAATAAAAGTATTAGTTTAAGGGTGTACATATTTATGCAACGATAATGTAATTTTTAAAATTTTAATTATTTGTCTTTCTGTTCTTTTTACATCACAAAAAACCTGACCTGACTTGAACAAAGGTGTGTAGGCTTTCTATAGCCACTGTAATCTTTACATTACACCTCATCAACAACTCAACTCTTTGAACACCTTTAAACGTCATGACATCATCAGCAGTGATGAGTGACATGGCTTGTTTAATTATAACCCAGTGCCACATAATCCAAACGACTCCTATACACCAGGTGATCATTCATCTGGAATATGTTGCACTTGATTATATCAAATGTGTATATTGTAACTGATAACTTGTTTTTCCCCTTTGTTTTCAATTGTATTGCTTTTTTACACACACACACACACACACACACACACACACACACACACACACACACACACACACACACACACACACACACACACACACACACACGTACGTCACTTTCGGTGTCATTTCCCATATGATAAAATGCGCAGGCTTTTGTGGTGTGCTGGCTTTGTGACACACGTAGGCTTGCACACAAACACACATACACGCGCACATACACGCGCACACACACACACACACACACACACACACACACACACACACACACACACACACACACAGTGTTTATCCCTATTGTCAGTCCCACCAGGAAATCGCGGGCATTTTCTCAAAAAATCGCGGTCGGAATTGCCAGATGGTGCACGAGGATTTCCAGAAAATCGCGATAAAAGTTGCGGAGCTTCTCACTGTGTTGTTGCGATTTTGTTGCGGCATGAAGTGAAAGGTGCGATTTTTGTTGCGATTTTTAATGTGCTTCCCCACGCTTGAAAGTAAAGGACACTGCCACATTCCAGTCCTCTGGTGTTTTTATATTATTTCCATTTTTATATTATAATTTTGGTTCTTAGGCAAAGCAGCCCAGATAGCAAGCTGACATTGAATAGATATTGATTTTCCATCTGAATCATCAGAATGGTCGACATTGAAATATTGATGCAAAATAGATGTTGAATCACCATTGTTAAACCGATGTAACCCGACCTAAAATAAAGTTGACAGCAAGGATATTGAAACAACATTGATTCAAGGTCGTCCTTATTATGATTGATGTATCATTGATATTTGGTAATCACGTATGATCGAAAGGCCATCGATAGGGTAGACTGAGTACAGTTGGGTACACTTTTATTTTTGTCCCCTTCCACGTAGAAATTAGACTATTAAAAGGTCCTAAAAAGAAAGTTGTTTTGGACAGAACATATTTTCAGGATGTTGGCAAATATATAATCAAGGAATTATATCTCTGGGATGTTTAATGTTTATGTAATTAATCAAACAAAAAAGGTGCACTTTTGTCCAAACTGTACCCTAGCTAAAAAACGGTGGGGTACAGTTGAGACATAGCAGAGTACAGTTGAGACACCATTCTAATCAATGGGAGGTAATAGCCATGGGAGCTAATAGCATGGCCAATAGCAAAATACTGTACTCAACTGTACCCGTTAGCATCTTTACATTGGGTTTACATAGTGAAATTAGCATTACAGGCTAGCGTCTAAACTGTCCCCTTCTGGCCAGATCACACATTGATAAAGATTTAAAAATGGTTTTAACTGTTATGATGTCAGGAAATATGTCTGCTTTTAGAGCACATATCATGGCTTGCAATCATGTAACTTATATCAAGAGGATAACAACTGGTCATTAGATATTCATTGTTGAAGGACCCTGGTGAAGTAAATCTGACCTGTCGAAAACAGCATTTCCCCAATATCTTTGGATCTGCGTTCTGTGCTGGCTTCAAATTTCCCATGATCTAAGAGGATATCGATGCGCATGTTCACAGCAAAAATTAGATCAGAGTTACGTTGTTATGCAGAGATATTTGGTTTGTCTCAACTGTACCCTGTACTCAACTGTACTCAGTCTACCCTATTTACCGGGAAAGATTGAAGTTATCGGTCGTTGCTGAACGGGACACAAAGAGTGGCGCACGCTCGGATCCATGAACAATTAGGCCTATAGGTAAGCACTCTTTCATACTTTTACACAGTAAGTGTCCCGCGATCCATAAACGGCCACAGTTTTCCTATTGAGAGCGCCTGGTGCGGTCACGGCCGATTTCCTCCGATCACCTACGATCGGCAACACAAGCTGAATGAAACAGACTAGCCGGCTAGGAAGCTTTACTGCAGCCATTCTGTGAACTGTAGCTAGCAGTAGGCTACGTGTACTGTTGTCAGTTGCTGGAACACACACTTAAAACGTAATAAACTTAACCTGTGTGTATGTGCTTTAGACCTTCCACGACCACAACGAGAGCTCCAGCTCTGACTTTCCTGGCCCATCACAATCATAACGACCTAACAGCCCAGTAGGACCGATGGCCAGAGATGGAGGAGGAGGGAGACAGACGCAGCAGAGGTCGGGGACCTTGATTAGGAAGACTCCAACAGAACGCCCTGCTAACGGTAAGGATACGGTAGGCCTACATTCATCCCACAATACCATATTTCCTGCTGTATTCCTCCAGATGTGTAAGCATTGTAATGGATGTTATCACAACAGATGTTGGCCTACTCTAGCCTATCGCAACACTAGCCTACACCTGTTGTGATAACTGGTGGGTACCCATTGCAATATTTCAGAAATTGCATGATATGGGATTTGAAAAGTTGTATGGACCGATGTGTGTTGTTAGGATTCATTTTAATTAAAACTATATTTTGTGTGTTTCAGATGCCCTCGCTCAACAGCCTGGTGGGAATCAGATGGATGATCTTGTTTTTACACAAGCTGTGCATGGCTGCGCTATGCGCCGGAGTCCGGACAGGGCTGGAGGTGCCAGTCGCGGTGACAGTAGGCCTAATTAAAATAATTCAAATAATAAATAATCTTTCTTAATAAACATCTCGTGTTTCATATTTATTATTTTATATTATTAAAATGTGGATCCTGGCTGTAGATAAAGCAGGATAGGGGAGACCGGGGCTAGTTGGCACACTTTTCAGTTCGATTGTCATATCTTTGGCATACATTGCTTTAAAACTCCCCAACTAAGATATTCTAAAAGGGTTACATCTCAGCTAAATATTAGACACATGCATCTTTGGTTGATAATTCATTGTTTCCATCTATATGAGATTAAAGAATTGTTGTGAATTTGTGCCAAATTGCCCCAACCCGGGGCAACTTGGCACATGTAGTTGGGGCTTGTTGGCACACATTTAAATTGTATTAAATTATGTCAATGAACATGAAAACTGCTCAATAGTTACTGAATACTGAATATTTAAAATATCATGAGTTACTGTTTAGTAAAATAAAACAACATTGACTGCTGTATAATGTAGTTAAACATAGGCTAATCACTACGAATGCACTCCATTGTGGCTACAATTGCAGCTACAATATTGACTATAACTTATATTTAGGCATGTAGGCCTAGACAGTAGCATATGTACATTAAATATACTGTATATATTGCAATCATACTCATATTATTGGTAAATAGTAGTAGAATAAGAATTTTCCACAATACATCCAATACATTCTTATGGCCATAGAAAGTCAATGGTGTGCCAACTTGCCCCCTACACAACAGGACAGCACTCTTGACTGAAATCATGTTCTCCTGTTAACACCTGACATTACATAATTCCAGTTTTAATATCAAAGTATACCTAGATCCCCTGTCTATCACACAGAATATTTATATGTTTCTATTCCTTACTATTAGCTTTCTAGAACTAATTTAGTGGAAGGTGCCGATTCTTAGTTTGGACATCACAAAAAAGAGAAGTTTCACTCACTGTAAGATTTTATAATCTTGATCACTCTGAATTAGTTGGATTATCTCTATTCAAGATGGGCATCATGTTAGAGTTGGAATTTTGAAGATTGGACCTGTAATGGCCCAGAAAATGAGGGTGTGCCAACTTGCCCCTGTGCCTACTAGCCCCGGTCTCCCCTATTCATGAGCCAGATAATTCTGGTAGCCTTTAAAATAACCTAACATTGAAAGCTCATTGATTTTTAGTTACGTCGAAATTTCAATGTTGTTTCAATATAGGCACGTATCGAAATACAGTTGAAGTTGCGTGGATCCATAGTTACAAAATCAACATAGTTTCAATGTTAGTCGAGGGTGCAAACTGATGCTAAATCAACATCGACATCTGATGTTGTTTCAATGGTTTAGCGTCGGCAATGGAATGCTGATTCTACATCGATTCAATGTAAGCTTGCTATCTGGGAGAGAAGCTGCCTGGGCGAGTTTTTAGCCAGAATGTCGTCATGAAAAGTTCCATCTCTTTCATGCTGCCATTACGACACCCTTCATTAGGCTACAATGCTGTTTATGGCCGTTTGACTCTGTTTTAAATGTCATCACCGTTTCAAATTGTAAGCATACAAACTTCGTATCATGTCGATATCCATTCCTGACTTAAAAAAAGTGGATAGGCCTACATAATTAACTATAAGTAGGCGGGCGGAATTGGGCATGTCCACCCAGTTGAAGAGGCTGCGCGACAGGAACTGACTGAAATCCTGGTTAATGTGAGTCGTCTGCTACACATAGCCTGCCTGTGTCGGCGTTTAATTTTCAAGCTTGTCAAAAGCAACACAAATAAAAGCAGAGAGAGGGGTCGCTTTCGAAAGAAGGCATAGCCTAGGTTTTTTTTTTTGTTCTCCCGCGCCGTCCGGCTGATGATCATCATTCAATGTAACGAGGATGGAGTTCACAGATTTCCTTTTGTGAAGGGTGCTTGCTGAATAATGCTCAGAAATTATATTAATTTTGGTGCTCTTGTGAATAGCCTATAAAAGACGACGACATTGTTATCTATAAAACACCACGTCGCCTGCAGAACGGAGGTCTCAGCTGTCAACGATGCTCATATGGGCTACACGTTTTGGCCGGTGATGAAAACAGTTATAAAGCCCTGCATGCACTTTCACTGGGACTTCTGGCGAGTCCATCGTTCTCTGGAATGTTTAACTTGACCCTCTGTAGGCTGTAGCCTACTTGGAGATCCACCACCATTTTTCAGCAGAGGTAAAAGTGAAAGTGATGCAATGCTGCGCATGCCATTGAGTCCCAAACTGTTAGGCTTGACTTCTCAAAGGGCATGAAACGGTTTTGCAAATGCAATGCCCTTTGTTGTGTTCACTGATATATTGGTAAAAAATAGCCCACAACAAAACAGAATCGTTCCTCGACAGCACAGCAGCCAGCGTGAGTCAAGTGATTATAAGCATTGTGATTGGGGACAACGACGGTGGGGACGAGAGCGCAAGCAATATTGCGTGCTGCTTATGACAAGTTCATTTACATAGGCTATTCACAAATATTTTCAGTTTTGTTCAGTTTCATATTAGGCCTACTGGTCTTTTGTAACGTTAAGTAGGCCTATTTAAAATGAGCTAATATTATTTACTGACTGATTGCAGTCATTTTTGTCGGACATTTTGTCCGGCCACATTTTATTTTGCCGGTCATTCATGCATGCAAACGGCCAATGTCCGGCCACAGCCGGCTAACGTGAACCCTGATCCAGCCATAGCCCAATTTGCGCGAAAGAGATTACTATATCGGCCAGGCACGCACGCAGCATTCACAATGAAGGATGGAAATTACTGCTTTGTTGTGGACAAGGCATTTGCGCATCTCAATTCGGAGGGAAAATGTTGCCTTCTGTATGCGCACAAGTCAAACACCAAAGTGGTCCAGCAGGTGGACCGCTTTAGAAAAAAGAAAACACATCTTGTTGTAGGAGCCCTATACTTGGCGTAATGTAGCCTAGATGACTGTCATGAAGTGTTAATTAGGCTATATATTTATGTAGGCCTACCACATTTTAAAAATGTAGGCCTATTGGTTATGCCAGAGTCATACATTTTCCCTCCTGTGACCATGCGAGCAGACGCGCAATGAGAACATGGCGTTTCTTACATTCGTATTTATTAGTTTTTTCCCCCTCACCGACAACTTTGTACATGCATAGTAAAGTGCTGGGACTGATTGCTAGGTTACTTTTTTATTGTATTTTTTATTGTATTATCCTTTTTGAAAGGAAGTTTGTCGACGTCAGTGAAGTCAGCGCAACATGGATTGGTTCAAAGTGTTCAAAGTTGCGGGAAATCGCGGTGATTGGTTTAAGTTGCGCTCTCACGCAGAATTCGCGGGAATTCATTGAAGTTGCGAAAAACGACGCGATCGCAACATCGCGATTTCCTGGGGGGACTGTATTGTGGTGGTGACTTAATGACATACTGGTCAAAACAAAACCTCTCTTCTCCTCTTGTTTGCTTTTTATGACAGTCCCTCTTGCAGAGGATTTCTCCCTTAGCAGACATCCAAGGCACTCTTCTTCTTCTTCTTCTTTGTTAAAAAAGCTTTTAAGTACACCGAGCTAGTTAATGGCCTTCATGAGAGCTTTAAAAAGTTCAAACTTCCCCTGTCTCTTCCCTTTATGCATGTACCGTAATGTAGCGTCATGCTGTGGCACAGAGAGGGTGGTGTAGAATCCCAACTCTGACCTCTGGCACCAGGGCCGGACTAATTCACAGGCTAGGTATGGCTGAAGCCTAGGGGCCCCCACCTGCCAGCCCCCCCCCCCCCCCCCAAAAGTGAAAAAAAAAGAAAAAATGCAGAGTTGTGACAAGATTGCAGTTGGTAGACATGTCATCCTTAGCTCATAATTATGACACTCTATGCAAATTTGTCACGAAATTTGCCCTCTGTTGGGGGGCGCACAGCAACCTGTAGCCTGGGGGCCCCGGGCCATCTTAATCCGGCCCTGTTTGGCATGAAGTGTGTGACTCAGTACGTGTGTGGTGTGAGAGTGGTTCTACGTCACAGTTTCACAGTGCCTCATTTACTTGATGTGCACTTTGGTGCCTGTGGGATACATGGTCAGGTATTGTGAACTACACCAGGCACAGGACCAAAAAACAAAAAAACAAAGCAAGGCAAAAAAAAACAAGCGGGCACTGATTTTGTCACTGCCCTCCAATCATGGAGAGAAGTATTCATAGTACCAGTGACTCAGGAGATGTACTGTATGTTCTAGCCCTTTTTCTTTGTTTTCTTGTCTTTACTGGATAGGACAGTTTTGAGACAAGACAGTGAAGTAATGGGAGGGGAGACGGGAGGATCGGAAAATGACCCTAGGCCAGATTCAAAACCGATTGTCTGGCATGACGGTCAGTGCTCTAGCCATTCGAACCACGGCCAGGGCCACTATAATTGCCGTTCTGCAATTATAGCTAGAGAGAGAGAGAGAGAGAGAGAGAGAGAGAGAGAGAGAGAGAGAGAGAGAGAGAGAGAGAGAGAGATAGATAGATAGATAGATAGATAGATAGATAGATAGATAGATAGATAGATAGATAGATAGATAGATAGATAGATAGATAGATAGATAGATAGATAGATAGATAGATAGATAGATAGATAGATAGATAGATAGATAGATCGATCGATCGATCGATCGTGTTGAGATTAATTAAAAATTATTAATCATCTAACTCAATGGACTTAAGGATGGTGCTGATTTATCAATAAATGTTAGCTAATTCACCAAACTAATGAACTTAATTCAGCTGGCTACTTACAGCAGTAGTTGCAATGATGTGTTAACAAAGTAGGCTAATTAATGAAGAACACTAATCAAGCAACCAACCAACTTCATAAAGCCGATTAATGAAGCACACTAATTAGCCACTCTAACGAGCTTAACAAGGTTAATTAAGCCTGGCCACTCACAGCAGTTCTGCCGCTGGTCCTCGTCGCTGCCGTCATTGCAGTCACGGTGGCCGTTGCAGACCAGCATTGCCGGGATACAGCTGCCGTCACCACAGTGGAACTCCGCAGGGCTACACGTCGGCACCGCGTCACTGTCACCTGTCGCTAGACAAACACCATGCAACATTACAATATAACATCTATGTCACATTCGTACACCACCAATCATACTATATAAACTGTATTATATTATATTATATTATATTAGGCTATATTATATTATATTACATTATGTTAACTATGGGACAGACACCGTGCAATGCCACAGTAGCCTATAACATCCACGTCACATTCTTACATGACTAATTCACAATGTTACCAGATGATGCTCTCTCTCCATCAGATGCGTAAGCCAGTGTGCAGTAATGGGCAACCTGAATTCAGAAGCTACAATCTAATGCCACATATTCCAAATTACCTGATCGTCCTAATCGGACAGATACAACCAGGCCACTTAGAACCTGATTGTACCCATTTGGAATATATGCATTGGACTGTAGCATCTGAATCCAGGTTGCCAACGCGTGTGTGTGTGTGTGTGTGTGTGTGTGTGTGTGTGCATGCACAATCTATCTAGCATGCGAGTGTGTGTGTGTGTGTGTGTATATGTGTGCGTGTGTGTGTGTGTGTGTGTGTGTGTGTGTGTGTGTGTGTGTGTGTGTGTGTGTGTGTGTGTGTGTGTGTGTGTGTGTGTGTGTGTGTGCGTGCGTGCATGCGAGTGTGTGTGTGTGTGTGTGTGTGTGTGTGTGTGTGTGTGTGTGTGTGTGCGCGTGTGTGTGTGTGTGTGTGTGTGTGTGTGTGTGTGTGTGTGTGTGTGTGTGTGTGTGTGTGTGTGTGTGTGTGTGTGTGTGTGACTTCACTTGAAAGCTTTAATGTCCTTAGAAAGGCAATTTGACTTACAGCACAGCCGAATGACATAAAAACATATAGGCCTAATAAAAGACATACATACATACACAATAACTCAATAAATAGCTAGACATATAAGTTAATAAATACGTAAATAAATACAGACCACTGGTCAAATGCATCCGTTACACAAGGGGATTGCTACAAAGTAAAAAGAGGTCAATTGAGCATTAGAACAAATATGAATGTCCATAATGTCAAGAATGTATCTCCCACATCTTGTTCAATTCATTAATTGCCATGGGGATGAAGGAGTTCTTAGCTCTATTTGTTCTAATGTTAGTAATCTATCTGTAATCTGTAATCTGTACCTGCGTCCTGAAGGAAGTGTTTGGAACTGAACTGAGAGCGGGTGGGTGGTGTCAGTATAAACTTTCTTGGCTAATATCTAAATAAAGTTTATTTCAATAGTTCACTCTCTGAAATTTGGAATAAGCATGCATACATACATCTTCGTTCTCACTGGAGAACGGACTTCTTGTGATCATGCTGTCCACGCGGTGGACTAATCATCAAAGTACTTCACGGGGTCCGCACTCAATTATAGTATATTGAAATAGACTATATTTAGATAGATTAGCCACTCAAGACAAGATCGCAAGGGCAAGATCCCTGGCCGTGGTGCTGAAGTACTGCCACGGCCAAGAAATGTCTATGCAGCAAATATTCTCGAGCTCAGTAGTACGGGGCGCCACTGAGAGCTCGGGCAGTATGAACTCTGAGCGGACACCCCCCGGTGGATGATGGTAGGAGAGCAATGGAGCGGGGTGAACTGGAGGAAAGCTAGGCAAAACACTGACATCTTCGTTCTTGCTGGAGAATGGACTTCTCGTAATCGTGCCGCTCTCACAGAAGGGTGGCTGTCCACGCGGTGGACAGATCATTTAAGCGCTTCATGGGGTCCGCAGGGACCACTGCACTTGAGAAGTTCAGATAGATTACGTGGCGTATTGCAAGACACCTGACGAATCGATCGAACAGCGGTAGAAGGGAGGCGAAAGGGGAGGTGGTGGGACGAGTGAGAAAGAAAATATCTGACCGGAGACAGGTGAGTGGAGAATAAATGCTGGATATTTAATTAA
This sequence comes from Engraulis encrasicolus, assembly GCF_034702125.1. Taxonomy (NCBI): domain Eukaryota; kingdom Metazoa; phylum Chordata; class Actinopteri; order Clupeiformes; family Engraulidae; genus Engraulis; species Engraulis encrasicolus. Next base: position 52,658,793 of record NC_085857.1, read on the forward strand.
GGGGCGTTCCAAATTTTCTGCGAGCTGAAATTCCAGCGAATGACGGCAGAGCGGAAAATGAGATGCAGCTGGTTAAATAGGCGTGCCTATCTTTTTGCGCTAATTCAGGTAAATGACAGTTGAGTGGAGAACAGAATGCAG
>NC_085857.1:52661433-52688933 GCF_034702125.1 Engraulis encrasicolus
GTTCGTATTATGGCATTATTTTTAATTGAAATTCTTTCCATTCGGAATTTCGTACAAGCCTGGTGCAAGGGGGCACTATGAGACAGCACCACAACGGAACCATGTGGCGAGACAGTACCATGCTCAGGGTACCTCGGTCATGTTTTAGGATGGGGGAGAGCACTGGTTAATTACTCCACCTAACATCCTGGTGGATCGGGAGTCAAACCAGCAACACCCTAACCGCTTACCCACGACTGAAGTGTGTGCACATCCTACCAGGTAGTAATAAACCAGTGAAGTACAGTAAGGAGTGAAAAAACACTACCACTGCCTGGTCCCGTTATACACTTGGCAAAACACACACACACACACACACACACACACACACACACACACACACACACACACACACACACACACCAAGAACAACACAAACAAACAGATCAATGCTGTAAACGTACTGCAGTTGTGTTCGTCGCTGCCATCTGGACACTGCCTGGTCCCGTTACAGAGGGAGGCTGAGGGGACACAGGTGCCGTCACCGCACCGGAACTCAGCCAGAGAACAGGAGGTCTCGGGGGTGGCTGGGGACAAAAGAGAGAGAATCAAGATATCGCCCTATAATTAGCAATTCTGGGGCCTATACTAAGAATCTGGTTCAGGAAGTAGGTTTACTCCTGAACATTTTAAATAGTGTTGCACCGATACCATTTTTTGGCCCCAATACCGATACCCGATACCTGGCTGTGCAGTATTGGCCGATACCGATACCATACCATACAGATACCGATACCACCCTATTTGAAATGTATATGAAGGGCTGTAGTGCATACTACTTGGATGTAAAATCATTGCATGGCTTTGTCAGGCTGCTGCCCACCTTTGTGAAACAGGAAAAAGACTAATAGAAAGTGAATCCAGCAAAACTTTTTATACTTTTTAAATACCTCTATGAAATAACTAATTTCAAGGCTGTTTAAGTGTCATACAAGCACCTGTAAATGGTATCAGTGCCCTATTTGTTGGTACTCGCCGATACCGATACCACCATTTTAGTGCCGATCCACCGATACTGGTATCGGTATCGGTACAACACTAATTTAAAATGAGGACTCCAGGCTATTCTATTAGGTGATTCACCTCTTAGCTTAACCTGGTTTACTCCTGAACCAGCTTCTTAGTATACCCCTCTTATCAGTCATTTAAATATGTGGCACTGTATTGAAAATGAGTCCATTTTGTCACAGGTGTTGTCCCCACAGCGAAAGTCAGCCAGGCAACAGAATGTTAGGGGGTGGGGGGAGGGCTGGGGACAAAAGAGAGAGAACGGCTGGTTTTGAAAATATTGCACTTTAATTACCAATTCTGTGTTTGTTTACATGTACTGTATGTTTACACTGATGGGCAAAATGGATACCTTAGTTACAATCTAGTAGTGGTGTCAACAATACGCGATTGGGCGATGCAATGCAATGCAGTGCATGGACGATCCAATTCAATGCGGGCGGCAAGTTCCAGAATCGAAGAATTCTTTTTAAGTTTCAATTACTTCCATGGATCTTTCAGGAGCAAATGAATGTTAAATTAAATAAAAGCACTTCAAAACATTGCAAGACAGATGCAGACTGATACAGACTGATACAGAAAACATCCAATAAATTGTTGCTCAGTATATGACTACTTGTACTACCTCATCATGGCTGATGAAACATTTGCTTTGCTTTCAGTAGAAATGTAATGCATTTCAATGAACTGTAGAATCAGATCGGATCGAATCAAATCGAATAGCTACCTCCCGAATTGAATCAAATCGCTACCTCCCGAATCGTAATTGAATCGAATTGTGAGGACAGTGCCAATGCACAGTGTGTGTTTGTGCATGAGTGCGCCTGAGCATGAGTGTGAGTGCTTACAACAGTTCCTCTCGTCGCTGGCATCTGGGCACTGGGCCACCCCATCACACACTGCTGCGCAGGAGCCGTCTACACAGACCAAGTCCCCCTCAGAACACGTGGAGAGCAGAGGGGGAGGGGGCGGCGACACAGCTGAGGAAAGCAGAGACACACAAGGTCACACTCACAACAACAGAAGAAGCAGAGACAGACAATTGAGGAACACAGTGACACAGCAACGCTGACAACAAGTGGATCGAGAGCAGAGGAAGAGAAATACTACAGCACTCAACATTTGGAGAGCAGAGACAGAGACACAACTGAGGAAAGCAGAGACACACAAGTAGGGCTGGGTGATCGATAATCGAGTTACAGTTTTTCTCAATTGGTTTTGTACATTTCTCACAACAGAATAATGATTCTCAAAAGTCTGCACTGTAAAAGATTTCAAGCTGAAATTTACAGCTAATTGATGGGGAATAATTGCCAGCAAATTGTTTTAAATTTACAACAAATTGCAGAAAAAAAACAGTTGCCAGCAAGTCGTTTAAAATTACAACACTGTCCCGTTTACAAAACTACTCTGACCATGGCACATGTCCTGCCCCCTTATCCGCCCGCCTCCTCCCGCCTCCACCCCCGCTGCCGGCCTCCATGTCTGAGATGCCTTCAACATAGTATCGTCCCCATCCTCCACCATGACTGAGATAGCATGGTACCATAATGCCACTCTGCTCTAAGCATATACGTCTTCAAGTTCAGCCTAGCATGGGTGAGGTACAAATGATAAATCACTCAGCATAGTGCTGTCACAGTGACAGTGATAGTTTCCTCAAGTGGACTTTCATTTATCAAGTCATCTCAAAGGGGGGTTCAAAAACAGTCACAATAAGGACTGTATGGATATGCATTTGTCAATCCAATCAAGTGGCCTAAATTTAATATTATGCAAAAAGCAGCATTAAACATGCTATGCTACAAGATGGCTCTCAAAAGATGAAACAACCCAACCAGTTAACCTGTCAGGCAGCCAACCAGTTAACCGGCCAGGTAGCCAACTGGCCTTGACAGACTGGCTGGTTGACTGACCAGCTGCCTGTCCGATTCACTGGCTGGTTGACTGGCTGCCTGGCTAAACTAGCCAGGCAGCCAGTCAACCGGACAGACAGCTGGCCAGTCAACAAGCAAGGCAGCAAGCCAGTCAACTGACCAGGCGGACAGGCTGCCAGTCAACCTGCCAGGCAGCTAGCTGGTCAACTGGCACTATGCTGTCAGCCACCCTGTCAACAAACCAACCACTCATCTAGTCGGCTAATCAATTGATTGCCAGTACCAGTGAGCGCCAGTGAGTCAGGCGCTATGCTGTGCCATTCAGACAAGCAACCAAAGCAGTGTGACAGTCCAGGTTTATATAGTGGGGCAAGTGAACCATGTGACCAGAGTAATTAGGCATTGGGCAGGTGCTGGCAATCATTGAATCACGGCATGAAAGTGATTAGTAATAAAGTGAGGCAAGGCACTAATTGACAGATTGGTTAGGTATAGAGTGTGTCAACAGAGTAACAAGAGAGATCTGTATCAAAAAGCTAACAAGTTCCTAGAATGTTCCATTCATTGATGCTCCTGCTCTAGAACTACAGTTTAAAAACAGACTGGGCTCCTTCTAAGATAGTGTTTAAAAAAGTATAAGGATATTCTTAAATGGATTGGTTTTGGCCCTTGTTTAATGCACATATCAAAACTTCAGTTCCAAAAAGTTTTCATTCTGATCCATGTTTATAAGTAAACATTCCATATATATGTGGAATTGTCTACACAGTGGTTGGACAAAATAACTGAAACACCTGTCCTTTTAATGTGTGGGAAGTTTCATGGCTCAAGTGGGCCAGCCTGTTGGCCAATCTTCATTAATTGCACATTGCACCAGTAAGGTGAAGTTGAGTTGAAGTGCTGGTGAAAAGTTACCAGCTAATTGTTGTAAAATTACAACAAATTTGCTGGCAAAAAAGTTGCCAGCTCATTGGTGTGAAATTAAATTAAATTGCTGGTGAAAAGTTGCCAGCTCATTGAAGTAAAATTAAAGCAAATTGCTGGCAATAAAAAGTTGCCAGCTAATTGTTGTAAAATTACAACAAATTTGCTGGCAAAAAAAGTTGCCAGCTCATTGGTGTGAAATTAAATTAAATTGCTGGTGAAAAGTTGCCAGCTCATTGAAGTAAAATTAAAGCAAATTGCTGGCAATAAAAAGTTGCCAGCTAATTGTTGTAAAATTACACCAAAATGCTAGCGACAAGTTGCCAGCTAATTGTTGCGTTCTTCCAACGCAAACACTGGAAACTTCACAACATTGAAAATAATGGTCCTGGGCCATTCCATTCCTTCTCATGGGATTTTGAGATATATTCTGTTGCCGAAGCCATCAAAAAGCCAAATTGGACCACAGGGGGGCTGCCACACCTGAGCATCGTTTATGCTCTGACCTGCCCATCGTCTGTATAAATGGACAAACCATCATTGGCTTCTCCCATGCCCTTTTAGCAGAGAGAAGCCCGTTTTGAATTGCACTGAGCTGAAATTAGCGCACCTGGACGTCATTTACAATCAGCTGGCTCATGACCAAAGAAGGTAGATTGGGTAAGCAGTATCACTCAATGGAAAATGCATTGGCATAGTGTAGTAGTTGGGTGCAGTCGTGGCTCAGTGGTTAGAGCACTGGGTTGGCAACCCAAGGGTTCCCGGTTCAATGCCTGGCCGGACCGCAGCTGAAGTGCCCTTGAGCAAGGCACCTAACCCCCACACAGCTCCCCGGGCGCCACTCAGCAGGCAGCCCACTGCTACGGACTAGTGTGTGTACTTCAATGTGATTCACTTGCCCAAATGGGATAAATGCAGAGAAAGAATTTCCCCTAGGGGACCAAAATTGGCTCCAATCCAAATTGGCTCCTATTGTCTTCGTAGTATAAGGTGTTGCTTTAATGCCATAGAACTAATACATGTATGCTTAATGACATGGTGCACATGGTCAGTGTGTGCGATGCCATGATGGACAAAATTTGTACTCCACAAATTTGGTCGAAAGAGAATATCCGGTTGTCAGTGCTCAGTTTGTGGCCAAATTTACTGCAGCTGTCGGTCAGCATTAATTGTGGGGGATAATTAAGGACAGGTGACAAACATTCACTATTGTATCCTATGACCTATCCACACTTTACCGTGCTTCCAATTTGAACATGGAAGAAGAAAATTGGACTCCCCTTGCTATCATTCCGTACTACGCTCCGATGATGTCTGTAAACCCTCCTATGTCTACCTCCTTGCTCATGACCAGGTGTGTGCGATTGAAGAGTTCAAATCAGTTCAAATCCTCTCCACCTCTATCAGGCCTGTATGCATGTTTAAAAAGCATCCAATCAGAATGTGACCTGAGCTCCATAATTTCTGCATGTGGCTTTGCATACATTTGCATTAGGACAGCAGCCCTGACAAAACAGATCTTTACAACAGTATGATGTAAAAAGTATTATGTGCTGCTGTACATTTACAATTGTGAATTGTACTCTATATGATATCCCACAATGCATTGCACATTACAGCAGTGAATAGTAAACTGGTATATACATCTTCTTGATGTAGAATTCTAATGTGAAATCACGACAATCTTTTACAGTGTGTGTTCAATTTTGACTTCCTGGTGTAACCTGTGCACATGGTCAAATCAGTTTCTCATTGTTTTCGGCATATAGCAAATGCTCTCGTCCACCATGCCATGGCTGTGTACAATTCTCAGTGATTTCGTACATTATCAATTGCTTTTGTCATATCACTCAAAAAGCTTTGTCACTGAATGCATGAAACTATCTCAATCTTATCTGATAAATGTAATATAAAACTGAACATTTCCCATCCAATCTAAACAACATTTCGCTTCAGAAAAGATCCTCAAGAGTGTACTATTCAATTGACAACATGAGAAATTGATTTGGCTAGCTTGTCCATACACTATGACACAATGACTAACCATTCTGCTGGCGCTGATACGTTCATTGACACAAAAACTTGGTTTTTGAAAGACAAATAAGGGTTTTGAGTAAGAGACTCGGTTTTGCAGGTTATCCACCGTGTTTTGCCGTTTGTTAAAGCTGTTTTGAGAATGAATATTATGTTTTGCTAATTGCGAGAGAGATTCGAGAAATGTACAAAACCAATTGAGAAATACTGTAATCGATAATCGATTAAAATCGAATCGAAATTCACATAATCGATTCATAGGGCTTTTTCTTTTTGTTCTTTTTGTTTAATTTAGGTCTATGGAAAATACCCAGTAGGTATTAGTCAATTAGGCCTACCTGTAGGCCTACTTATTACAAATTAGCAATCTGTTAACACTGTCAAGCCACAGCCCTTTGACATTTTTATATAAAAATAGGCAACAGCATCTTTTGGGGGAAATCCTGGCACCAAGAAGGAAACGGACTGAATCGATTTGGACTGAATCGAATGGACTCTAATTGAATCGTGATTAATCGATTCAAAGCCTTAAGAATCGAAATTGAATCGATACAGGAACATGGCTGTGATACCCAGCCCCACACACAAGACAATTTTATTTTTGTCGCCTAGGTTATTTCAAACAGATCGTTGAAAAAAAGAAAGCATTAAATGAACTAAGAATTTGGGCACAAGTAGGCAATGGAGACAGACTGAGTTATAAAGGTAAGCTGAGAAAAAGGGAAAAAATGAAGAAGGTGAAAAGATGAAAATATACAAATAAATGGTAATATACAACTAAACAGGCTAAATGTTTCAGTAAAAACAAAGTGAGATTTGTGCAAACGACCGATAAGTATAACAATAAATGAAAGAATAAGACAATAAATAAACAAGGTATATAAAATAGAATGGCTTACTGCAGTTGGTCTCGTCACTGAAGTCTTGACAATCCGGAAAGCCATCGCAGAGCCAAGAGGAGGGCACACAGCGGCCATGCCCACAACGCCAATACCCAGACGCACACGTCATGTCCATGCCAGCTATAACATAATATAATATAATATAATATAATATAATATAATATAATATAATATAATATAATATAATATAATATAATGTAATAACAGGAGGGGGAGACACAGCGCGGCCATGCCCACAATGCCAATATCAGATACACATGTTATGTCCACACCGGCTATAATAATAATAATAATAATAATAATAATAATAGAGCCATATAATCAATGAATACATTAGAAAAGTGGTGAGCAAAAACACACATGCACCGTCCGTGAACCGGCAAATGAATTCACACAACAAACTCGGATGTAAAATGAAAATAAATAAATAAATGACTGCAGTTACAGATCCATAACAACAACTACAACAATAATGATAATAAGTAGGGTAGAATGCCCTAATGTGGGACAATTTTTGTCACTTCAACTTTGGTGGTTTATTAAAATTTGATGACAACATTTTAACAAACAAATTACACCCTTTTCATCCTCTAGTTGTGCTCTAATCAAATAAAACCTTTAAAAATGTGTTAATTGTTTCTAATTTGAATAATTTGGATATTAATGTAAGTTGGTCAAAAACCATGGTTATCCCTAAAGTGGGACAATCGGTTTCCTAATGTGGGACAGTGTATATTAAAAGGTCTCTAAAACATGTTTGTGTAAAATATTAATTCAAAATGACATCTGCCACTCTTTAAGACATATCAGCTACACATTTAGAGCATGTTTTATTAATTAATTTTACTTTCTTTTATTGGTAAATATGACTGAGACTGTTTGAACCCATTGCACACAATTGGTCACTTCAACATGGCAGCTCTATTTGAGGAAAGAACTTCCGGTTTTTGGACCCAAATGTTTTGTTGATAGCTGTGCTCCAGTAGATTAGGCCAGAAAGACTGAAATACACCTTTGATATAGATGTAAATATCTATTTTCTTATGTGGACATGGTGTTTGACTTCATAGTAATTGTTTGACTTATTAAATTACTACTTTTACAACTGTCCCACATTAGGAAAATCTTGTGTCCCACTTTAGGACGCACCTATCCTAAAGTGGGACACTAATAATATGGTTTAAAAATGAAATATGACATTATTTTATATACACCACACATTATTTTCTGATGAACATATACCTACCCAACATATTTATCTAAAAATTGACAATGTTGTTTTGATTGGAATTGCTTTATACCCTAAAGACAAATTTGGCCAAATGCTATGTAATTTGCCATTTGACGGACTTCACCCAGGGTCCTTCTTCTTAATTGTAACCCCTCCCTGGAGTATTACTATACATTTACTAAATTATGATATTATGATAACAGGATGATAGGGCTTTTATTTGGTTATAGTTTTGTAAACATTTACCAACTTGGGGCAAAGCTACACCCCTTAAACCTTAAGGTGTCCCACATTAGGCATCGTCCCACTTTAGGGCATTCTACCCTAGTAGTAGTATTACTGACTGCAGTTGTGTTCGTCAGTGGTGTCGCTGCAGTCGTGCTGACCGTCGCAGATCCAGGCAGAGGGGATGCAGGTGCCGTCACCACAACGGAAGGAGGCCGGGTGGCAGGACATCGGCAACACAGCTGCGAAAGAGAAAGAGGAAGAGAAAGACGAAAAGAAAAGGGAGAGAGAGGGAGTAAAATGGCGCAATAGTGGTATTTTTACTTTACATACAGCAGACCATTTGTATTGCATGATTTGTGTCCATGAGAGAGAGTGAGAGCAACAGCAAGAGAGATCTTGTGTGTGTGTGTGTGTGTGTGTGTGTGTGTGTGTGTGTGTGTGTGTGTGTGTGTGTGTGTGTGTATGTGTGTGTGTGTGTGTGTGTGTGTGTGTGTGTGCGTGTGCGTGTGTGTGTGTCTGTTTGATACTCACTACAGTTGGTCTCGTCGCTGCCATCAGAGCAGTCTGTGTGTCCATCACAGATGGCCGCCACTGCCACACACTGGCCACTGCTGCCACAGGCCACAGACTCAGGAGGGCAGGGGGATCTGACGACAGTACCCTCGGAAATGGTTCCTGTAAGCGTGTCCTCAGAAATACTTTCTGTAGGAGTTCCTTCAGAACTAGTTTCTGTGACAGTTACCTCTGAAATGGTTCCTGTGATACTTCCCTCAGAATTAGTTCCTGTAACCAAGCCCTCAGAATTAGTTCCTTCTGATATGGTTCCTGTAACAGTATCCTCTGAAGTAAGTCCTGTGAGAGTTCCCTCAGAACTAGTTCCTGTGGACGTCCGCTCATTACTGTTTTCTGAAATAGGCCCCTCAGAGAAGGGTCCAGTATTACTCTCCTCAGATATGGTTCCAGTCCCTTCAGGCATGGTCCCTTCAATGGTTTCCGTGTGTGTGCCCTCATTAATTGTTCCGGTATTAGACCCCTCGGAAGGGGTTCCTGACATAGTGTTTTCATAAATAGTTCCACCCTCAGTAGTGATATCTAAACCGGAGCCTTCAGTAATAGTTCCTGTACTTGTATCCTCGTCGTAAGTGGTTCCTATACCAGTATCCTCCTCTGTGTTTTCTGAAGCTGACACTTCAGTAATAGTTCTGGTACCGGTACCCTCAATTACGGTTTCGGTAACGGTCCCTTCAGAATTAGTTCCTGTGCTAATATCCTCAGAAACGGTTCCAGTATTGGTAACATCACTGGTGGCCTCTGACTCCTCAGTAGTACCTCTTGTGATGGTTTCAGTATTGGTGACTTCTATAATGCTTTCCTCAGATGTGGTTCCTGTGATGATCCTGTCATTGGTGTCTTCTGAACCAGATCCCTCAGTATCCCTTTCAATATTAGTTCTTGTAATTGTTCCTTCATCTGTGGTTCCTGTGACTGTCCCCTCACTATTATCTTCTGTATTGGACACCTCAGAAGTAGTTCCAGGTATAGTCCTTTCAGAAAAGGATCCAGGGGTCCTGTCATTTGTAGTTTCTGTGTTATTCACCTCAGAATTAGTCCCCATATTAGTCCCCTCGGGTATTGTTACTGTGATGGTTCTTTCAGGTATAATTCCTGTCACAGTTTCTTCTAAGATGCTGCCTCCATTGGTTGCAATGGTACCTGTAACAGTTCTTTCCGATATCTCTGTGATATTGTCTGTGATTTCTGTATTGGAGTCCTCAGGAATGGTTCCAGTAACAGTCCCTTCAGAAATAGTTTGCCCAAGGGTTCCCTCATTGACAGTGTCTGTAATAGTTCCTTCAGTAATAGTTCCTGCAATAGTCCGCTCATTAAAGGTTCCTGTAATGGCCTCTTCCGCAATAGTTCCTGGAGTAGTCTCAGAAGTGGTTAGAGTGTTCTCTGAAGTAGTTCTGGTGCTCTCCTGAGTGGTTCCAGTCTTCTCTGCAGTGGTACGATTGTCCCCAGAGGTGCTTCTCGTAACAGGTCTCTCTGTGATGGTTCCAGTAGGGGTCCTGATAGCAGTAGCTGAAAGGTGGGCGGAATCATAAAACATTTAAACAACATGTTGTTGAACATGACATGACATGACATGTCTATAAACCAAACATCATACTGAGCACAAGAATTATAGAATCAAATGTGTGTAAAAAGGGAGTGTGGTTGTATAGGCTACCAATGTCTAATACAAAACTGTTTTTCTCTAGATTTTCATTGGTTGATTGATAGAAATATTGATTGATTGATTCATTAAAAGATTGATTGATTGATTGACTGATTGAATGATTGGTCACTCACTGCTACAGTTGGCTTCATCACTTTGGTCTTGACAGTCCAGCTGTCCGTCACAAACTCTAGCCAATAGAATGCAGCGGCCATCGTCACAGCGGAAGTGATTGGCTGAGCAGGTGGTTGGGGGCGGGTCTCTCTCGGAGCTGGCTGAGAAGGACGGAACATACAATAACATAACGTTACTGACTGAGATGTAAACACACAGGATTACTAACAGAAACAGAGACAGAGGCAGAAAGACCATCATATTGGTACTGATATTGAGGGAGGTGCTTGGGCAGAGTGCACTATATAAATTGACCAGGTTTTAGTCCGACCTGGGTCATAGCCCAATCCCAACTGTCAATCCCCTGTCTCTCTCTCCTGCTCATTTCCTGTCTACTTGCACACTGACCTGTCCTAATGAAATGCCCAATGTGCAAAAAAACCTTAAAAAGATATTGAGAGAGGGAGAGAGAGGGGAAAGCCAACAGAGACAGAGAAAGAGAAAGAGAAAGAGAAAGAGAAAGAGAAAGAGAAAGAGAAAGAGAAAGAGAAAGAGAAAGAGAAAGAGAAAGAGAAAGAGAAAGAGAAAGAGAAAGAGAAAGAGAAAGAGGAAGTCAAAAGCATGATAGGGAAAGAAAGGAGTCACTGGAGCATCTTCAGATATGGAAGTTTACTTCTTTTACTGGGCAAGTGTCAAGACTAACATTTCGACGTTCTCACGTGTCCTGTGTGTATGTGTGTGCACGTGTGCGCTTGTGTGTGTGTGTGCGTGTATGTGTGCATGTCCATGTGCATGTGTGTGTGCGCGCGCGCCCGTGTGTGTGTGTGTGTGTGTGTGTGTGTCTATGCGTGTGTGTGTGTGTTTTGGTGTGCATGTGTGTGTGTGTCTGTGCATGTGTGTATGTGTGTGTGTGTGCACTGAGCTACATACAGCAGGCGTTCTCGTCGCTGTTGTCGTCACAGTCTCTGTGACCGTCACAAACAGTAACCATGGCGACACACTGGCCGGAGGCGCAGCGAAATGACATCAGAGGGCAGCTTAGCTCGCTATTGGTCCTCCTCTGGCTGCCTAAGATAGATAGATAGATAGATAGATAGATAGATAGATAGATAGATAGATAGATAGATAGATAGATAGATAGATAGATAGATAGATAGATAGATAGATAGATAGATAGATAGATAGATAGATAGATAGACATACTTAAGATATAAACATAGAGAGTAACCATACAGTACACTTAGGCCTACAAGACTGGACAACAGAAGGCATACAGAGTTATCAGTTGTATCTATTCAATAGATGTCATGAAAAGTCAACATTGTTAGAGTCTCCTTGAGTTCAATGATTGAGCTTTACCTTTCTCCTGTACTTCCGTTCTCTTAGTATGGCAGTGCAAGTTTTACCTCCAAGCTACCAGTTAACATTGAGTACTATGTCTCATAGGACTCAATGTTAACGGCTAGCTTGGAGGTAGACTTTGCACTGCCATACTCAGAGAACTCCAGGAAGGACAGGAGAAAGGTAAAACTCTATCATTTAACTCAATGAGAGGTGTTATATGAAGTGTTATATCATTTCCAAAAATGGGACAGTGTAACTTTAACACTTTGTGTGTGTGTGTGTGATCCTTACTGCAGTTTCTCTCGTCGCTCCCGTCGACACACTCACTGCGTCCGTTGCAGAATCCGGAGGAGGGGATACACTGCCCGTCATCACAACGGAGGGAGTTCATTGGACACGGCCGCTCAATCCCCACCCCCATGTGATCTGGTTGGACAACAGCACAGTACACTAGTACAGTTGTAGTGTAGTATCTATCTATCTATCTATCTATCTATCTATCTATCTATCTATCTATCTATCTATCTATCTATCTATCTATCTATCTATCTATCTATCTATCTATCTGTCTGTCTGTCTGTCTGTCTGTCTGTCTGTCTGTCTGTCTGTCTGTCTGTCTGTCTGTCTTTGTCTCTGCTTGTGTGTTTGTGCGTGTGTGTGTGTGTGTGTGTGTGTGTGTGTGTGTGTGTGTGTGTGTGTGTGTGTGTGTGTGTGTGTGTGCGTGCGCGTGTGTGCGCGTGTGTGCGCGTGTGTGCGTGCGTGCGTGCGTGCGTGCGTGTGTGTGTGTGTGTATGTTTGTATATCTTTACATCACCCACAGCAGTTCCTTTCGTCGGTGCGGTCTCTACAGTCCACCTCCCCATCGCACAGCCAGGAGGGCGGGATGCAGCGCACATGGTCACAGTGGAAGGAGCCGCCACTGCAACGCTGCAACAACTCACCTGGAGAGAGAGAGAGAGAGAGAGAGAGAGAGAGAGAAGTCAAGATCAAGATTGATTGGGGTTGGGGCAAAGGTCTGTGCATCTCTGTGTGGATGGATTGATTACACATGGTGACACTGGAATGAGCTACCACTGCCGTATGACGTAAACAACTTACCTGGACAGGGGGGGGAGAGAGAGAGAGAGAGAGAGAGAGAGAGAGAGAGAGAGAGAGAGAGAGCGCTACTGTCTGTTGTCCCAGTTAAGTTTGGATGCAAGGGGGAGAGGTGGTAGCCTGGTCCTCACCATCCCATAATACTACCATTTCATTTTGTATTCATGGTCTGGAGCTTGTGTGATCTGACGCGATTGCAGGAAGCGGGAAGTTTGCACTCAGTTATGGTTTGAAATGATTGGACAGCTCTCACCCAATCGCAGACAGTTACTCAACAACAACATAGCGCAGACCAGACGTTTACGTCATCATCACGAGGGTCCTCCCCCTTTTTAACCCACGTGCTGCGCTTATTCGCTTATTGGCTGTTTTCTGGGGGGGCCAAATCCTACCGCTGCAAACACTCCACAGAAAAGGGGGGGCAGACTACCGTCAGGGCTGCTGACAGCTTTGGCTGGGCCCGGGACAAAGGCATCTGAAAGGGCCCCAAACCCAATACATACAATGTAATGAGGATCCAATTCTGGGCCCCCTCTCTCCCTGGGCCCAGGACAAGTGACCCCTTTGTCCCCCCCTGCCGGCTTCCCTGCTACCGTAGTGGAGCCAATCCTTTGGCGGAAGTACGTAGGATGGCTCGCAAGGCTAGAGAGGTGGTGGGTGAGTGACAGAGGGCAAAGTTGCAATGACAGATAGACAGTCAGACAGACAGCCAGACACACAGACAATCAGACAGACAATCAGTCAGACAGACAGACAGACAGACAGACAGACAGACAGCCAAAATAATGAATAGATCGTACTACAGTTAATGTCATCCCACTTTTCTTAGGAGACAGACAGCAGGTTAATGGCAGTCAGACGTACTGCAGTTGACCTCCACAGACACACAGCAACACAGACAGATAGACATGATAAAGAGTAAATAATGAATGGATCGTACTGCAGTTGGCTTCGTCCCTCTTGTCTCCACAGTCCACCACTCCGTCACACAGCCAGGTGGAGGGGATGCAGCGGCCTTCCCCACAGCTGACTTCCTCCGCCCTGCAGCCTGGCACACACACACACACACACACACACACACACACACACACACACACACACACACACACACACACACACACACACACACACACACACACACACACACACACACGTACACACACACGTACACACAAACAGGCACGCACGTGTACACACACACATACACGCATGCACGCACGCACACACACACACATGCACGGATGCAAACACACACGCACACACACACACACACACACACACACACACACACACACACACACACACACACACACACACACACACACACACACACACACACACACACACAGAGATCAGCATGTTAGAAAGTTAAAAAGAAAGAAAAAACACAGAAAGAAAGAGAGAGAGAGAAAGAAAGAGAGAAAGAAACAGAGGAACAGACTTAACTGCCAGATACGCACCACAGTTTCTCTCGTCGCTCATGTCTGGGCAGTCCACCTGTCCGTTACACACAACGGAGGGCGACACACACCGGCCGTCCCCACACCGGAACCACTCCGCTGCACAACTGGGGGCGGGGTCAACCGTCTCCATGGCTACACCGTCCAGCACAACAGGAAGTAGATGTAGAATCAAGTCAGTGTGTGTGTGTGTGTGTGTGTGTGTGTGTGTGTGTGTGTGTGTGTGTGTGTGTGTGTGTGTGTGTGTGTGTGTGTGTGTGTGTGTGTGTGTGTGTGTGTGTGTGTGTGTGTGTGGAGTAGTAGAAGGTCAAGTAAAGGTGTTGTGAAATTAGAAGTAGATTAAAAGTAAAGTAGATTATAGTATACGTATATTAGAAGGTAAATTAAAAGTAGAGTGAAATTAAAAGCATTTAGTAGAGTAGACATAATGTAGAAGTTAAAGGTAAAGTAGGGTGGATTTAGAAGTAAATAAGGAGTAAAATAGTACACTCTCAGAAATAAAGGTACAGAAGTCATCGCTGTGGCAGTACACTCAAAGGGAGTGCCATTGCGTCGCTTGATTAGTACCCCAAAAAAAGGTGTGTTCAATTTTTTTCAGTCTTGACCAATGTGCATCTGTCACCTCTTTTTTGAAGTACCACCCAAGCGACGCAATGGTACTCCCCTTGAGGGTACTGCCACAGCGACGACTTCTGTACCTTTATTTCTGAGAGTGTAGAGTTTAAGTACCATTCAAATAAATGGCAAAGCAGCGAAAATAGCTTTGGCAGTGTGGGGATTTTTAACAGGACTGCAGTAGAACACACCAGCCGAAACTAAGCAGAAAGACCTCAGTCGTCTCGCTGCAGAAGACGGAGGCCTTTTGGGCCTTTCACACAGATCGCATCAGCGTGCGTGGCCAGTCCTGTTCAAAAATCTCCCCCACAGCCAATTCTAGTTTGTTAACTACGTAAGCGACTTTGTTGTTTTCAGTGCAATATCCCATTGACAACTACCCAAGTTCCTAACAACTAAACTTTCGAGAAAAAAACAACCCAGACAACATGGCATCATACAAGTAGATTTGAACCATATCTATTGCATTTGTGTAGTGTTACAACTTTGGTGGGGATGGGACACATGTTGGGAAAACTGCAAACCTGCTCATGTGATGAAAATGCTTTCCTACGGCGTTGAGGACCACATATTTAATTGCATCTTTAAAACCGTCGCAGCTCAACGCAGAGTGCACTGGCTTGAAATAAGTAGGCCTACACCTTAACATGATGCCAGTCTGGCCCAGAGGTGTAGCAAAACAGTTGAGTATCAAGTACAAGTAGCGTAGAAGAGATAGAGTATGATAAGAGTACAGTTGAAGGAGAGAGTGAGTAGGGATAGAGAAGAGTGTGAGTGAAATATAAGCAGAGTATAGTACAAAGTACAATGGGGCACCTAAGTCTCCACCCCGGCTCATGGGGCTGGGAAAACCAAAACTTTTGACTGTGTTGTAATGGACTGTTGTAATGGACCCACCTCGCATTCCCCCGTCGATCACACATACAGTATGCTGTACCTCAGAATTAATGATAACCAATGGTGTGCTTGTTGACTTCACTTGGCAAGCGATTTTTGTGTTGTGTGCGTGCAAAAATATACAATTATAATCGCATGTCCGACGTGCAGCCACTTCAGCCGCGGTGCAGTGCTAGGGTTGGCTGTGCCCCGGTTCACGTCAAATATGTGAGGCGCACGTTGTAGTCTCTAACACAGTTTTGCACAAAAGCTAAAATAACGTTTCTTGCGTGTTGAAAATGAGTGGTCCTACACTGTAAAAAGATTGACCTAGCTTAAACCAAAAAAATTGATGTCCATTTTATGCATCTAATATATTTGAATTGACAGAAGCTAAATTAAGTTGTTTGGCACAACATGATTATTTAATTTTGGGTCAAGTTAAGTAATATGGTTTGAGTCAAAATTAAATATTCAGCTTCTTTCAAGTTAAATTATTTTCTTTTCAGTTTTGTAACCAAACTAAAATGTTGACATTGGTTCAATTTAAAAATATTAGTTTGGTTCAATCAAAAATATTTACATTGAACCAAACTAATATTCAGACATTTATACCACTTAATTCATTGGCACTGTGAAATTCATTTTTACATTTCATTTAAAACTATTTGAATCATTCCTATCACACTTACAACACACCACCCAACACCCTCGAGCAAGTGTTTTTTTCAATGTCATTTATTTCTCACAAGTCAAAAAGGGGGGAAATGAGGTAGCATGTTAAGAAACAAATATTAACATGTAATTGTTACTCCATATACATTTTGTTACATCTAAGATAGATGAAAATAGATGGCTTACCAAGCAAATGAAATGGATGGACATTAATGGGCCACAGGGTCTTTCATTAGGCTAACTGAGGTATTTAGTATTGCTTAAGGAGTGGTGTCTCTCTAGGGATCATAGAGACTACTCAATACTCAGAACTTAAAGCACAACATTAAATGGTACTCCATGAAAAGGACACCATGCAAGCAATTGCCACTAACATTGGTCTTCTACCTCTTAAATAGAAGCCAGTGGCAACTACAGGCTATATCAATGTACCATGCACAGTGATAATGAACACACCTTTGAATAATAAAATCGACAATATTTCAAAAAGTACACAAGTTATTTCCAAAATGTGTATTGAGTTGATATAACATCTGTTGAGCTTACACCAGGAAAGGAAGGTTAAGACTGTAACGTGAGCACAAGTGAATCATCTGTATCAGTGTTTCGTGAGACGGGGCTTGTGTTCAAGTCACTGAAATCAGATAGAACACCGTCTAGGAAAGTCAGAACAATATCAGGAGCTGATTGTATGATCGGACTTGGGTAAATTCTTAGGCAGAAAATTTGTTGACTTGAGCGCAACCTCCATGATCAAAGTCACTCAAATCAGATGGGACACTTTCAATGAAACTCAGAACCATATCAGGAGCAGCCTGTATGATCTAGACTGTGGTAAGATCTTTGATCATGGGTGTTGAGATCAAGTTAACAAATGTTCCACCAAAGTCATCATCCTTGTATTGTAGCCTGATGTCTCCACAAAGTTTGCATACGTTTTGACCTGTTCAATAAGCTCAACTGTGTCCAGCATCCTTGATAATTCCATCCTCTCTGCACTTTCGCCACTCAACAAGATGAGGAGTCGGATAGGAGCGGCCATATTGCTAAGTTGTGTTTGCTGTATTAACCTTACTTTTCTGTTGTAACCCCAACAGATGTTTTATCTTCACACTGCACACACAAAAATATACATTACTGAGCAGTTTTGAGTTCACCATTATGTTTATGAATCTTGTAAGCCATCTTGTTGGAACCAAGCGCCATCATAATCTTCTGAAAGGCCTCAAAGTTGAACCTGAAACCTCTTGCAAATAACTTGTGTGCTTATTGAATATTGTTCTAAAAAAGGGGTGTACCCCATCATTGTTGTACTGTTCATACACATCTGAACTGAAGATACTCAAAGGCAACATCACACCATGAAAATGACCCCATGGCCCCAAACAGCCAATCGCCACTGACATTTACCTCTAAATTTAGAATCTGGTGGCAACTACATACTAACTCAGACAGTGCACTATGATAATGAACAAACCGGTTGAAAAGTACATTTTTCAAAAATACCAATAAGTACACAGGTTATTTCCTAAATGTGCATAGAAGTTTAACAACATCTGTTGCGCTTACAACAGAAAAGTAATGCTAAGAATATAACTTGAGTATGACTATTGTCTATCAGTGTTTGGTGAGATGAGGGTTGTGTCTAAGTCACTCAAATCCGATGGGACACTTTCAGTTTCTATGAAACTCAGAACAATATCAGGAGCAGATTGCTTGATATTGACTGTGGTAATGAGTCAGATCGGAGTGGTGCTAAGTTGGATCTCAAGTTGTGTTGATGAATTAACCTTACTTTTCAGTTGTAAGTCAAACGGATGTTTTACCCATGCGCATTTTGGATATAACTTGCGTGCTTATTGATATATTGTTGAAAATGTTGATTTTGAATCTGGGTGTACTCGTTGTGTACTTAACATGTAAAACTTGACTTGAATTAAATATTTGCTCTTTTTTTGGAACGAGTGTCATCTCTTATCATATTGGGGGGAAAAACAAAAACAAAAAAAACCCCTCAAATTCCAACAAAAGCACTCCATGAGCTTGTACAATCAAGTGCTGCTGAGGTTGACTACCTCTTAAATAAAAGCCAGTGGCAACTACATGCACACACTAAGCACACATACATATACACTACTGTGCAGTTTTGAGTTCACCACTGAGTTTGCGAATCTTGGAAGTCATCTTGTTGGAACCAAGCTCCATCAGGATCTTCTGAAGGGCCTCAAAGGTGAACCTGAAACCCTGTGGATATTCCATGTTAAGAGCATAGCAAAGTCCAAAGAGCATTACCACTCCTGCTGCAACAGAAGGCAACTCATTGAGGACTTCCACACCATCAATGATAATCCCGACATCTTGGGGCTGTTGTAGAAGGCTTGAATTCTCTCTGAAGACGAAGACTGCCATGGTGGTCCTCTCCAGCTCCTGCACGGCTTGATCTTTCTGGGACACCTGAGGCAAAATATATGAAAAATGCAACTGAACAACTGCAGTCTGGCACACCTCATGAATCACTACATATAATGGCATAGGTGGTCTCCCACGATTAATGAAGTTGAATAATCAGTGATGGAATATATCTGGACATACCATGTATTCCTTTAATAGGTCCTCCACATGTTCTCCTAGGTAGATGATGAGAGCTTTGAGGATGCACTCCCTTCTGATATCGGCATCAGCACCCTTCAGGGACAATCAAAACTGTTACTATGCAATGTGTAGGCTAGTCTAGCAACACAATTCCCAGCTCTACCATAAACAGTGATTTTACAGTGTGCGCCTGATCAATATTGAATCCATGGGAGAGTTTCTACATCTGCCAGAGGCCACTGGTAGTTCCTCTTTAAATATGAAGACTGACTGGATGGCTCCCGTTTGGGTTTCGATACCCTCAAAGTAACTTTGGTGCAAAACACCACAAATGCTACATGACAGTGACACCTTAAATTCTTAGTGACAGGTGCACAAATTATTTTCTATGAGCTACATATTAATAAACTCATAGGGCCACATTTGTTTTATTTTTTTTAAATGGTTGAGTGAATATGGTGTAAAACAAGTTGGCACACAACCAAAATCCCATGTACATCAATTGCACATCAGCAAACCAATACATGAAAGTTGCACATCCACTTCATGTAGAAGGACAAAGGCTGTCGTTAGTGGTTAATTATATATATATATTACAGAGGCACCATCGAGAGCATTCTGACGGGGACCATTACTGCATGGTATGGGAACTGCTCTCAAGCCAACAGGAGAGCTCTACAGAGGGTTGTGCGTACAGCTCAGAATATATGCGGCTGTGACTTACCCTCCATACTGGAGCTATTTGAGGGAAGGAGCATCAGGAAGGCAAAGAAAATCTTGGCTGATCCTAGTCACCCCAACCATGGACTGTTTACTATGTTACCATCTGGGAAATGGTACAGAAGCCTGAAATCTCATACTACCAGACTCCAAAGTAGTTTCTTCCACCAAGCAATAAGATTACTGAATTCATGCTGAAGACAACAAGGCACTTTCTTTGCACTTTTTTTCCACCCCCCCCCCCTCTTTTTTATTTTTATTTTTAAAATCTTTTTGAGGACACAAGAAAAACACAACAATTTTTACTCTTTATAGGCTTCAAACCTATATTAAGACGTAATAAACTAATCTTGAATCTTGAATCTTGAATCTTGAATATACTGCATATCATACCTGATCAAGAAACTCCAGGATCGTGGCAGTTTTTGCTTTAGTGGTCCCTCCCTTCTTTCTGAAGATCTTCAGTAGCTGCGGGGAGTGCTTGTCCAGGTGCGCCATAAATCTGGTCAGGAGGGGAACTGTATAGTCCAGGAGCCCAGGGGGGTCTACCTAGTTGGGAAGGTTACCAATTTTTATGGGTACTATGATGTCTGGCATGGTCCCCAGATAGAGGAACAGCACGTCTGCCGGGTTCCCTCGGGTGGGTGTGGCAAGGAGGGGGTAAAACTGGCACCAAAAAAATGGGCTAGATCAGTTGGTGAGGTTACCACTTGAGACATGTTGTAAATTGTTCATCATAGTCCCCTGATAGAGAAATGACCACTGCCAGACATTTTTAGTGGTGGGTTACCCTCGGCAGACGCCCCCGTATGATGATACCCCCAAAAATGGGCTAGATCAGTTGGTGAGGTTACCACTTGGAACCTGTTGTAAATTGTTTGTCATGGTCCCCTGATTGAGGAATGGCCACTGCCAGACGTTTTTGATGGTGGGTGGGCCTTGCCAGACATCATTAACTGGGGGGTAAAAAGTGGGCTAGATCAGTTGGTGAGGTTACCACTTGAAATCTCTTGTAAATTGTTCTTCATAGTCCCCTGATAGAGAAATGACCACTGCCAGACATTTTCAGTGGTGGAGGACCCCCGGCAGACGCCCCCGTATGATGACATCCCCAATATAGGCCATGTCATTCACATAAGGTTTGAACCAGACATGGTACAAAAAGACAAATGAGACCACTTTTTTATTTTTATTTTTTTTAGATAATTCCAACATGGAGAAATGATTGGAAGGGTCAATATGTTCATAGAAACATGCTTTGGGTACTTTTTAGGACAAAAATGACTTTAATTTAAATCCGGATAGGAACCAGTGGGCAGGCTTTCAAAATCAATGCAAAGATGACATGTTTCTGATTTAAAAGAATGGTGGCCAGCATATTTAATTAATATTTACAAAATAATAAACCAATATGTACTATTATGACGAAAGTACAGTAACTTTTGCAGCTAAAAATGTATCTTTCAAAATTGCAGACAATGGAGAAGATCTCCCTTTTCATGTATGGAAATTGCAATTTTCCTAGACATAATGAATACTTAAATACTTAATTAAATATTCAACAGAGCACCTTAAAGCAATTCGTGGACAAATTGTGCTGATATTGAAGGCCTGTGAATTGTAGTAAGAAATTGCACTACTACATGCACTACTGCACCATTGTATATTTACAGCAATTTGAAATTCCCACTTTCCAGCAGCTTTGAAGATTTAGAATCTAAATACTTAACATAGGCATACACAGCAGCAGGGTGTGTTGCATATTGCAGGTGTTCAGGCCGTTGCTGTGAGGTATAGCATGCACATGTGCAGTTCCATTGGCGTGTGCGTGTCTGTCAGACATCCAATCCAATAACAAATTCATCCACCCACCCAGGGCCTCTTCTTGTTGATATTGTATACTCTCAGTCAAATGTTCCACAGAGGAGGAAATTTCTGCCATCCACCCAGCCCTTACCCGGACAAAATGAGTAATATGAGAGAATGCTCTGATATGTGAGGATGCTGGGCATAGACTTCAATTCAGCATTCAACACCATAATAGTATAGTTCATGTACAGAATGTGCAAGCCGGGTCACTGACCATCCACACAGCACCCATCACTGACTTTGTTACTGGTCTATAGAGAGTGAACTTCACAAAATTCTTAGGGAGGACATCTGCTGGACGAACCCTTCATCATTGATTAAGCCCACCAATGCCACTGCTTCCTGGGTAAAGTTGAGTGGGCAATTTCACCTTCCATCCATCATGAACATTTGTTCATCTAGTGCCACTCATTCAAGTTGGCCCATAATGTGCTCTGTGGCAAGTACGTTTGCTGGGTCCCCTACCAGAGTCCACAGCATGGATGGGATGCCAGGAGACATGCCAGTACACCAAGGGACATGGAGGAGGCCATAGGAGAGTTTACAATCCAGCAGCGGGATACAACAGCAGTGTAGGAATGGGATAGCCTGAGTATCATCCTCCGTAGTGACCGCGCTAGCTCAATACTTTCGCTTGCTGACCACGGAGTCTGACCCTGCAGCCACCCCCGGCAGTTGGAAATTATCTCACTTAATGAGGGAATTAGCCTTTCGCAAAACCCCTCCCACAAACGGCCGCCAACCAATCCGAGCTCAGCAACGGTAACTAAGGAGTGTAGCTATTAGGACTTGTCGGGGTCCGTCAAAAACCTACGATTTCAGGGAGACATACAACGTGTGCCTATGGCACCGTCAGGGTCCGACACCATCTGAAGATTAATTAGGACCTCATTTTTTCACTTTCCCGAAGCAAAAACCTCAAGCGGACTGATAACAGGGATGGATTAAGCCATGTGAAGGCTATTAGCTCCAGGTGATCATATTTAAAATTAGCAGGCTAACTGTGCAATCGTCTTGTTTGCTAATATAGCCCCCTTCCCCCTTGCATTTAGCTGGCAGAAAACGTACCCTAAACAAATAATCAATGCATCGCTCAGACTTAAGGACAATATTATATGATATTATAGTATTGGATCCACGGCATTATGATTCAAATTTTATTGGGAAACTACTAGTTGCGTTGTTTAATATGCGCCAAATGCACAGCCCACGGAGCAGCCCCCACCCTCTCTCCTTCCCAGTTTGTGTCTGTGTATATGCGTCGAGTGTGACAGCAAAAAAAAGTAACACTGAAATGGGGCTGCGCTTGTTCCAACCTTGTTATGAAGATATTAACTGTCAACTAAAACCATTAAAGTGAACAGAAGAGAAACGCCCAGTGTGACTGCCCAAGAGCTGCGCAGTGTCAGTGCCGAAAACCCTTCAAAGGTCTTGGCGGACGGCAATGTCCCAGTTTACCACCAAGCACTATCAAATGTCCTGGTTACAGACATCACATCGCCATCATCAAGTTGTTGTATTTCAGCTGAATATGTAAGAGGGCTTGGGGAGGGGCTTAGACTATCAGCGAGCCTATTGGCTGTTCATATACTGAACGAATATCTGAATTCCAACTGCCAGGGGTGGCTGCAGGGTCAGACTCCGTGGTCAGCAAGCGAAAGTATTGAGCTAGCGCGGTCACTACGGAGGATGATACTCAGGCTAGGAATGGGATTGACCCAGAACACAAATCACCCCCCTAAAACTGTTTGCTATGTGCTCTCTGTTCTCCAAGATATATCTACTACTTTTATTACTGCTGCTGATAATGTATGGGCTCTAGTATGTATTTATGGCTGCTGTAGTTTGACATGATCTTTGTTGTGTACTTAAGGATATATTATTTGTTTGCACAGATAGGCCTACATACACAGCTATACCTATGGAACTGTACTATGTCACAGCAGCTTTACCTGCATACCTCACAAGAACTGCTTGGGCCCTGCAAAACACACACACACACACACACACACACACACACACACACACACACACACACACACACACACACACACACACACACACACACACACACACACACACACACACACACACACACACACACAATGTGACTGCACCTTTACCTGCAGTATCTCACAATAACTGCCTGGGCCCTGTAACATGCATCACATCATTGCTACGCCCCCACATTGACATAGCTCTATTTATTTGTTCATCACTTTATTATTTCTCAATACTTGAATAGTGTTACTGGTCCTGTCTTGCACTTTAATGTCTGTCAGTTAATGTCTGTCCTGTGTATGTCTATGTTGGGGAATTCGGGTAAATTGGGCCACTTTGGGCCATTCACTTATATGCAAAAAAGTGGCCAAATTTACCTGAATATTATCTCAATATTCAGAACTGCTGGAGAGTGGAAATTTCAAATTGCTGTTAACATACAGTGGTGCAGTAGTGCATATAGTGCAATTTCTTAATACAAATCCCAGGCCTTCAATGTCAGCATATTTTGTCCATGAATTGCTGATAGGTGCTTTGTGTAATTTATTTGGTTGTTTATTTCCCAGAATTCATACTGTCCATTCAACGTATTACCTTTTTATGAATATTAACCACCACCATCAAATTCTAAGTATTCATTATGGCTGGGACAATTGCACTTTTCATACAGGCAAAGGGGGAACTTCTCAAATGTCTGCCATTTTGAAATAGACATGTTTAGCTGCAAATCCTACTGCACTTTTGGTCATAATAGTAAATATTGGTTCATTATTTTGTAAAATCCACTTATTAAGTCAGAAACACGTCATCTTTGCATTGTTTTTGAAAGCCTAAACACTGATTCCTGTTCGGAATTGTGATATCTGTTAAATTAAAGTCATTCTGTCCTAAAAAGTACCCTAAGCATGTTTCTATGAACATATTGACCCTTCCTATCATTTCTCCATGTTGGAATTATCTAAAAAAAAAAAAAGTGGTCTCATTAGTCTTTTTATACCATGTCTGGTTCAAACCTTATGTGAATGACATGGCCTATATTGGGGATGTCATCATACGGGGGCGTCTGCCGGGGGTCCCCCACCACTGAAAATGTCTGGCTGTGATCATTTCTCTATCAGGGGACTATGAATAACAATTTACAAGAGATTTCAAGTGGTAACCTCACCAACTGATCTAGCCCACTTTTTACCCCCCAGTTAATGATGTCTGGCAAGCCCCACCCACCATCAAAAACGTCTGGCAGTGGCCATTCCTCAATCAGGGGACCATGACAAACAATTTACAACAGGTTCCAAGTGGTAACCTCACCAACTGATCTAGCCCATTTTTGGGGGTATCATCATATGGGGGCGTCTGCCGGGGGTAACCCACCACTAAAAATGTCTGGCAGTGGTCATTTCTCTATCAGGGGACTATGATGAACAATTTACAACAGGTTCCAAGTGGTAACCTCACCAACTGATCTAGCCCATTTTTTTGGTGCTAGTTTTACCCCCTCCTTGCCACACCCACCCGAGGGAACCCGGCAGACGTGCTGTTCCTCTATCTGGGGACCATGCCAGACATCATAGTACCCATAAAAATTGGTAACCTTCCCAACTAGGTAGACCCCCCTGGGCTCCTGGACTAGTAGTAACCCGCTGAAACTCTGCATCAACCTGCACACAAGAAAACAGTACGCAATACACTTTTAAGATTAAAGAATAAATGTGATTTTTTTTTTTTTTAAACATTCTCATCTATGGGTTGAAAGGACCACTTCAGTCATTTAACATTACATTACATAAGCATTTAGCAGATGCCTTTGTTCAAAGCAAGTTACAAGGAGCAATTTAAACAAGGTAAGGCACAGTGTACAGTTGCAACACTGATAGCATTGTCCTACACAGAGTAAAGAAGAGGACGATGCATTGAAGTAGCAGAACGTTTAAAAAGACATCAAGGTACAGTGTACAGTTGCAACACTGACAGCAATGTCCAACACAAGGTAACAAGGTAAGAACATTTTCAATATGCTGTTGTATTGCTCACGCAACCCTTGACTTGCCAGTACCCGGTGATGCGACATTTTTCGGCTCAGCCCTTTCCGAGATCTGAAATATTCTAATGGGGGCAGCTTTTGTTTACATTTTTTTAATTCTTAACATGGGTCAACTCAAATATTTTCCCAGAAAGGTATCGCTGTTTGCTAGTTGTCTGCTGGTGTTGCATAACCTTTTGGATGTTTTTGAGAATAAATCAAGATTATTATTTTTTTAAATGTAAACAAACAGCTGCCCCCATTACAATGACCAGGAGCTTAGAAAAGGCTGAAGAAAAACAAAAAAAATATTTAAAAAGTCCAGGGTAGTGTGAGCATTACAACTGCATGTTGAAATTGACTGAAGTATACAAAAAGTTGTGAAAAGTGTACCTCTGACATCTGAAATAAAGCTGGCCATCTTTCCATGAGGTTTTCGATGGTTGGCTTCTGATCCACAATCTCTTGCCTCCTGAACTGAAAAGTCCTGGCCATCTTCTCCCGTATGGTTCTCTCATTATTTCTTATCTTTATTTCTGTCAGAAGAGATGCTCTTTCTTGCTCAAGGTTTTCAGGACTGTCTCCGCTGGGTTGAGGATAGTAATTGGCCTCACCTCTTCTTGCCTTTTTGACATTCTTTGCTGGGAAGGGATCAGCATCTTCTCGTGACTTGGACTTCAGTGTGTTCACCATGAGCTCAGACGAAAGTCCATGTGACCTCAGCTGAGTGCGGTAGTTGTGCATCTTACTCTTGAGCTTCAGTTTCCATCCATAACTCTCATTGAAGGAGTCTGGTTGTCTCAGGCAGTGATGTTTCCTTGTCAGAGCCTCTGCAACATCACTCAGGTCTGCATCAGTGGGGTATGCCTTGTAAGAAAAAATCTTCTCTGCCAATCTTTCCAGTATGTCGGACAGCATTTTTGATGAAGGCGTCAGTCTGGTTTGGTTCTGTGCATATTCTGAATTCCCTCTCTGAAGTTGACCTTCTGTTTCAAGGGAGAAGGGCGGGATAATGAACTCCTTTGGCCACGGCTCTTTTCTCAGTCCCTCACTGTCAGAGGAGCTGCGGCTGAGTATGACCGTGTCATCTGTATCAGTGTTTCGTGAGACCAGGCTTGTGTCTAAGTCACTCAAATCAGATGGGACACTTTCAATGAATCTCAGAACAATATCAGGAGCAGCTTGTATGATCTTGATTGTAGTGAGATCTTTGATCATTGAGGTTGAGCTCAAGTTAACAAATGTTCCACCAAAGTCATCATCCTTGTATTGCAGCCTGACGTCTCCACAAAGTTTGCATACGTTTTTGACCTGTTCAATCAGCTCCTCAACTGTGTCCGGCATCCTTGATAATTCCATCCTCTCTGCACTTCCGTCACCCAACAAGATGAGGAGTCGGATGGGAGTGGCCATACTGCTAAGTTGGCTCTCAAGATGTGTTGATGTAGATGCCCAGTGAAGTTCAGGAAGCTGGAATCAAATCCTGGATGGCAGGAGAATAAAAGGAGATACAGAGAAAAAATATTAATTCACATTCACAACCACCTTGTGTCAACATGCAGCTGAGATGACAGCTTAGAGTTGCAATAAGCAAGATGCATCAGTGACCATTTAAGTTAGTCTAATATAACATTGTGTCCATGACCCTTTTATACCATCAG
>NC_085857.1:52693933-52793283 GCF_034702125.1 Engraulis encrasicolus
TATATTGCTGTGCTTATGTTTATCTTCCTCCACGTGCACCTGACAAAGGGCCGCCATGCTGTCTTCGTTAATAAGGTACCGGGAATAGTTAATACCATATCAACATCTCCGGATTCCTGACCTACCTTTCCATTGCTGCGTTTCTCAAAAGCATAGTTGTTAACCAGTTAGCAACTTGGATAGTTACCAATGGGAAATTACATTACAAACAACAAAGTAGCTAATGTAGTTAGCAATTACGGTTTCGAGAAATGCACCAGGTGTAGTAACTGTTCTAGTTTGTGGTAACCAGTGTTACATGTAACCTTTCCTTATCCTGAACCTGGTCAGAAGATCAAAGAAAATTGCCATTTTGTGTTGTGAAGAGTCTCCAGGTATTTACTTCGTTGTTAAGTTCCCTAAGAAGGTGCAGCTTCACAGGGCTTCATTTAAACGGTTTATTTGCCCAAAGAGTTGGCCTATAGCAACAACTGCTCCGGCAGCCACCCTGGCTAACACGTTTCTTCTCCAGTCTGCCATTCACTATCCCCTCGTGACCCGTCCACGCATGTGCACTGCATCTCATTGCATATCTTGCAACAGTAATTACAAAACTAGAAGTGGGCCCAATCAGGGGCGTCGCCAGACCTATTTTACAGGGGCACGTGCCTGGGTATTGATTTTCTGTATGTATGTTTGCCCGGTATGAGTTTCACAAAAAAATACAGCAACCTTGCTACCTTGGAATTTAGCTCAAGTTTAGCATACAGAGTACTCTTCAGAATGAGCACAAAATAGCTCACTACTTGCAACAATATAATTAATTTATAAGCTTTTAAAAATAAATAACTGCACACTCGCATTATATCTCTGTGCCCTACTGTGCACCTGTATACCATTAGGTCAGCTGATGCCCCTGGGCCTTATGTTACATGGCAACTATGTAATATTATAAGCCTACGACTGGTTTTCTAATAACATCCATAACGGTAGGCCTACTTCAACTTGTACTTTACAACTCTGTGTCTCTGTGATGTGGCCGTGAGTGATAGTAAACTAGGTCATCTTAAACTGAAACAACAGACTGCTTAAAAAGTCACTGGCTGAAACTAAGCCTGTAGGTTGCTATCTCAACAAAACATGTTTCCTGTTATTGTGGTTGCAACAGCACCCTAAATGAGGAAGTGCACAATACACAAAACTGCTTTCATTGCTGCAAGAGTTTGTCAAGTCTTTTTTTCTCTCTCTGTTTGCACTGACATCACTAAATAACACAATTCAAAAATAATCATTTTGATATCTTGATTCTAAATTGGTTGTTTTTCCACTAAGTAAAACATTATAGGCCTTTGATTGTCCTACTTTTATCCTCTAACATTTGCAGATGTCCACTAATTCTGGTACTTCTGGTCACTCACATCTTCTGTTGCACTATTTGTAAGTCACGTGACCTTCGCAGCCTCTGGTGACATTTAAGTCTGGCAGTGCTGCCACCACCACATCAGTGCATTCAGGAACCAGACAGACAAAACAACCATCTCAGGTAGGCTAGTCATATCTTTAAAGATAAACCTATACAAGGAAAAGAAAATGCACATGTGATGTAACAAATGTTGATATTTCCATACGATACCCTTAAAAAAGTAGAAAAAAAACCCTGAAAAATACTTTTCCATTTGCACTATGCAAACACAAAATGTATATACCTGTGATAGATAAACTTCTGCAAGATTTATTTCCATCCAGTGTTGCATAACTTTTTCACCAAGATCTTGTATTGATGATGATGGAATCTGGCCACTGTGCTAGACCCTTTCCACATCCTTAAATACTTTTTTCTTTTTGTTTTGGCCTCACAGTGTACAGTAGATACACAGATATTTGTTGTGACCAGGACCCTGTTCCTCAAATGGGAGCTTAGTGGGTTGCCAATGCAACAAAGTAAGTTGCTAACTTAGTTAGCAACGAGGATGTCGAGAAACAAACTCCGGGCCTGTGGTTTGGTTGGTATGCCAACGAGGCATGTTTCCTGTTGTTTATCAGTGGCAGCTCTCATAGCGGAAGTCAAGAAAGAAAAATAAAACGCTCTCACTGTTGTCGGTGCAAGATCGTGTGCCCGTTTTTTTCTCCCCATTTCTCTCCTAATACTGATATTGTCATCAAGCAAAACTGAGATACATTGGCTCAAACGTTGCAGGCCTAGTGCTATTGCTCTGGGCGAATGATAACAGTCCATATGGTTAGGCTATATGTCACAGGTGGGGGGTGCGCGTTTCTGGGCGGCACCCCCACTTTTTACCAACAGTACACCGGGGAGTAAACTGCACATCATGAAACACACCAAGACACCAGAATAACGGTTTAGCTATTTATTTAAGTTACAAAAGGTTAAAACCAGTCTTTAGGGTCGCCTTCAAAGTCTATAGAATACCCCCCCCCCCCCCCCCCCCCCCACCCCCCCACCCAAACCAGTAGTTCACAGTCCAGTCCACGTCCACGAGAGGGGTCGGTGGAGGTGGCCCAGGCGTTCAGTATGGTGCGGCAACGCGCCTTCTTCGTGACGAGGCTGTGAAGGAGAGGAGACACGTCACCAGCAAGGGCTCCAACAGAAAAGGATGGATCACCATCATTAGCAGAATCATTGTCGCACACAAACCGGGAAACTATCATAAACACACGTGGGGCATTTCTTCACACAATAGTGCAATATACAGGAGTGTCTTCAAATGCAAGCAGCGCTAGAGCTACTGCGCGATTAGTAAACACAGCAAACGTGAGTAGCCACTCAAAGCGCGACAATGCCCGCTATGGCGGAGATAAAGTGAGTCTTGCAAGCCCAGTCCTTTTAGAGAGAGAGATTTGGGAGGGAGCCGAGGGCGCCGGGAGCAGGCTGCCTCCTTGGAGGGAGGGGGGGCTTCTACTTTGAAGTGCCACAGACCTAGGTTGCGAAATACACTTAACTTTCGGAGGGGCGAGCGTTCCCACCCCTCGGTTTCCAGCGTTGCATTAAACTCTGCGCCATGGTCACGGACTGTCATTAGGCCGAATGACGTCGCGTCTCTTCCATCGGCCGCAGGTCGCCAACTCTCGATCCGCAGGATCCGTGTTCGTCCGCCTCAGCCCTAGGCCCGTCCGGATACCGGCTCGGCGTCCCCCCAGGCCTCTGGCAGCTGCCTCCCGTGCCGGAGTCGCCCCCTCTTCGGAACTCTCTCTCTCTCTCTCTCTCTTGCGTCCTCTCTCAGTCGCCGTCCTCTTCCTTGGTCTCCTGTCCAGTCCATTTAAACTCTGGGCCACCCCGTATGGGCCATTCTACGAAATCGGTGCCTTTTCTGTCAGTGTATGTCCCCGTGATATTATGCCTTTAAACGCAATGGAAAATAGCTGTAAAATCTCTGTTAAGTACATATTATAATAAATTGAAGCCTTGTGAATACGTATTGAACTAAAAAACCTCAATAAATATTTAAAAACATTTTTAAAATCTGTCAAGTATACCGGAAAACATGCATTTTATGCATGTCCCCACGTTAACACACTACACTTAACATTGAAAAAAAGTGAATAAAATCCATATTAATATGATTTTTTTACCATTTCTGTCTGAGTCCATACCCCACATTTACTTTACATACATTTTAAACATTGGATATATATATTATTTTATTTAAAAATGCATTTTAGTCATGTCCCCTGGTTTTCACTCAGTACTGTTACCTAAACACAAAGCCCCCCTGAAAATATTGGGACCACCCACATTTCATTTTTTCAAGAGGAAGTTACATCATTTCTGGCAATCTGAAGGACATGGGAAGACCAAAAGTAAGTTCTCTGATGCTCTAGTCAATATTCTTGACAAAACTGTAACTAAAGCCATGACTGGTCAATCTAAGCATTCAGTCATGTTACCTTAATTATACCTCTAATGTTTTTGTTATTTTTTCTAAACAATACGTGTGGTAAATCCTTACAATGTGTAGAGTGACCTTGTGCTACTAGCATGACCTACACATTGCTATGTTTTGTGTTTTTGCTAACTTAATGCTAAAACTCATTACAGTTACTTTAATTCCTGTTACTTTAATGAAGACTGAGTAACGGTAACAGGACTGAGTAATAGTAACAGTAATGAGTATGATTCTCTGGTTTATTGTAAAATTGTTTGTTTATCTATCAATCTAATACTATAGACAGGGCTGGACTGAGATAGCCTGGGGCCCCTAGCCTACATGTTGCTGTGGGGGCCCCTGGAAGGCAATTTTTCAATGCCATTTCGAGGCAAGAATTAAGGGTAAAATGTCTACCAACAGTGCTCAACATGAGAGATGAATTTTATAATTTTTATAATGTTCACTTTCAGGGGCCCATGTGTAGGTGGGGGCCCCTGGACTGCAGCCATATCTAGCCACCTTGTTAATGCAGCCCTGACTATAGTTTGTTTTATTATTTGTCTGAATTACAAGTCTGAATGATGCATGTCATCCACACAAGATCATGTACATTATATGAATGCATGTTTTCAGGGAGCCAATCCACCTTTGACTGCTGCTGAAAAGCAGCGGCGCTATCGTGCACGGCGCGATGCTGACCCAGAACGGAGGGCAAAATACTTAAAGCAGGAAAATGAGAGGTATAGGGAGGACCTAGAGTCAGGCAGGAAGAAACCCATCAAAGACG
Source organism: Engraulis encrasicolus (assembly GCF_034702125.1). Taxonomy (NCBI): domain Eukaryota; kingdom Metazoa; phylum Chordata; class Actinopteri; order Clupeiformes; family Engraulidae; genus Engraulis; species Engraulis encrasicolus. The sequence goes on from NC_085857.1 coordinate 52,698,587, forward strand.
TCAGTGCCAGAGAGAGACGGAGTCGACGCAAGAAGTGGAGGGAGACGTATCATAGACTCAAAGACAGGAAAGCCCTGAGCGCAGAGCTAGCAGATCCTGAGCTAGCAGATCCTGTGCCAAGTATTTCCAGGTCTAGTTGCAGTTCTGATGTGCTTATAATGTAGCAAAACTCAGACTTTATATACACTACATTAACAAAAATGTTTGCTCACCTGCCTGAACTCACATATGAACTTAAAGGTGCAGTGTGTGTAATATTAGTAGTTTATATCCAGAATCCATATTTTGTGCTGCATCTTATAAAACCCTCTGGGTTATGAATGTAATGAACCTTAATAAGTGAGTCAAGGCAGGTGAGCAAACACTTTTTATATAGGCTATGGCTGAGAAAGGTAGGCGATTCCATTATAATTCAATGCACAATTCAGCAGGATATGCCGCCACCCCCCGCCCCCCAACCACCACCCACACACAAACTGCTCCCTGGCCGCCAACTGGCTGACTGATACACCCCCCCCCCCAAAAAAAAAGTACATTACTTCATAGCTCACATTTATAAATGTATTTATTTGCATGTTATGGCTATATGATTGTTAACTTTAAGTTGTTTTGTGTTGCAGGCAACGAGTCCATGGAAAGAAGAGAACGAAGAAAACGATGACCAATCTACGCAAAGAAAACAAAGAATTAAGAGCCAAACTAGCAAAAGAAACCAAAAAGAAAGAATCGTACAAAAAACGACTTCAACGCCTGAAACACCAAGGGGCATCTCCCCAAACAACAGCACGTGAAACATTGGATCAGCACTCAAGTACAGGCACCAAGAAAACCCTTTTGTTTCACAAGGCCCTTGTCGATTCCATCAAAAACAAATACAAAAAGGCTAAGGGGGAGAAAGAAAAGCAACTCATTGCAAGAGTAGTAACCGGGAATAGTCTGCTGAAACAGTACAGGGTGCAACACCTGGCACAAGACGCATTGGGCTTTTCAAAAAAAAGGTGGAAAGCTCCCAACCCATCTGGCTTAGCTTATCAAAGGAAGAGGAACAGAAGGATCTCACCTGACCTCGTCAATAGAGTCAGATCATTCTTCAAAAGAGATGATGTCAGTCGTATGACCACTGGAAAAAGGCAGACCATAACGAAGAACAAAAATAAAATGCAGAAACGATTTCTACAGGACAGCATGAAGAATTTGCACTTGAAGTTTTTATCGGAAGAAGAGCATGTCATTTCATACTCATTATTCTGTAGGCTCCGCCCCTTCTGGATTGTTCATCCCACCCTAAGTGATAGGGACACATGCATGTGTAAAACCCATGAAAATCTGGATTTCATGCTGCAAAAACTTCAGCATCTCAAAGTGGTCAACAGTGGCAATGCAGAGGCCCTCGTGAGGGAAATCGCATGCGACACTAACAAAATTGAGTGCATGTATGGAGACTGTACCGTCTGCAAGGACCTCTCCTGTCCAGTTTCAGAAGAGTACAGTGCTGAGAGCAAGGTCACCTTTCTCCAATGGGCAGTGGTGGAGAAGGAGCACAAAAACGACCCACTGTCAAAGTCTAAAGTCACACTGAAGCAAGAGAGCGAAACCACACAGAATGAGCTCCTGGAAAAATTCAATGACCACTTGCAGCGATTCAAACGGCACTTATTTAATATAAGGCATCAGTTCTCTCACTATAGGGCTCTAAAGAGCCAAATGAAAGCACATGAGTGCTTGATTCACATTGATTTTTCGGAGAACTACCTGTGCAAGTACAGTGCAGAGATACAGGCTGTCCATTTTGGGAGCATCACATCAACAAGCATGTCTACACACTGGTGTGCTGTACCTGAGCACAACTCCCCAACCCATCTCCTTTTGCACCATCTCTCCATCGAGGCAGAAGGGCCCAGCTGCCATATGGCAGTACATGGCTCCAGTGTTCGACTACATTCAAAAACATCACCCTGACATCACAACTGTGCACTTTTACAGTGACGGTCCATGCACCCAGTACAAACAGCGAGGCAACTTCTTTTTGTTCACAACTGAGCTGTTCAGAAGGGGCTTTTGTGCTGGGACGTGGAATTTTTTTGAGGCAAGTCACGGGAAGGGAGCCCCAGACGGGGTTGGTGGAGCCTTGAAGCGAACCGCTGACAGCTTAGTCAGCAAAGGAGTGGATATACCTGATGCAGCTGTGCTCTTTTCTGAGTTGCAGAAGACAGGATCAAAAGTGCAGTGCTTTTTTGTTGATGAGCAGACAGTAGACCAAGCAATAGCAAAAATGCCACAAGATCTTCCTGCAGTTCCGTCGACCATGAGGCTGCACCAGGTCGTCACCGTGGCCCCCGGCGAGATGATGTACAGGAATGTCAGCTGCATCTGCACGACAATGCAAAACCTGACCTGTGAGTGCTTCAATCCCAAGCCATTCACCTTTAAGAAGCAGAACATGACATCCACCGAACCCTCACTGCTCCCGCAACCTCAGTGGCAAGATCCAGAAGTTGTAGGAAAATGGTGTGTTGTGAGGTATGAGGGAGACCTGTACCCTGGAATTGTCACAGATACCAGTGAGACACATGTTGAGGTCCGGTGCATGCAAAAGATTGTCCAGAACAGATATTTCTGGCCAGCTCGAGAAGACATCCTCTGGTATCTTTTTGAGGATATTGTTTGCCATATACCCCCTCCGAAGCCAGTGACAGGCCGTCACATGGAAATTGACAAAGAAACCTGGGCCAAACTAGAACTAGCCTTATCCTAAAACCAATCGAGAGAGACAGACACACTAAAGCTACAAGCACCAAAGGCACTCTGAATTTAAAAAGAGTGGTGGCCCACTCCAAGGCACTCTGAATTTAAAGTTTAAAGTTTATAAGTCCTTTTATTTAAATGGGACATCTCTCTCTCTCTCTCTCTCTCTCTCTCTCTCTCTCTCTCTCTCTCTCTCTCTCTCTCTCTCTCTCTCTCTCTCTCTCTCCATGTTTGTTTCATGGTGCATACCCAATTATCCTATTCTCTATACGCAATTATCTACTCATTCTCAAATTTGTATTATGTTATGTTTTGTTATGTAATATGAAATGTTCAAAACAATGTCCAATTCTCATTCCAGTTACCGAAAACTCATTCCTGTTACTCATAACTCTTTCCTGTTACTTAATGATTTCTAACAAAAAATAAAGAAAAAAAACACTTTTCCTCTAACTATGTTTGGTCCATGATTAATGTTATTGTTAAATAATATGCATTATATAAACCATATTGTAAATTACAGTTTGGATAATCTGTAATTGTAAAAAAACGTTTTCCGTTTATAGAAAAAAATCCATTTGCTCACATATAATGTTAATTTTGGAGACATATATGCATTTTAGGGACAAAACAACAGTCAATACTTAAAATAACATGTGTTTTCAAGAGGAAAACAAAAGAAATGGTTTATTTTCCATTAAAAAGTCTTTTTAAAATATCATATGTATTTTGGTAACAGGACTGAGAATTACATATTCAGATTAATTCTTTAAGTCTTGTAAAAAAAACATTTAAAAGGCTATAAGATGGCCCACTAACATTTTTAAGTAAGTTAATGTATGTACAAGTACATTTAGTGTTTAAAAATTGAAAAAAGGTAACTTGAATTTTGAAAACTTTTGACATGCAAATGGCACCCATTTCGTAGAATGGCCCATATGCACCAATCACCCTGCTTTCTCCCAGCTGCAATCCATTCCCCAATTACCCTACATTCGTTTGTTTACCTCTCATGGTCCGTCCGTCAAATCAGTCCCCTGAGAACCAACCGCAACTTGAATCGATTCCCCCACACAGTCTTGTCACCCCTGTGACATATATCACACTAGCCTATATTAAGTACATTGCATCAGAACAATGTCAGCAGGTTTAAATTTAGAGGAAGCAGTGTTTTGAAGGTGTTATACCTCCGCATTACATTGATGGGCTTGTGTTACATGCCCCATTGTATCAAAATAAATGACAAATATTTTAACATAGAGATAGCTGCACATTACAGAGCACATTACAAAATAGGAAAAACTGTTTTTTTTCCCTATGCACATGGCAAACTTCAAAATTAAGTGTATAAACCTGTGGACTGTGAGTCACATGATTTCGACTGAAATAGACACTTTCTGTGGCATTTCCACCCTTACTCGCCTCTGGTAACGGCAAAGCCTTGCAGTGCTGCCACCTCCAGTGCATTCAGGAACCCGACAAACGCTGACGGATGCAGGCTGCTATTGACCCGTTCAGAGTCTACGTCCTACGTCCATGAAAGCGTGCGCATTGTTGACTCAAACACACCAGAGATATTGTAAGGACATTAAGAGAGACTCCACTCTTCTGGGTGGTACTGCACTCAAGGGGGAGTGCAGACTCCATTCAGAAAGAACGGGCTGCTGCGCTCTCTCGACAGCGGCCACTAGGAGAACTGCAGGCATGGGTAAAATAGGGAGTGGTGAGCAGGCTTGTACGAAATTCCGAATGGAAAGAATTTCAATTCAAAGTAATGCCATAATATGAACACTAGGTGGTGGTGTTCTATGTACTTTCAATGGGTGGTGTAGATTAAATTCAAAGAAATTCAAGGTAATGGCACCACCTAGTGTTCATATTATGGCATTATTTTGAATTGAAATTCTTTCCATTCGGAATTTCGTACAAGCCTGGTGGTGAGTCTGTATGTAATACTGGGTGACAGTGCAGACACTAAAGAGAGAAAAACTGCCGTTCAGAAGCGTATACGTTTATAAAAAAATAGAGATTCCGAACAGTACACTTGTTATGCTATTCTGAGAGGGAAGTGGCTGTTCCTGAAGCATAGGAGATGTTTGCTGTTACATGTTGTTACAAGACATTAACCCTATCCAGACCGGGGGGGGGGGGGGGGGGCTAAAAGTGCCCGCACCAACTTTGATGTCGTTTAACTCCTGAATGACTAAAGCTATGACTACGAAACTTTGTGACTTTTCCTAAAATGAAGTTGGCTACAGTGTGATACCAAAAGATTAGGTTTATAATTTTTGTTGTTGCCATGGCAACGGTTTTCTGACAGGTACGCCTGACCAAAAATCACTGATCTAAGTCTCATCATCATCACTTTTCATATTTTTTTACATTTCATTAGCATCAGACACCCTTGTGAACATTTGAAGTGGTCTGAAGCAAATAATAACCAAAATTGATGTGCATTTCCCAAGTTAGATGGAAAATACATGAAGGTGACATTTTGGGCAATAAAAACAGGAAATGACATCATAATGATGTCATAATATCCAATAATGACACCAAAATTATGTCATTCATAGATCTTTGGCTGAAGATCATCCCCTCCATGTTTGGTGGTCATACGCCATTCGGTTCCTAAGTTATGAGGGGGGGGTCAAAAGAGCCCCCCCCCCCGGTCCCAGGAATGCCAAAAAAGCCCGGTCTGGATAGGGTTAAGCATGCCAGACAGCTGCTGGAGGAAAAGAAGACTGGCAAGCTTGAAACCACCAGGGAGCTGTTGGAACAACATATCCGAGAACAATTCAGTGATCCGCATAGGAGCGTGACTCTAGTAACACGAGGATATGTACCTCAGCCCGCACAACCAACATCAGAGTTTAACACCATGCCTCCCAAGCTCAGTGAAATCAGACACGTTGTGGAGAAGGCCAGGTCCTCTTCTGCGCCAGGCCCCAACGGAGTGCCCTACAAGCTCTACAAGAACTGCCCCAAGGTACTACAGCTGCTATGGTACCTGATGAGAACTGCATGGAAGAAGCAGCTCATCCCATCTGAATGGCAAAGAGCGGTAGCAGTCTTCATCCCTAAGGAAGTCAACTCCAAAGACATCGGCCAATTTCGTAACATCACCCAACTGAATGTAGAAGGAAAAATCTTCTTCTCAGTATTAGTCAGGAGGATGACCAACTACCTGCTTGAAAATGGCTACATCGACACCAACTGACAGAAAGCAGGAGTGCCAGGGTTCCCGGGATGCGTAGAGCACTCCACAATTATCTGGGACCAGATCCAGAGGGCCAAGAGGGAAAAGACAGACCTGCACGTAATCTGGCTCGACCTTGCGAATGCGTATGGATCAGTCCCACACCAGCTGATCACCTACGCCATGGACTTCTTCCACATGCCAACCTGTGTCAAGAACTCGGTAGCACATTACTTTAACAACCTGCAGATGTGCTTCTCCCTGCAAGACTTCACCGCTGAGTGGCAGCGGCTGGAAGTCGGAATAGCAATGGGATGTGCCATTTCTCCAATTCTGTTTGTCACAGCATTTGAGATCATTCTCATCAGTGCCAGTCAAATGGCAGGAGGGATCAAGCTACCAACTGGTCAGAGGCTTCCCCCACTAAGGAGCTACATGGACGACGTCACCACCCTCCTTCAAACAGCAGCATGTACATCAAGACAGCTGAAGAGGGTGGATGAGTTGATGTTATGGGCAAGAATGAAAATCAAGCCCTACAAGTCTCGTAGCCTGTCACTCAGGAGAGGTGTTAGGAACGACAGCACCACCTTTGTCGTCGGGGGTGGGGGGGTACCACTCCTCACAGAGCAGTCCATCAAAAGCCTGGGGAGGCAGTACACTGCAGAGCTGTTGGATAGGCAGATGGGGAAAACCGTCATGAAACAGCTCTGCGATGGGCTGGCAAGGACTGACCAAAGCCAACTCCTTGGGAAGTACAAGGTCTGGTGCTACCAATTTACGCTCCCCTTATCGACTGTGAGTAAGATGGATGGGGAAGCCAACTCATTCATCCGAAAGTGGTTGGGGCTGCCACGGTGCCTATCTGAAGCCAGCCTCTTTGGAAAAAAACACGCTGCAGCTACCTCTAAAGTCATTACAGCTAGGCTACATGCAGTAGAAAGCTAGGTTAGTCCTCGAACTTAGGGAGTCCAAAGAGAAGTCTGTAAGGAATGCCAACGCCAAGGTGTCGACAGGCCGCAAGTGGAAGGCCCAGTCCGAGGTCAACCAAGCCATCAGTCGGCTCCAACATCAAGAGATCCAACATCAAGAGGGAGGGCAGGCCTAGGATGGGGTGATGCACCACGTTTCTGGTCCAAGGCCAACCGAAAGGAAAGGAGGAGATGGTGATGGCGGAGGTGACGAGGATGGACCGCTACAAAATAAAAGCTGTGTCACAGGGACGGCAAGGAAGCTGGACAACCTGGGAGGGAATTACAAATAGGAACATCAGCTGGGCAGATGTGTGGAAGATCCAACAGGCAAGACTAAGCTTCCTCATCAGTGCAACCTACGACACGCTTCCCTGCCCTCGAAACCTCTACCAGTGGTTCGGAAGCGAAGAATGTTGTGCACTCTGCAATGCCCCCAACTCAAGCCTCCAGCACATCTTGTCAGGCTGTAAGATCGCGCTTTCACAGGGCCGGGTGGCGCCATGACCAAGTCCTGAGGAAGCTAGCCAAAGTGCTGGAGGAGTGCCGACAAGGAAGTAAAACACTACCACCTCCAGAGGATTTCACCACTTTTATTACAGAGGGAGGGGTCAGCAGAAGCATCAGGCCAAGGAAACCAGCAAGGCCATTCACCCCTGACCAGGAATGGAGCATGAGAGTCGATCTTGACAGGTAGCTTCAGGTCCCTATGGAGATCACCAGCACAACCCTCCGACCAGACATTCTTATGTGGTCAGCTAAGGCAAGAACAGCGTTCCTCATCGAGCTCACAGTGCCTATGGAGGAGGGAATTGAGGCCGCCTTTGAACGTGAGAGGGCCAAGTACTCAGAGCTGGCTGCTGAATGCCGGGAGGCTGGCTGGATGACCACCATCTATCCAGTAGAGGTCGGCTGTCAAGGCTTCATATGTAGGTGTGTCAACCACACGCCTCCTAAGGGACGCGGGACTCACCGGAGGAAGGCTCAGGAAGGTAACAAAGGCCCTGGAAGAGGAGGCTGAAAAGGCGAGCTTTTGGCTCTGGCTCAGGAGGAAGGACAAAACGTGGGGGAAGAACACCTAACCCCAGACAACAGCCGCAGAGGAAAACACCCATCAGCTGCAGGGGTGACAGGCAGACGTCCCTGGGTCTTTCTCAAAGCCTAGGCCAGTGTCCTTCCAAGTGTATCAGCCTAATTAGTCACGCCCAGTGATTGGATACCCTTTATTAGTCACACCCAGTGATTGGATATTCTGTAGAGTTCACCAAAAAGTATCCAATCACTGGGCGTGACTAATTAGGCTGATACACTTGAAAGGACACTGGCCTAGGCTTTGAGAAAGACCCACAGTCACTGCCCCGCCACCAGGAAACGTTTGGGATTAAAGGGGCGAAACGTTAGTGACTGGTGGTTTCCGACTGATGACCCTGCAGCTGACCCATGGGCACCGGAGGAGGTGCGACAGGCAGTATAGTAGAGAAGATTAGTAACATAATCGTTCACAAAATTCAATATGTCGGCCATTTTCCAAGATGGCCGCCACTGCTACTGAATGGTTAGTGTAAAACCCAGTAACTTTGGTTTAAAAACATGAAATTTGGCTGAAATACTCTCTAAGGGTCACTATTTAGTAAAAAGCACTGGACACGCAAAAAAAATCAATATGGCGGCCATTTTTCAAGATGACCGCCTTTTCTACTATTGGTTAGTGTAAAAGCCACTTCCTTATACAAACATGAAATTTGGCTGAAATACTCTTTGAGGGTCACTTTTTAGAAAAAAATTGCTGGCCACGCAAAAATTCATTATGGCGGCCGTTTTTCAAGATGGCCGCCATTGCTACTAAACGGTTAGTCTAAAAACCATTTTACTTTGGTACAAAAATATGAAATTTGGCTGAAATACTCTCTAAGGGTCTCTTTTTAGAAAAAAAATCTGGCCACACTAAAAGTCAATATGACAGCCATTTTTCAAGATGGCCGCCTCTGCTACTAATAGTTAGTGTAAAAACCTTTTACTTTGTGTTTTGATTATTGATCCAAGTAAGTTTATCTGTAGGAGCCACCGTGGGGCATCTGATTAAAATGCAGACAATGATGTACAGGTCCAGAGTTTTTATTGAACTTGTGGAGTTTACAGTTGTTGGGTTTAGGATTAGATGACAGTAGTTGTACTTAAAGGATTTATCCGGAGTTGGAACAAGTTTGCCTCATTTTTGCATGTTTGGGATGAAATACAGTCACTCTAGAGCAAAATCAAGGCAAAAGGATGCGTTTTGAGAGAGTTTGCCTCGTTAGCCTCGTTAGCCATATCAGCTATGCAATATGATAGAATGGGGGCATCATATCTCGGCGGTTACACACATTTCAAAAACACAACATTTTAAAGTCTTGCACAACTCAAAACGACGTTACACTTACCTCGTAATATGTTGGGGGTATCCACACATAAACCGAAGTGTCCAAAGCCCTTCATGTATTCTTGAAAGGTCTGCAGAATGTGTTTTGTGAAGCCAGTACCTTGACAATATCTACAGTTACGGTCAAGCCAACTTTTTGACACAAAAGTCCACAAAAGTAGATTGCCGAGTGCGTCGCATCTGTGGTTACTCGCTCTGGAAATAATCATAGCTCTGTAATAAGCACAGAGTTAACACAGTTGATGTGGACAAGTTTTGGGGTGGTATTGTAGATAGTATTGATGTGAAGAGTGCAGGCATACCGAATTGTGTGTTAGCCTAGGCTAAATATTATTTTTGGTGCTTTTGTGTGAAAAAGACCTTGTGCCATAACGGTGACGGTGATTTCCTCGGGTTACTGTTGTTGCTGGAACGACATCGCAAAGTTGGTCCTGGATCAACATCTGGTTTGAGTGGTTATCTATGTCAGATTTCGCGCCAGTAGGGGAGCACGGGGCACAAACTAACGGGGGGCAAGATGTAACACGGACTTTTTATCAAGACGGACCAATCATTTTCTGCCTACTTCTGTAAACACGATTGTTTCAGTCAACAGAAGCCTTCGGAAAAGTTTCAAACATTTTCGTTGAGATTTCATTGAGTTATTCCACAAAGTGTGTTTTAGCACCCTGAAAGTATTTTTTTCCATGTCGCTTGTTTTTTGTTTAGTGAAGCATGGGTGCAAGCTACCAAAACGATTCCGACATTGCCGGATACTGCGTTTTCTCAGTTACAAAATGATACCATAATGAAGTTTGTTGCTACTTCGTAGCCAGTGCTAGGTTGACAACAATCATGGCTGAGGCGAAAGGGGCTAGTTGTAACACGGTAAATCTCAGTGAAATTCTCATTCTTGTCAATGGTAAAATAAAGGTGAAATAAAATTGGCCAACAAATGCAAACCGATCACATTTTATTTGAAGTATGGCTCTATTTATTTAAATATTATTCATAATAAGTGTTTATAAAAGTTATTATTAAGCTATACTGTGAGATTGAATTTTGTGATTTTTAATGACTCATAAAATTAAAGCCTCTAAAGCCTATTTATTTATTTTTTATTAGTGTCTTTGGTAAGAAAGTATCTTTAAGTATCGTAGATTTATAAACAAACACACTTGTGGTGAAATTATACTGAATTAATTGTTTTAAATACATATTTTCAGCATGTGTTACAACTAATCCTCCCCCTGTTACAACTTACACTACCTGTGGGGTAAAATGTAACATTTTACATCCTCCACAAACAGTAAAAATGTAAAGCAATGGTAGGTTTTTATAACAAACCACAAGTGCTAATATGTAACACAGATGTGTACGTTTCATGTGTTAAAAAAAATTAATAATGTAACTGCCTTATATGTGAAGATATCAGCTCAAAAGCAAAAAACGTTACTTTGTGCCCCCCTCTCCCCTAACATCTTCTGTAGCCTGCCTATGGATTAAGATCAGTTATGCAGTAGTGCCATGCTGTTACAAAATAGCCTACAATTATTCACTGACAGGTTAAGTTTAGGAATATGTTTTGGTAAAGGCATAATTTGGCATATTGTTAGGTTGGTGGACACATTTTCACTGACAGGTTATGCTTAGGAATTAGTTTTGGTTTAGGCACAGTTCCACATAGTAGCCACTGTAATAGCCTACCTAGCCATAACCAGAGCCGTATACCACCGTGACGGCACTTGGCATGCCCGTTAATTTTTGGAATCAGACCTAGAATAGGCTAACATACCAGATGTTGATCCAGGACCAACTTTGCGATGTCGTTCCAGGAACAACAGTAACCCGAGGAAATCGCGGTCACCGTGCCCAACGCAGGGCGCCCCTCCAGCTGTTTCGCTCGCTGTCATAGTCAACTTGAACATTTGGTGATGTGTCAGTACATCGCAAGGCACAGAGAGATGTGCACGACCAAGCCTACTAACTTTGGACAGGGAGCTTCGAGGCGGCTGCTCAACTTCGGAATCTCGAAGTGAAATCTAATCCAACCTGCATTATCAGCTGTCAAACTGGAGCGCGCCACCCTAAAAATGCAGCGGTTTGTTTAATTGTTCATCGGTGTCCACAAGAATGTTTACTTTTGGGAAAAAGGTTTTTAAATAGTCTAGGCTAGAGCTGCCATAGGCCTACTTCAACCCTGTATATTTCTTTGTGTTTCTTTGTGTTTGCAGTGTGATAGGCAAAGATTTTTGGTATAATTCATATTCTCTGAAAAATTGCAACAACAAAAAACAATTCTGGGGTATGTAAATATATGACCACCACTGTAACCACATCCCAAAATAAACAGAAAAAAACTTGATCAAAACAAACATAAAAAGCTTGAAAAGCAAACCAAGCCTTAGCACACAGAGCCACGGCATGATGAAAACACTGTTCTCAGCAATCATATCTCCACAATTTTCAAGTTTAAATAACTAAGTTAGTATTTGTAAATCTACCATCACATCTTTTCCAGAGACTGTGTGATGTGGTGGAAGGAGATGGCTGGGTGAATCAGAAGAGAAGCAGAGATGGCAGCTGAAGGACTGCAATCCTCCAGGGGGGGTGAGTTCATTACACTTAATGTATTCCTGGGGAATGAAAAGGTTAAAGAAGTTAAAAAGCTGCAACCCTAATTGGGTCTAACCCTAGCTGTGATCTACCTGGGTGGAGGTGATACTATGATGAAACCCCACCCCCAATGACATTGTGAAAATTGAGCATTAGCACTATCAACATTTTACTGCAATATTGGTAGCTGAACGACTGCAACCCCCACAGGGGTGAGTTCATTAAATGTAATGTATTCCCAAGGAATGAAAGGGTTAAATGTGGTGCAATCTGCTTTTACATAAATAAAAGGAGCGGCAGACCATCAGCGGCACACCAACTGGATAGTGTGCCCCACTATTACATTAATAAATGTTTATGAACATGTTGTATGTTTTTTTCCATTGTGCTACATTATTGGTGGCGGCAGTGCAATAGACCAGACACTCATTGAATGAGTTGCCACTGCATGTCATAAGCCTTCTAATATCAGGATATCCATCGTATCTGACATGTTTGGAAGCCAGGAGAGTCCATAATCATTGGTTTCTCATTTGTTATCCCTCGATGAGATAACTCATTCAACATCTTGAGAGAACAACACAATTAATTCATCCTGAACTAAACAAAATAGTTACTCTGAAACTGTACATTATAGAAATAGAAATGGTGTTTTAGTGATGCCTTGTGTGTGTGAGAGAGAGACTTAATCTGGGTCAAAACACTGCTTTATGAAAATGATCAATAATCTCAGATTATTCTACTGACCAAAATAGCTGGATGTTAATAGTGACTGTTATTTTTTTGTAAACAGAGGATGGACCTCATCTTCCAGACTTGAGGATTGTGTTGCTGGGGAACAAAGAATCTGGAAAGAGTTTAGCAGGAAATGCCATCTTGGGCAGAGAAGAGTTTGACCCTGATGTCACAACACTGCAGTGTGTGAAGAGACAGGGAGAAGTAGCAGGAAGACAGTTCACTGTGGTGGACACTCCAGGATGGACCAACTACCATCCTTCAATTATGAAGTCAGCAAACCTTCTGAAGCAGGAGATTGTTCTCAGTGTAACTCTTTGTCCTCCAGGACCTCATGCTGTTCTGCTGGTCATCCATGAGGACATGACATTCACAGAGGCAGAGAAAGATACCATGTCAAATCACCTGAGTCTTCTGGGACATAGAGCCTGGGAACACTCTCTAGTTCTTTTCATTCAGGAGACTCCCACAGGAGAGAAAGCCTTTGAGATTAAAGGGAGAATGATCCAGAAGCTGGTAGAACACTGCAGTAACAGGTATCATGTCCTCAACATCAAGAACAAGGATGACCTTCAAGTCAGTGAGCTACTGGAGAAGATTGAGAATTTGATGGATACAAACAGCAATTGTCATTACGAAATCAAAAGAGAAATAACGGACACAGTAGAAAGGAAGAGAAAAGAGATTACAGAGAAAGCAATGCAAGCAACCTCTTATCAACCAGCAACAGGTAATATGCAAAACTTCTGCCATGGTTGTGTTGGGGTGGTGGGGGCTTTAAGAGCCTATAAACTTATGGTACTAGCATTTAATTAGTAGCAAAAAATAACAAAATAGCAAATGGCATTAAAGGGGCAAAATGTAGGATGATATAATTTGTGCGATGCCTGTCTCAAAATCTACACCGCAATGAAAAAATGCTGTTCAAATGAACTCTGTGAGACTGTTTTTCATCACGGAATGCCAGCAGTTGATACTGATCTGAATACGGTATGTGACGTGATGTTTTCAAATGAAAAGTATTTCCCACGACCCTCCCTCGGACCACGCTGTCAGAAGTGGCATGTGGGGTTTTCCAACGCAGTCTCACCCCAAGTAGTCAATTTCTGACTACCTTGGACCAGACGGCAATTTTTGACGTCTTGGGTATTCCTTCCACGTCACATTTTGACTATGTGGCCTAACCCTAAACCTATTCCTAAACCTAACCTCAATGACGTTATGCTGCCACAAGGGGGCGCCTTTGAGGACATAGTCAAAATGTGACGTGGAAGGAATACCCAAGACGTCAGAAATTGCAGTCTTGGGGTGTCAAAAATTGAGTAGTCAAAAATTGACTACACAGTAAATTGTGTAGTGTTAAAATAACACTTAAAGAGTTAAAATTAACACTGTTCTAGTGTCTATTTGGTCCTGCTCCAGATCAGTGTTAAACACTGGTGTTAGATTTATAGTGTTAAGCTAACACTATAAAGAGTAAAGCAGTTTCGGGGAGCACCCTACTAACAATTTTTAGTTCTAAGAAGGTTCCTGGAACACAAGCCCTTGGTTCCAGTTTAGTTCTGGGTACGTCCCCAGAGTCATGTTTGGTTATTTTTCCGTTCTCACTTGGTTGGCAGGAAAGTTTAATTTTCGTTCCTAGAATGTTATATGTGTAGTTCCCATTCCGTTCCCTTATTGTTCTCTCACTGTCACGTTATTCCTGTTCATGTCATGTTTGTTCCCTTGCCATTCCCATATGGTTCCCTTAATCTTGTTGGTTGCATATTTGGTTCCTTAGACATGCTCCTGATGTTCCCCCAACCTTGTTTATTATTGTGAATGTGTTTTGGTCCTGCCCCACTATCTCTCACCATAGTTGAGGTACCCTGATCATGGTAATTAAGCACCTCCCATCCTCCACCATGACTGAAACACCCTGCGCCTGGCATCACTTTGCCACACTGCTCTCTTAAGATAATGTTTAAGTTGTTGAAAAACTGTAAAATGTTTATGTTTCATAGATTAGTCTTTGCTGCACTGCACCACAATGTGAAAGAAATATCAACTGAGCATGTATGAACACAATCTAGTGGGGATTAATACCAAATGTTTCCCTTAATGAAGTTTAAAACATAACCATACCATCTACATCAAGTGCACAGTGGAGCAAGTAAAGTAACATGTGCTGTTTCTGACTAGCTCACAAAGCAAGGCACAAGATGTAGCTAACAAATGCCATAAGCCAAAAGCGCCTTTAGCTTGCTTGCAAACATCAAGTGCACAATGGAGCAAACAATGTAACATGTGCTGTTACTGACTAGCTCACAAAGCAAGACACAAGATGTAGCTCACAAATTCCATAAGCCAAAAGCACCTTTAGCTTGCTTGCAAAGCAGGTAAACAAGCGCTATGCTGTGCCATGCTGACCAGCCAGCAGGCAGGCAGGCAAATATTTAAAGCACTGTGACAGTCCAGGTTTATATACAGGCTCAAGAGTACCATGTGACCAGATTGATTAGGAGTTTTTCAGGTGCAAGCAATTGAGTCATGATATACCAGCCCTAAGTAATTAGGTTTGGCCAGGCGCTGATGGACAGATTGGTTGTGAGGGGCCTGCTTGTTACCGGCAAAGGTGTAACATGATCTCAAGTTATTTCTTTCACTCAACACATCTTTTGTGTGATGTTGTGTGCACAGCCAAACCTTAGATCAACCCAACCAAGTTGAGTTAAATGAATGAAATGGAATAAATAAAAAAAAGGTTGTGTACATGATTAAATCTGGAGGAAATACTGTTACTAATATGTAGACGTATATGATTTAATCGGGTGGACAGTCATCATTGCTTATGCTCTGAACAACACAGTATAAACAAAGTTGGGCAGACAAACTCCATCACCTCGAGGAGGCGGGGGCTCTCTGGAGTACTTCTAACTCCACACAATTTAACAACTTCATTTGTCACTGACAGTGGTGGACAGTAACGAAGTAAATGTAATTCGTTACTGTACTTAAGTAACATTTTCATACTTTCATACTTTACTCAAGTATTTTTATTTGGTAAGACTTTATACTTTTACTCCACTACATTTCAAAGTGAAATTTAGTACTTTCACTTCGTTACATTTACAGCTACACTCGTTCCTTACTCGTTCCTTTTTTTAATATAAGGCGATACACGGCAGGTGAATTAATTCATTTTTAATGCCCTGGTCAAATGAAATCTGAGATTCACGCTTGTGTGAAGAAAGTGAAACTGAATCCGATTGGCAGACTCAGAGATTCGCCATTGTGATTGGTTGTAATGTGTCACGTGACAACAAGCTCTACTGTACAGATTTAGTTTTAGATGGAAAGCGAGCAGAGCAAGACCACTGATGTGTCCACTGTAGCGACTTGCGAGACGAATTGAAATAAGAAGAAACGGTACCTACTTTCTAGTAACATGCGGAAAGCACAGCAAAACAATAAAGCAGGCGACAATAACGTTGTTAGAGTGTATTAATCTGCACGTCGTATTCGTTGTGTGAGGGGGGAGAGGTTTAGCTCGCACTGCAGGCTGCACTCGCCTGACAAGACGAAATTTGTCTGATAGGCTTCGCGTTTGAACTGAATAATCAGCGAATTGATACTTAATGTAGGCCCTACTGCTTATTTGACTTACTGTGCTATATCTGTGTTATGACTTACAAGAGAGTCACATAATTGCCGCTTTTGTAGCGTGTTGGTTTCTTGAGTCAAGTAGGCCTACACAGGATGCCTAAACATGCTGTTTATTCCAAACCATCCAGGCGCACAACTCCGTGATAGCATTCTTTCCCCTCAATACATTGCAGTATTTTCTGAAGTAGTTGGGGGTTACAATTACTTGTCTAATAGACTCCCCTGTCACCAAAAAAATGATTTGCTTCAACTTTATGGAAAAGAGGCTTGTGTAAAGGGTTTGTATCTTTACATGAGGATTGCCATGCCCACCATATGTTGCAAAGTGAGGCTACATTCAACATGTATCCTTGCAACATGTATCCTTTCCCTTAAGTCAGGTCAGTAGGCTAGGATATGAAAAGCACTGGCAATACCACCAAAGTGAGGTTATAAAAAACAACAGTAACAAAGTAAAAAAAAAAAGAGAGAGAGAGAGAGAGAAAAGTGGACTTTGGCTAAATATTGGCCCAGTGATGTGCACAGCCAAAAAAGGCTTTTTCATGATCAGACAGATGAGTGTTCCAATTAAGTTGTATCAAGTAGGCTATTGCAAATCATTGGCATCTAGCAAATAGAGACCATTACGAGTATATGAAGATGTTCCTATCTTTAAGGTAGCTTAGAATCTCAAGAAGTCTGTTTGTCCATACATAGGCCTAAGCCAACCTTAACATAACCAAACACTACATAATAATAATAATAATAATAATAATAATAATAATAATAACAATAATAATAATAATAATAATAAGAAGAAGAGGTCTACCAAAACCATAATTATAACAAAAATTAAACTTAAAGTACTTTATTGGCTACTACTCTAACTCCTTGCTGTCACAAATAAGTAGGCCTACACTGGACTAGGCCTACGGCTGGGGGGTATTGTAGTAGTTGTTCTAATAGGCATATAATCAATTTCAGCCTAATCTTTCTTAATATTAATGGCCTTTCATGTGTTCTTTTGGGCATGTTAGGGTCAGTATTAAATGTTTAGAGAGGTGAAAATGAACTTCAGATGCTATAACATCCATGGACTTACTCCACAGTGTTTCCAGGGCCTGTTATTCCTAGTTCTAACATGTTCAGTTGGTATAGCCTATGCAAATCAGAGGATATTTAATTAGATATGACCAAACTAGGCCTACAACACTTAAATATTAAAATTGCACCAAATGCTTCATTTTTAAGTTTTTACTTTTTACTTTTAGTACTTAAGTATTTTTGACGGCAGATACTTTTGTACTTCTACTCAAGTAAAAAAGTGAGGTGAATACTTTCACTTTTACTTGAGTAGTTTTCAATGCAAGGTAACTGTACTTTTACTCAAGTACATAACTGGTGTACTTCGTCCACCACTGGTCACTGACACTGGAGAGCATCTCACTCCATTTGGTGTTGGAATTACTCCAATAGTGTTAATAAGCCTCAACACTGCAAAATTAACACTGGCAAATTTACTGTGTACTTGGGATGAGACTGTGTAGGGTTTTCTGACAGCGAACTGTGGAAGTGATCACGAGAGCTATCGTTCTCTTTCTAAACACTCGCACAAGCATCTGCTGACTCCGGACCGTGATTAATTAAACTTGTAGCTTAATCCTACCTGGAGCCCCTTTAAATAGCCAAAAAAAACCCTTTTCTTTGGTCACACATACTGTACATATACTATTTTAAAGCATTTTTGTCATTAATTTATAAGTTATGAAAGTGGCTATATGAAACATCATTCTGAATCTTAAAATGTGTGATATGGTATTATGCTAAAACCTGCACCTTCTCCACTTCATTAGACACATCATCACACCTATCAGACATCAGAATTGTTTTACTGGGGTTTGATACTGCTGGCAAGAGCTCATCAGGAAACACCATCCTGGGCAGAGAGGAGTTCCAGCCAGGACGGAGATCTGCTGTCTGTGTAAAGAGACAGGGAGAAGTGGCAGGCAGACATGTAACTGTAGTAGACACTCCTGGATGGTGGAGCCATTATTGTGTGAAATCTAGTCCTGAAATGACCAAAAGAGCCATTCAGCTCAGTCCAGGACTATGTGGCCAAAGCCCTCATGTGTTCTTATTGGTAATAAGAATAGATATGTCCTTTACTGAAGATCAGAGATCATCAGCTCAGCAACACCTGGAGCTTCTTGGTGCAGACGTTTGGAGTCACACCATGGTGCTGTTTACCCATGGAGACTGGCTGGGAGACACACCCATTGAGGAATACATCGAGAGTGAAGGAGTAGCCCTGAAATGGCTCATAGAGGGCTGTGGGAACAGATACCATCTCTTCAAAAACCACAACATCACTGATGGCAGGCAGGTGACAGAGCTGTTGGAGAAGATTGAAGACATGGTGGCGAAAAATGGGAGTCACCATTTTAAAGTAAACAGACAAGAGCTGTTGAACTTAGAACAGAAAATGAGGATCGATGAAATCAGAGCAGAGGAGAGGATGACCAAGATGAAGAAACAACATGACTTAAGGCCGCCTCAAGGTGAGTATCTTTCAGAGAAGGTGCATTGAAAATGTGGAAATTGACAGAATTTGAGTTTGTTCAAAAACTTTTTACAGCAACATGGTAATGGTACAGCCTTTCTGGAATAGAGATCGTTTTACATCTATCCTTCGGTTAAATAATTGAGTTTTACCTTTCATCTATTCTCTTAGCCATTCTCTCACTCTACATAGCATACATGACCATGTTCAGTTATCATAGCCATCACATTGACTCCCATAGCACTATTGATAATAATCTAATTCAGCTAAGATAAGGCTAAATTGAAAGACTCGGCTTGACTCAGTCTTGACTGGACTTTCATTTCTGTCAACGCTTCAAGAGGTAGATCTTGCTTGCTATCTAGGCCGAGGTTGGGGATCTCGGGCAAAAAAAGGTTGGTGACCACTGGTTTATAGCATAGCACGATGGCAGACTCCAGCACAACAGTGGGAATTTTGAGCATTATACCTATAGCGAATTAGTGGCCCTTTTAGTTACTATATATCTATAGGACATTACAGGCGGTCAAATTATTCAAACAAATGTTTCAAATAGAAATAAAATATAATAAAATAACCAGATGAAGCTGGGTATTTGGGGGCACAAGTCAAAAAGGGTTGAGATTGAACCACTACAATAACATAATATATTGATGTAGAGTTACATCTTTAGTGAACAGAATGAATTTCATAGTATATCAAAATGTTCATGAAAAGATTAGACCAAATGGTAACACTTTATTTTAGGGATACTGTACAACTATTAGCACTTATACATACAATATTAATGCCTGTGTAAGTAACTTGTAAAGCATGTACTAAGCAAAATCAGACAGTTGTTAGACATTTATTCGCAAATGTCTTGTTCATGCACAATAAGGGATGTATTACCAATATAACCTTAGTAAGGACCTAGTAGACCTAGATTTCTATTTATGAGTAAGCAGTAAGGGCCAGAATACAATGTGCATAAGCTCCTGGTTCACTGAGTGAACAAACCCTGAACAGTGTGAAAACAGATGTGGAATAAGGGTCCCTATCCTAAAGTGATGCATTGCTCAGCTCAGCCCAGATGGCTTAGGGCCCCTGCATTACCAAGGGCCCACACATTGTTTGGATAGCAACTAAACTGCATGAGTGAGGGGAGGAGCTAAGGACGTAGATAGGCTCAGAGCTGGGTAGGTTGTCTGTTGGCCTAGATTGCGTACCCATCATGCACTGCACTTCTTGAAGATAATGTTCTCAAACATTCACTTAATTATCACAAAAGAATAGTTTAGTTTCGCTTCAAAACTATTATTCTAATGTTCTGCATTTATTTTGGGTTTTTACAATTAAAACTCAGTGGTACATGAAAAAAATTACATCTCACCAACCCACCGCCATTGACAAGTGTACGTTCAATCCTTGCTATATACAGGCTCCTGTTACATAATTATTGATGAATACAAGAGAAAACTAGATGACTCAGCAAAAAAAGTGACTACTTATTTAATATAACCTTACACTTAGCTAATTAGGGGGGCTAGGTAGTGCTGGCCTGGGTGGTGTGGGGGCTCTAGGTAATAATGGACTTTTGCAGTGCGGGGGCCCTAAGCCATCTGGGCTGAGCAATGCATCACTTTAGAATAGGGACCCTTATTTCGCATCTGTTTTCACAATGTTCAGGGTTTGTTCACACAGTGTGTCGGAGCTTATACACATTGTATTCTGCCACTTAGTACTTATTAATAAATAGAAATATAGGCTTACTGGTCCTTACTAAGGTTATATTAGTAATAAATCCCTAATTGGGCATGAACAAGACATTTGTGAATACATGCTTAACAACTGTCTTATTTTGCCAAGTACATGCCTTACAAGTTACTTACACAGGCATTAATATTGCATGTATTAATGCTAATAGATGTATCCCTAAAATAAAGTGTTACCGACCAAATTTAAAGAAAAGTTAACGAATGGTGAACAAGTCCCCTGTACATTTTTGTTCTTTTGCAGGGCAAGTACATCAGTCATCACTTAGGATACTTCTTCTGGGCTTCAAGAACACTGGGAAGTCTTCAACAGGAAACACCATCCTGGGAAAGGATGTGTTTGAGTTGTGCTCCATGTCAAAGTGTGAGATGAGACAGGGAGAGGTAGCAGGGAGGCAGGTTACCGTGGTTACCACTCCAAGCTGGTGGTCAAAACAGAACATGGCCTATGTTCCTACATTCTTCAAACAGGAAACAATACTGAGTGTTTCTTTGAGTGATCCAGGACCACATGCAGTCTTACTGCTCATATCTGTAGATGATGAGTTCCAACATCAGCACAGTCAAAATGTACAGAATTATCTGACACTCTTTAGTGAGGATGTCTGGAGTCACACCATAATTCTCTTCACTTGTGGGGATTGGCTGGGAGACACAACCATTGAGAAATACATTGAAAGTGAGGGAGATGATCTGAAATGGCTCATTGAGAAAGGTGGAGGCAGATATCATGTCTTCAACAATGAAAACGAGATGGGGGGCACGCAGGTAACAGAGCTGATAGAGAAGATAGAAGAGATGGTGGCAGAGAATGGGGGCAGTCACTATGAGATGGACAGGAAGAGACTGGAGGAAGTGATGAAGAAGAGAGAGGAAGATGAAGAGAGAGCCACTGCAAGACTGAAGAAGGTGGAGGAGCAAAGGCAGCACTTGCAGCCTCTGATCAGTGAGTTTCATGGTATTTTTCATAAGCTAGCATCATTAATATGCATATATATTATGTGATGGCTGCATTTATCAAATACGATGGCTGCAGAATCAAATACACTTAATTTATTAAGCGGGCTTGCAGAGCAAGGCCTGATTCTAGTAATCTCTAAGTACGTTTATTATTAAGCGGGCTTGCCACGCTTATAGTAATCTCTAAGTACTGTTTATTAAGCGGGTTTGCAGAGCAAGGCCCGATTCTAGTAATCCCTAAGTACAGTTTATTATTATTATTATTATTATTATTATTATTATTATTATTATTATTATTATGCTTGCTTCTCTTGTGCAGGGCAGTAAAAATAGGCCTTTTGAGATAGAGACACCGTGGGTCATTCCAGCTGGAATCAGCAAATTTCTGAAAAATCTCCCACTCGACCCCCTCGGAATTGCCTGAAAAAAATGTATGTGATGGCTTAAACATCCAATAGATCATATCCACAATATCAGAACTCAGCTCTGGATACTTTTGGCACAAAAAATCTGTAAATAAGTACACCCCCTACGCTTGTTTTAGCGACATTGCATGAGTGACCATGTTCAGACTCAATTATCTCCAGAACTATTTGTGTCAGATTCATTATATTTTCAGGGCTAAGAGTCCCAGACCTGAATATCATATATTACAATTTGTAGCACTGTAAGTCAAATCACACCGTAATAATGTGCCTCTACTTTTTGTAGATATCATATGTTCTAGGGTTTCCAAATGTCTGTAAAAACCTCAAAGTTCTACATGTAAGGTTCATCCTTGGTAAATGGTCTGATATGTACCATGACTTTCACATCATAGTATATCTAACAAAAGTCTCCAATGGTTGTTGAGATACAGAGGTCCAAAGATGGGAAAAAATTAATTTGCACCAATGTTTGGAGCATTATTTCCAATCTATGACACTAGTTAGGAACTTTCTGTTTGGTGTTTCTGAAAGAGAATGTTTTTTTTAACAACATATAAAAAAATTGGGATGGTGTTTTGCCTCATTCTTTTTATAACGGACTTCAAAATCTCAATTGGCTACAATTACTTGAAGCTATGAGGACCATGTCACCAACCGACTTGTCACAACTCTCAAATCCATGGCTCTGATGTCACCTTAATAATGAAAACAAGATGGCTACCCTGTGAATGACAAAGCAAATTCTAGGGAAACAATAACACTTGTAAAGGAATTGATTGACAAACAGCAATTGAATTGATTGACACACAGCAAGAATAGCACATTGCACATGGCTATGATAGACATTAATTATTTTAATTGTAAAATCATAATCATCATCATCATCATCATCATTTTAGTAGTAGTAGTAGTAGTAGTAGTAGTAGTAGTAGTAGTGGTAGTGGTAGCGGTAGTAGTAGTCTTGGAATAAAGTGATGAAATAGGAGAGGATTAAAGAATTGTAGCACTCTTGTTTGCAACAAGGACTCCCATCCTAAATAGTCTTTCAGTGCACCTGTAACTTTATATTTGCTATGAAGCGTGTGTCTTACTCATTAATTTATCAGCTGTATTGCAAAATAACTTAATTCATACTGGCTAGAGATTCCCTCAGACTATTTTGACAGCATGGTCCTGGAGTTTTAGTTAGAAGAGTTTGCTTGCATGCAGTAATCAATACCAGGTGAATATTGAAGGCACAAAAGTTCATATTGGCACCAGACAACCATGTGGTTCTTGTCACATTGTTGCAATCTAATTCAGCTGCTTGCATCATTATAATATTATACCACTGCAATGCTGACAAGTGGATTGCAGGTTATCAGCAAGTGATTACAACAAACATGGTTTGGATACTTGTAGACAACGTTCATTACTTGTAAAGTTCATCATCACATTGATCCAGGTGAGATGATGGAAGCCGAAAGGAAGCTTTGCAGCATCCAAAAGCGTTCAGATATGGTGATGGATTGGGGGCGGGGCACAGTTCTACAGTCAGGGTACCTCTGTCGCGGTGACTGTTGGCGGGGG
Organism: Engraulis encrasicolus; assembly: GCF_034702125.1. Lineage (NCBI taxonomy): Eukaryota > Metazoa > Chordata > Actinopteri > Clupeiformes > Engraulidae > Engraulis > Engraulis encrasicolus. The sequence goes on from NC_085857.1 coordinate 52,722,143, forward strand.
TGGGACTGTTTTATGGTCGCATAGGAAAGTAAAATTTGATTAGAGATGACACATAGGAGGAGACAGTTTGTAAAGAGGTATCCTGATTGTAGAACTTCCCGCCCCCCATCATCCTCCCCTGACCGAAGTGCCCTGAGCATGGTGGTGGTATCCTTACTGAAATCCATACCCATGTTATCATTGTCCTTCAGGGTACCAATTTCGTTGTACCTGTACAAGGACAATAAAGTTTCATTCAAAGTTTCATTCAGGTGGTCCTCATTGAATTACCAATGACGGATGGTTGCACACAACAATATGAATGCAGATACCTAATGCACCATCATTGACAATGGCAAGCTACCTTATAAAGTCAACTCATAAGATGCAGCAAGTGATTGAAAGTTAAGTGTGTATAAAATCATTTGTCACAGGCCAGAGCATTGAAAGTTCCTGACTTGTTTAATACATTTCATTTTTTTTTTTTCAAATCGTCGGCTTGCTACCAAAACCGCCTAAGTCCGATTTTGGGGTTTTCGGAAAACAGGGAAAAACTAGGCACCAAAGGGGGCGCCAAACATCAGTGGCGGTTCTAGGAAATCTGAGACCCTGGGCAAAGAGCAATTGTGAGTCCCCCCTAATCATTTTGGTCAAAGGAGATTTTTGCAGAACTCCCCTTTTTTACTCCCCTACCACATCTGCATCATCCTGTCATCATGTGTGTGTCATTGGTCCACTACAAACAGTACCAAGATGTTAATTTATTTTCTTTATTTATTTTGAGTGAAGCTGAAAGTCAAACATGAAATGGCTCCTAAGGAAAACAAAACACTTTAAAATAAATTATTTGAAGCAGCAAAACAAGAACAATGCACTGCACATTATTTTGATAGTTATACTATTCTTTTCTATTTTTATTCCAAACTTTAATCCTGGTTATGGTGAATGATTGAAATATTTTTGTAGACCTTGTAACAATCTAGCATGCTATGTAATAAGTTCATTATGTCTAACTGTTTAACTTAAACACTTAGGGGTTTCTTTTGCCTTAAGACATGTAAATCTAGCATGCTGGTATATATCATGTCTACCAGCAGACTTCTTTTACTTTCTAGCACCTTCAGTCACATTAGCTTTCAATGAAACATAATTTGCATTTTCATCCAAAATATAACTCTGTTTGTCATTGTGCCAGAGCAAGTGCCACAATGGTAATGCATACATTGCCCATATCAGGCCAGACACCGACTGTATTGTCACACAGAGTAAGCCATGCAGTGACGCCCAATATCCATGTTGAGGTCCCATCAGTCATGGAGGAGGATGAAGGGGTGGGGCACTTCTTTGGTCCTTGTACCTCCTCACGAACTGTCTCCTCCTTGTTTATCATCTTTGCTTAACTTCTGCTCTTCTCCATACTCATAGAACTGCCCCACCCTCCCAACCTTGCCCATGAACGAGGTAACCTGGTCATAGAACTGTGCCCCGCCCACTTCAACACCATGACCGTGCCATTCAGAATATGATATGGAACCACTACTGGATATCTCACACATTGGAATTGGTCATCCTACTAAGAATGCAATAACGCATTGCACACATGACATCAGCCCATTGCTATTCAAAATCTACATTGTAATAAATACAATAGGATATGGTATAAAAGATTGTTATAAGACAATGCAGTCTATGGCAGCCTTCTACAAATCTGTTATAACATCAAATAAAGTAGGCCTACATGGCTAACGATTGCTGAAGTTGTGTGAAGGTTACAACTATTAATTTATGTAGGGCTACAACCATTGTTTTAAAACATGGCCCTTGTCTTTGAAGAGAGAGAGAGACAGAAAAAATACTCTCAACAGATGTAAATAAACGGCTTCTTGCATCAAAAATGGCTAAGTCAAGTTACCCAAGTAATTCACATTGGCAGAACAATTGTGCACAGGGCCCCAGGATGAATAGATAGGGCCCCCATACCACCTGCCAAGATCAAAATAGGGACCCTACCCCTGCCACCTGCAGGAGGGCCCTAGGCCTACAGGTGAATGCCCTCCTTGTCCTCCCTATAGCTACGTCCCTGGTCATTCATTTTCTCATAGGCAGTGTGTGACTTTATACATACAGATTTTTTGACTCTGGTGACTGTTGTGATTGATCAATGAACCTGGCAGAAAGGCAGGGTGATGCAGCTGTGGTAGGGGAGTAAGTTTATGCAAAAATCTCATTTCGACCAAATTCGGACTTAGGCGGTTTTGGTAGCAAGCCGACGAAATATTAAATCACCATCAAGGAAGTCAAGGTTGCATCAAGGAAATTATATCAACACCTTGTTTTATTTCCAGAGGTTGTTTTTTTTATGACTTCTCTCAAAATGGTACTTCTCTCAGCCATCTTGAATTTATTGCTAACGTAGCGCCAGTGAGAACATGTTGCGTAGTCACTTGATCATCTGGCCGATAGCATACTTAAAAAGATGAGACCAGAATCCCTGAAAAAAAATCAGAAATACTGAGCTGAACAAACAGCTTTGCCTGGGCCCAGGATAAAGTCGTCTGAAGAGACCCCTTCCCAATACATGCAATGTAATGAGTACCCAATCTTGATTCCCCCATGTCCTTGGCCCTGAACAATTCACCACTTCCGCTTCCCTCTGCACTATTTGATCACAGGCTTATGTCACACCGCAATGCTTTACAATCATTAAAAGGAATGAGGCAAAACACCATTCTATTTTTTTTGCTATGTTGTTAATAAAAATATCCTCTTACAGACACAACAAAAAACAAGTTCACAGCTGGTGTCATACTTTGGAGGTATTGCTCTAAAAATTGGTGGGGTTTTTTTTCATGACGCCATTTTGGATGGATTTGAGGGATGCATGCCACACTGCATTGAGATTTGAAAAGGCATTATACAAATAAAGGGGCAAAACACCATCCCAATTTTTAGATATGTTGTTAATATGAATATCCTCTTCGAGAAACAACAAACAGCAAGTTCACAACCGCTGTCATATATTGGAAATATTGCTCCAAACAATGGTGTTTTGTTTCCTTCCCTTGATGCTGACTTCCTGGAACTATTTTGGAACTATGCCATTGGCTCCATGAGCCGCCATCTTTGTGTGAAAATGGAACACAAAAATCAAGGGGATTGGCCACCTTCTTAGGATGGAATTGAGGGTTAAGTCAGATATCGTCGGCTTGCTACCAAAACCGCCTAAGTCCGATTTTGGGGTTTTCGGAAAACAGGGAAAAACTAGGCACCAAAGGGGGCGCCAAACATCAGTGGCGGTTCTAGGAGATCTGAGACTCTGGGCCAAGAGAAATTGTGAGTCCCCCCTCATAATTCTGGTCAAAGGAGATTTTTGCAGAACTCCCCTTTTTTACTCCCCTACCACATCTGCATCATCCTGTCATCATGTATGTGTCATTGGTCCCCTACAAACAGTACCAAGATGTTAATTTATTTTCTTTATTTATTTTGAGTGAAGCTGCAAGTCAAACATGAAATGGCTCCTAAGGGGAAAAAAAAACTAAATTATTTGAAGCAGCAAAACAAGAACAATGCACTGCACATTATTTTGATAGTTATACTATTCTTTTTTATTTTTATTCCAAACTTTAATCCTGGATATGGTGAATGATTGAAATATTTTTGTAGACCTTGCAACAATCTAGCATGCTATGTATTAAGCTCATTATGTCTAACTGTTTAACTTAAACACTTAGGAGTTTATTTTGCCTTGAGACATGTAAATCTAGCATGCTGGTGAATCTCATGTCTACCAACAGATTTTCACAGATTTCTTTTACTTTCTAGCGCTTTTAGTCATATTAGCTTTCAATGACATATTATTTGCATTCTCATCCAAAGTATAATTCTCTTTGTCATTGTGCTAGAGCAATTACCACAATGGTAATGCACACATACCAGGACAGATCCCAACTGCAGTGCCACACAGAGTGAGCCATGCAGTGACACCCAATCTCCATGTTGAGGTCCCATCAGTCATGGAGGAGGATGAAGGGGTGGGGCACTTCTTTGGTCCTTGTACCTTCTAAAGCACTGTCTCCTCCTTGTATATCATCTTTGCTTAACTTCTGCTCTTCTCCATGCTCATAGAACTGCCCCACCCTCCCAACCTTGCCCATGACCGAGGTAACCTGGTCATAGAACTGTGCCCCGCCCACTTCAACACCATGATCGTGGCATTCAGAATATTATATAGAACCACTACTGGATGCTTTACAAAATGGAATTGGTCATTCCACCGCGTATGCAATATACATCGCATCAGTAACATCAACCCAATGCAATTCAAAATCTACATTAATGTTAAATTACTCAAGAACACAATGTAACAGATTGTTCTGAGATGATACAGTTTATGACAGACTTCTATAAATCTGTGAAAACATCAAATAAAGTACATGATTAATAATTGCCAAATTCATTTCAAGGCTACAATTATTAATTAATCTAGGGCTACAACCATTGTGTGATAAGATTATCTCAGACAAATGTCTGAGGATGAAGTTTTAAAACATGGCCATTGCCTTTGAAGAGAGAGAGAGAGAGAGAGAGAGAGAACTCAACAGATGTAAATAAACAGCTTCTTGCATCAAAAATGGCTAAGTCAAGTTACCCAAGTCATTCACATTCGCAGAGGGCCCCAGGATGAATAGATAGGGCCCCCCATACCACCTGCCAAGATCATAATAGGGCCCCTACCCCTGCCACCTGCAGGAGGGCCCTAGGCCTACAGGCAAATGCCCTCCTTGTCCTCCCTATAGCTACGTCACCGGTCATTCATTTTCTCATAGGCAGTGTGTGACTTTATACATACAGATTTTTGACTCTGGTGACTGTTGTGATTGATCAATGACCCTGGCAGAAAGGCCGGGTGATGCAGCTGTGGTAGGGGAGTAAGTTTATGCAAAAATCTCATTTCGACCAAATTCGGACTTAGGCGGTTTTGGTAGCAAGCCGACGATATACTGAAATACTGAGCTGAACAAGTATAAAATCACCTATTTGGTATCAGAGATTTTAGGTTTTAGTGTACACTGACTTGGCTATTCATTTTAGGTGTAGTAAACACAATTTTTTTTCAAAGGTAACAGGGCTCCTAAGGTACACCTGCATGTCACACAGGAATGAGTTTTTAAAATTCATTATAAAAATAATGGGGCAAAACACCATCCCAAATTTTAGATATGTTATGAATAATAATATTATCTTTCAGAGACACCAAACAGCAAGTTCACAACTGGTGTCATAGATTGGGAATATTGCTCCAAATAATGGTATAAATTAGTTTTTGCCCATTTTTGGACCTCTGCATCTCAACAACCATTGGACCCTTATATCAAATATGATGTGATGTGAAAGTCATGGCACATATCTGACCATGTACCAAGGATGAACCTTGAATGTTGAAATTTGAGGTTTTTATGGACATCTGAAAACCCTTGCAATTTTAATTTCAAAGAAAAGTAGAGGGTCAGTATTAAGGTGTAATTTGACATACAGTGCTGCAAATTGTAATGTATGCTCATCAGGTCTATGACTCTTAGCCCTGAAAAAATAATGGACCTACCACAAATAGTTTTGGAGATAATTAAGTCTGAATATGGTCACTCAGGCAGTGACGCCAAATCAGGGGGAGGGGGTGTCCTTATTTACAGATTTTTTGTGGAAAAAGTATGCACAGCTGAAATCTGCAATGGTGGATATGTTCTATTGGATGTTGAAGCCATCACATATATTTTTTTCAAGCAAATCGGAGGGGGTCGAGTGGGGACCATTTGCTGATTCCAGCTGGAATGACCCGTAGGCCTGAAAAACTTTTTGTCAGAAATCTAATGTGAAAAGTTTGGCAGATCAATAGTCTTTTTTCAGCAGTCAACTGTGTATGTGTAATTCAATCATTTTCTGACAACAATCCTTAGGATATTGTCTATAGGAAATTTACATCTTTCTGTTGCCAACCTTTGTACTCACGTCTGTAGATAGGAGATAGGACAGAATTTCACTGAAAATAGGTTATCTTTATTGATAATTATGGTCTTACAGTATTGAGAAAAATGTTGAAAGTGTGCCCTTCTGAAAAACAGAGAACATTTTGAATTTTGGAGCACATTTGAGATGGCAACCAGCTGTTGAATCTTTTTCAATAGGCCTTCTGGTCTGTAATCCACTGTGAAAACCCTGAAATAGGCCTAATTTTCGCAGCCATAGACTCTGTATGTGCATTTCAATCATTATTTTCAGCACTTTCCTTTGGATATTGCAAGGTGGCCAACTTTATTTTCATTTCTTTTAGTTTAGTCAACCTTTGTAAACATGTATGTAAGGAAATAGGACAGAATAGTGCTGAAAGTAGTTAATCGTTCATGAATATCACCTTATAGTACAATGTAATAATGCATGAAAACAAGTCATTTTGGAAAATAGCGGCCATATTGAATTCTGAGCAAAAATTGACGTGGCCCCATGTTTTAATTTCTTCCAATAGGGCTTCTGGTCAGTAATCCACAGAGAAAAGTGCGGTAGGACGAAAGGCCTAATTTTCCCAGCTGATGACCTGTCTATGCGAGTCCAGTAAGCCGAGCGCTTAGTGATTTTAGCGAGCGTCATTTCAGCACAGAATTCGCAGGTAGGACCGCCCGACAGCGCTGCCTCGCCGTGCTCTCTGCCGAGACAGACAATGCAGCATCGGTGCCGGTCCCCTTTGTCCCTGCTGTGCGGCCACTCCGGGTACAGCAGCCTCGACATCCTAGACACACCAGAGAAACAGTTAACAATCACAATCGGTCCGAATTCTAAAGAAAACTACCGAGTGAATGCTCCAGTTAGCTAACGTAGCAACAACTAGCAAGCAGAGCTAACAGAGGTAGCAAACTTGCAAGCTAGAAGCTAAGTAGCCAAATACAAAGAAACAAAAATCAACTCGTGGCACCCAAAGCCTGTGACCAGAGAAAATCAACTCACCGGCTTGAAAGAGTTGAAGCACACGGTTGAAATCGAATCTGAGATAAAGTCGTTAGTTTGCTTGACGGATCACTTCTATCGAAGTATTGAAAGAGGCAGAGGCTGCGTCATACCCAGCTATTTATGCCCTAAGGGCGGGCCCAGGGGATGACTGACAGCCTCTCAGCCATTCGGCGTGAGTAGAAAGTGCTTCGATTGGATCCGTGCATACGTCACGTCCCATGTGTTAGATCGCAGTCCACTGCGATAGGGAACCATGCTGATGTTCAAAATTCACAGAGTCCGAGCTTTCCCACGATGGACGATTTTTATTTACACCGCCATTTTGGAAGTTTTAGAAGATAAAATATAAAATACACCTAACCGGCTCCATCCTCCAGGTCTGTCCTACGCTGCGCGTTCTGCTTGTCCCCCCCTTCCCACTCCCCTCGCGCTTCTGCGAGTCTGTCCCTCGAGTCGCTTAACGTCGCAATGATTCTTCATTAAAAGTGTGACACACAAAGGACGGCCGGCTCTCCACTGCACTTTAATAAACAATGGAATCATCCGATGCAAGGCACGAGTTTGGAGTTTGTTACAACAGACGTGACCGCTGTAAAATAAAATCTTAACAGGCAATGCTTTGATCATGTCTTGTTAACTTTGTTGGCCACGAAGCATAGTGACCAAAACTTAGCAGCAACTTTGAAAAATGGTCAAGTCATCATCAGAAGAAAACGGCCGTCTTGTAAAACATGTGCTTGTGTGAAAAGGTAGGTAGGGACTTTGCAACGCTATTTAATGCCTACATATTACGTGAACAAAAATGTCTCTAATGTAGCTGCACTTGCAATATAGCCACACTTATTCGAGAAAACCTGATGCAGCCCGAGTCCAAATTGAATGCATCAGAAGTGAATTCGCCTTCTTGTTGGGTGCGTCACGTGTATATAATAGAATATATGCGCATGTACATTTCAGCTACCGTATTACCTGAAATATCTTGGAGGGCTGATATAACAGAAAAAAACTAGTAGGTAATTGAATCTTCTTTTCTCTACCTACCATTCAACCATGAGTGATTGGCTCTGTCCACCCACCAGTTTGAACTAAATAACTAAGAAATACGTTTTTTGGTTCAAAAATGTTCAAAAAGTTCAAAAATGTAAAAAATCCGATTTGGCAAAAAATAAATCCTAAAAAACGGAATTTGAGAAAAAATAAAACAGAATTTGAGAAAAATTAAAACGGATTTCATAGGGCCCTACTTGTGCCTGCTGCGGGTCGAGGCGCCGCGGGGCACCCGCGACGGCGCGCGGCGCCACGCACAATGACAGGTTAAAAAAAGTTAGACACCCTAAAAAAAAATCCTGCACAGTAAAAAATATTCCCGTGATGTCACAGGGAATTACTGGCTACTAATTGCATTCATTTCACAGTAGTTTACTGTGGCCATCCTCACAGTTTACTGTGATCTTCTCACAGTAGTTTACTGTGGCCACACCACAGTAAGTTACTGTCACCCTACCCACACTACCATGATCCCGCCCCTCCATTCATCACCACAAAAGAGGTAGCTACCATGTTATTGTGGCACCTCCCATTCCCCACCATGACTGAGACAACTGTGGCATGGAACCAGTCCATCACACTGCTCTACTGAATTGATAGACCGAATTATCCATAACCACAGAGAAACTCTGCAATAAGTATCTGCAATATGTGCAATATCATCATTTGATAGTTATAGTCTCCTGGATGATAGTACATTAACCAGTGTGCATAGAATACTCTGGTTGAGCATAATTAGACAAACCTGAAATTTCTTGATCAAGTAAGCAACACTCCAAAAAGGATACCTGCTACCATAATACTCACTACCAACTAAATAGCTAGCCAGCCAACAAACCAGTCCACCGGCCAACCAAAAGAGTCAGTTGTCAGCTAGCCAGCCAAAGAGCCGGCTAACCAACTAACACTCATTTAGTCAGCCAACTAACCAACAAACAAGTCAGCTGTATGGCTAGCCAGCTAACAAACCAGCCATCCAGTCAACCAAAAGAGTCAGTTAGTCAGCCAACCAGCTGGCCAACAAACAGTCAGTTGGTCGGTCAGTTAGCTCACTAACCAACAAGCCGGACAGAGAGCCAGCGAACCAGTCATTTAGGCAAGCAACTCAAGCATTGTGACAGTCTGAGTTTATATAGAGGTGAAAGTTAACCATGTGACCAGAGTAATCAGGCATGTTGCAGCTGCAGGTAGTAATTCAATGAACTTGTAACAGTCCTATGTACTCAAGTGAGGTCAGGTACTAATTGACAGATTGATTGGGCACTACCATTGTTCCTGGTTGATGGTAGGCAATGTCAATCATGTCATGCAGCATTTGACTTTCAATTGTGCAATGGCACTTCACAAGATAGACTAATTTTGTTTACTAGGTGGCAATATTCTGATTTAAAATTGGATGCTGGAGTTTTGGCGTGCACATCCAAGACAAAGGCATTAGCAGGTGCCAACTTAAGAACGTGTTTGTGTAGCACATTGGTTGCAACTTAATTTATTGGAAGCAGAACCAGCAACATTTCCAATCATAGACCTTCTTCTAATTAGGCCTGGCAATTAGTAATTACAATCAATCATGGCCAGGAGCAACCCAAAGTGACATACAGATATGCAACATTGGTTACTGTCCCTCGGGTAATGTCGCGTTAGGAGGGATTAGAACCTGCAACTCTCTGATCTTAAGTCCACCTCCCTAACCATTAGGCCAAGGTAGCCACATAGTGCACCCAATAATGGCCTAGAGCCAGTAAACACCTGTTATAACAGCACAGTAGTTAACTGTGATATGACGAAAAGTCTCTCTGGATTTCACAGTAACAAATTATGGCAGACTATCACAGTATGTTACTGTGAAATGAATGCAATTAGTAGCCAGTAACTCCCTGTGAGTTCACAGTAAGATATTGTTACACACTTGAAGTGGGCGAAAGTTCAATGGGAAGGCATGTCAGTTGGTGATATACAAATATACAATAATGGTTGCTGTCCCCAGGGCAATGTAGGGTTTAGAGGGATTTGAACCTGCAACTCACTGAACTTAAGTCCACCTCCCTAACCATTAGGCCAAGGCTGCCATATAGCACAATCTGGGCCTTCAGACACTTCATTGACATTTACAGCAAACTACTTAGTCATCAACTTCTTGTTTGCTACATGTCTTCCCATGCTTGGTCATCTCCTTTTTTCTCACTTCCTCATGTCAATATGTACAACCTGAGGGGGAGGGGCTTAGGACATACGGGCTTCAGATCGTGTCCCATCATGCAATGCACATATGGAGAGCCATTTATCTAGAAGGAATATCTTAAGTGTGCTTCAAAATATTACTCCTTGTTATATTCTGTGTTTATTGTAGGGGTTGTACTATTTAAAGTGGTACACAAGAAAAATGACCATATTCCCACTGTCATGAAGATGGTCATGTATATCTCCCAATATATATACCGTATATTACCAAATAAACGCCCTTGGGCAAATAACCGCCCATGTCCTAATAGCCGCCCAGGGTCTGACCCCATTTTGTGAATTAACCGCCTCTTCCGAATAACCGCCTATGTCCAAATAGCCGCCCACCGGCTGTTATTTGGATAATTTAGATTAACATAATATTGATTTCATTAAGCCCAATTTATAAGCTACTAGGAAAAGCAAAGGTGCAGTAATTCTGGTAATTACGGTAACAGCACACACGCGGAGTACAATAGCTTTTACATTTAATTTTTTTTGTACAAAAAATACTGGACAGTAACCATTGTAACCAAATAATGGCCTGGTGCAGGCTGGTGCAAAAATAAATAAGAGCCTTGTGCAAATAACCGCCTGCTTCTTTTAAACGCCCGGTCTCCAAATCGATTTTGTGAAATAAACGCCCGGGCTACTATTTGGTAATATACGGTAAGCTCATTCTTCTGTTACTTGACAGAGAGTGGGGATAAAGTAGTCAACTGATGATGGGTATATACATGTAAACCACAAAACATTAAGAATGAAATAATTTGCTGAAAATGTCAATGAAAGGTGTGATTGTAGTGAAGAGCCCAACCTGTCTATGACTGAAGTTGTGCCCCAATGCACTAATAATTCAATAGATACTCCACCCACACAGTAGTTTACTGTGATGTTTCCTAGTTTATCACTTTGGCATGCTGGTTATCCTTGAAGATCACAGTAAAATACTGTGATGTGCAAGTTAAGTGAGAAATGGCAAGTGATACAATGATTTCAGAGTAATTTGCTGTGTGCCGTGTGAACATCACTGTAGCATAGTGTACCAGAACATCAGAGTAATTAACTGTGAGATTTCACAGTAAATTACTCTGAAATCACAGTAATTTTTTACTGTGTGCCTAAAAGCCTGATCTCAACTGTCACTTTCTCTCAACATTCTATTCCTTAAGAGTAGCTGCACTACCAGTTCTAGTAGCCTGGGGACTCCCATACTGCCTTTAGTTCTACACAATCGTTTCGATCTGAAAGACAGTATGGCGAGGATGACTCATAACGTACAAGATCATGGGATCTGTGTCATAATGGCCAAGCATTCCGACCTTAACAGTTTCTCTGCCCAATCAGAGAGCAGGGCAGTGTGTCATAATAGCCAAGTATTCCGGCCCCATACAGAATTTACAATAGGCAACTCCCCAGACCTAATCTCACTTGTGATTAGGTCTGGTGTTAACCAGGCAAGCAGTCTATTGTTCAGCTCTTCAATGCAATCTGATATTGTCTTGCTGGAATACTTTTGGCAGGCAGCTGCTTGGCCCAATGGTGAAGGTGCTAGATTAGAGATATGGAGGTTGGGAGTTCAAATCCCACTTGGACCCATGTTGATTTTCAAAATTATATCATATGCAGTGTTCCTTAGCCAACTTCAAATACCATGTATGTCATTTAGTATCAATGGCAAAGGTGCTGGATTACAGATATGGAGGTTGGGAGTTCGAATCCCACTCGGACCCATGTTGATTTTCTAAAATGATTTCATATGCAGTGTTAGTCAACTTAAAATACCATGTATATCATTTAGTATCAATGGCAAAGGTGCTGGATTAGAGATATGGAGGTTGTGAGTTCGAATCCCACTCGGACCCATGTTGATTTTCAAAATTATATCATACAGTGTTCCTTAGCCAACTTAAAATACCATGTATGTAAATTGTAAATGTAAATCCCCAAAACGCGGAGCTAAAATACTTTCAAAATCTCTGAATCCAAGATAGCTGAATTGTTTGGCCCATAACTTCTGACTGGGTGGATGGATTTTTCCAACATTTCTTGTAGCTTTGTTTTCTCAATAGTAGTTTGTTTTTAATTAAGGGATAGAGATATCAAAAATAAAACTGCTCATCTCTGCCCGATAAGACAAGCCCTCTTCCAGCATTTTCTGTGAGAATGCAGTCTAGTTGTGTACTTAGATACTGCTGCATATTAATAATTAATTGTCATATTATATATTCAACATGTAACAAAACCTATTTGCATATTTGTATTTCACAGGTCAATTACCTTCACAGTGTGAGCTCAGCTCAGAATTGTGCTGCTGGGATACAGGCAGTCTGGAAAAAGTTCATCAGGAAACACCATCCTGGGCAGAAAGGAGTTTGAGCTGAAGACAACAGCTCGTTCTGTGAAGAGACAGGGAGAAGTAGCAGGCAGACATATCACTGTAGTTGAAGCTCCTGGATGGTGGGCGTATGAAAACCTCACAACTGAGCTCACTAAACAGGAGACTTTGTTCAGTGTATGTCTATGTCCTCCAGGACCACATATATTCCTACTTAATGTTCCTGTACCTCTTGCTGTAACACAAGAATACATAGAGAACATTATGGAACATGTTGATCACCTAAATGGGGGAGCGTTGAGTCACACCATGGTGCTGTTTACAAATGGAGACCTGCTGGGAGACACACCCATTGANCTGTACATAGAGAGTGAAGGGGCCCTGCAACTTCTAGTAGAGATATGTGGAAACAGATATCATGCCCTCAACAATATGGGCAAAGGTGACAGTCAACAAGTCCCAAAGCTTCTGGAGAAGATGGAGGAGATGGTCAGTGGAAACAGGGGGTGTCACTTTGAGATGGACAGGAAGAGACTGGAGGAAGTGATGAAGAGGAGAGAGGAAGATGGCCACTGCAAGACTGAAGAAGGTGGAGGAACAAAGGCAGCATTTACAGTCACTGAAGGGTGAGTTCTTCCACATTTTCAATTTTAATTTTAGAAAAACAGTATTGATTATTTTAAATGTTATGAAATGCTGTGAACATCTTTAATGTAAATAATAATCTGTATAATATAATGCTCTACTGCAGTGGTCCCCAAGCCTTTTCAGCAGGGACTCCCTTTTGGGCTTCAGAATATTTTTTCTACCCCCCAACCACCCCCCCCCCCTCCCCCCTCTTAACCTAGCTGAGGATTTCTAGCAATATTATCAGACAAATTATTAATGAAAAATCTAGCAATATTAATGCCTTAGCAATTTTTTTATCCATTAATATTGCTAGATTTTCCATGAATAATTTGTCTGCTAATACTGAAAGAAAACTACAGGACAGCAAATACATCTGTTAACCATGAAAGTGAATACTGTTACCAACCAAATTATGGAATTATGTTAGCTGCTAACCTGTGGATTTCCTGTTTTTATGCAAAGTGGCTTTTGTCCGTGACCCCTCTTCAGTACCTCAGCAACCCCTTTGGGGGTCCCGACTCCTAGTTTGGGAACCACTGCTTTACTGTACAGATCAGCTACCTGTTTAAGATACCATCACATGACCATTATGATTATAGCATGATTATTTTTCTTAAATGAAAAAACATTTACATTTTTGTTTCTTTTTATTTGTTTCATATTCCTGTTTAACAGGACAACTACCGCCTCAACTACAGTTCAGAATTGTGCTGCTGGGAAACCGACAGTCTGGAAAAAGTTCATCAGGAAACACCATCCTGGGCAGAGAAGAGTTTGACCTGAACAGAAGAACAGCTCAGTGTGTGAAGAGACAGGGAGAGGTAGCAGGCAGACAGCTCACTGTAGTGGAGGCACCTGGATGGTGGAAGAATTATAACCTCAAAGGCACAACTGAGCTCACTAAACAGGAGATTGTGCTCAGCGCGTCTCTGTGTCCACCAGGACCCCACATCTTCCTACTGCATGTAGATGTAACTGTTGATGTTACACCAGAATACATAGAGAACATGATAGAACAAGTTAATCATTTAAGTGAGGGAGTGTGGAGTTACACCATGGTGCTGTTTACCAATGGAGGCTGGCTGGGAGACACATCCATTGAGCTGCACATAGAGAGTGAAGGGGCCCTGCAGTCTCTAGTGGAGAAATGTGGGAACAGATATCATGTCCTCAACAACATGGACAAAGGTGACAAAACACAGATCACAGAGCTGCTGGAGAAGATGGAGGAGAATATCTGTGGAAACGGGGGCCGTCACTATGAGATGGACAGGAAGAGACTGGAGGAAGTGATGAAGAGGAGAGAGGAAGATGAGGAGCGAGCCACTGCAAGACAGAAGAAGGTGGAGGAGCAAAGGGAGCATTTACAGTCACTGAAGGGTGAGTTCTTCCATTTCCATTTTCAATTTTAAATTTAGAAAAACAGTATTGATTACTTTAAAATGTTATGAGATGCTGTGAGTGTCTTTAATGTGAATACTAATCTGTATAATATGATGCTTTACTGCAGTGGTCCCCAAACTATTTCAGCAGGGACCCCCTTTTGGACTTCAGAATAATTTCTCTACCCCCCAGCCACCCCCCCCCCCCCCCCCCACTATAGTCTTAACCTAGATGAGGATTTCTAGCAATATTATCAGACAAATTATCAATGACAAATCTAGCAATATTAATACCTAAGCAATTTTTTATCCATTAATATTGCTAGATTTTCCATGAATAATTTGTCTGCTAATACTGAAAGAAAACTACAGGACAGCAAATACATCTATTAACCATGACAGTGAATACTGTTACCAACCAAATTATGGAATTATGTTAGCTGCTAACCTGTGGATTTCCTGTTTTTATGCAAAGTGGCTTTTGTCCGTGACCCCTCTTCAGTACCTCAGCAACCCCTTTGGGGGTCCCAACTCCTAGTTTGGGAACCACTGCTTTACTGTAGATATCAGCTACATGTTTAAGATACCATCACATGACCATTAGGATTTTAATGATTCTTTTTTTCTAAAATGAAAAACATTCACGTTTTTGTTTCTTTTTTATAATCCTGTTTAACAGGGCAACTGTTGCCTCAAGAAGAGATCAGAATTGTGCTGCTGGGATACAGGCTGTCTGGAAAAAGTTCATCAGGAAACACCATCCTGGGCAGAGAGGAGTTTGACCTGAAGAGAACAGCTCAGTGTGTGAAGAGACAGGGAGAAGTAGCAGGCAGACAGCTCACTGTAGTGGAGGCACCTGCATGGAAGATGGATGAAAACCTCCAAGACACTCCTGAGCTCACTAAACAGGAGATCGTGCTAAGTGTGTCTGTGTGTCCTCCGGGACCCCACATGTTCCTACTGCATGTAGATGTAGCTGATGATGTTACACCAGACGACATAGACAACATGATAGAACATGTTGACCATCTAGGTGAGGGAGTGTGGAGTCACACCATGGTGCTGTTTACCTTTGGAGTCTGGCTGGCAGACACACCCATTGAGCTGCACATAGAGAGTGAAGAGGCCCTGCAGTCTCTAGTAGAGAAATGTGGGAACAGATATCATGTCCTCAACAACATAGACAAAGGTGACAGAAAACAGATCACAGAGCTGCTGGAGAAGATGGAGGAGATTATCTGTGGAAACAGGGGCCATCACTTTGAGATGGACAGGAAGAGACTGGAGGAAGTGATGAAGAGGAGAGAGGAAGATGAAGAGCGAGCCACTGCAAGACGGATGAAGGTGGAGGAGCAAAGGCAGCATTTACGGCCACTGAAGGGTGAGTTCCTCCATTTCCATTTTCAATTTTAATTTGAGAAAAACAGTATTGATTATTTAAAAATGTTATGAGATGCTGTGAACATCTTTAATGTAAATACTAATCTGTATAATATGATGCTTTACTGCAGTGGTTCCCAAACCTTTTCAGCTGGGACCCCCTTTTGAACTTGTGAATATTTTCTCTACCCCCCAACCACCCCCCCCCCCCCCCCCCCCCCCCCCCCCCCCCTCTTAACCTAGCAATGAATTTCGAACAATATTAGCAGACAAATTATCAATGAGAGATCCAGCAATATTAATGCCCAAGCAATTTTTTGTCCATTAATGTTACTAGATTTTCCATGAATAATTTGTCTGCTAATACTGAAAGAAAACTACAGGACAGCAAATACATCTATTAACCATAAAAGTGAATACTGTTACCAACCAAATTATGGAATTATGTTAGCTGCTAACCTGTGGATTTCCTGTTTTTATGCAAAGTTCCTTTTGTCCGTGACCCCCCTTCAGTACCTCAGCAACCCCTTTGGGGGTCCCGACTCCTAGTTTGGGAACCACTGCTTTACTGTACAGATCAGCTACCTGTTTAAGATACCATCACATGACCATTAGGATTATAATATGATATATTTTTTCTGAAATGAAAAACATATATTTTTGTTTCTTTTTATTTTCGTCATAATCCTGTTTAACAGGACAACTACCGCCTCAACTACAGTTCAGAATTGTGCTGCTGGGATACAAAAAGTCTGGGAAAAGTTCATCAGGAAACACCATCCTGGGCAGAGAGGAGTTTGACTTGAAGAGAACAGCTCAGTGTGTGAACAGACAGGGAGAGGTAGCCGGCAGACAGCTCACTGTAGTTGAAGCTCCTGGATGGTGGAAGAATAAAAACCTCAAAGCCACAACGGAGCTCACAAAACAGGAGAATGTCCTCAGTGTGTCTCTGTGTCCTCCAGGACCCCACATCTTCCTACTGCATCTACAACTATCTGATGCTTTAACACCAAAACACATAGACAACATAATGGAACATGTTGATCATCTAGGTGAGGGAGTGTGGAGTCACACCATGGTGCTGTTTACCCGTGGAGACCTGCTGGGAGACACACCCATTGAGCTGTACATAGAGAGTGAAGGGGCCCTGCAGTCTCTAGTAGAGAAATGTGGGAACAGATATCATGTCCTCAACAACATGGACAAAGGTAACAGAAAACAGATCACAGAGCTGCTGGAGAAGATGGAGGAGATTATCTGTGGAAATGGGGGCCGGCACTATGAGATGGACAGGAAGAGACTGGAGGAAGTGATGAGGAGGAGAGAGGAAGATGAAGAGCGAGCCACTGCAAGACGGATGAAGGTGGAGGAGCAAAGACAGCATTTACAGTCACTGAAGGGTGAGTTCTTCCATTTCCATTTTCAATTTTAAATTTAGAAAAACAGTATTGATTACTTTAAAATGTTATGAGATGCTGTGAGTGTCTTTAATGTGAATACTAATCTGTATAATATGATGCTTTACTGCAGTGGTCCCCAAACTATTTCAGCAGGGACTCCCTTCTGGACTTCAGAATAATTTCTCTACCCCCCAGCCACCCCCCCCCCCCCCCTCTTAACCTAGATGAGGATTTCTAGCAATATTATCAGACAAATTATCAATGACAAATCTAGCAATATTAATACCTAAGCAATTTTTTATCCATTAATATTGCTAGATTTTCCATGAATAATTTGTCTGCTAATACTGAAAGAAAACTACAGGACAGCAAATACATCTATTAACCATGACAGTGAATACTGACCAAATTATGGAATTATGTTAGCTGCTAACCTGTGGATTTTCTGTTTTTATGCAAAGTGGCTTTTGTCCATGACCCCTCTTCAGTACCTCAGCAACCCTTTTGGGGGTCCCGACTCCTAGTTTGGGAACCACTGCTTTACTGTACAGATCAGCTACCTGTTTAAGATACCATCACATGACCATTATGATTTTAATGATTATTTTTTTCTTAAATGAAAAACATTCACGTTTTTGTTTCTTTTTTATAATCCTGTTTAACAGGGCAACTGTTGCCTCAAGAAGAGATCAGAATTGTGCTGCTGGGATACAGGCAGTCTGGAAAAAGTTCATCAGGAAACACCATCCTGGGCAGAGAGGAGTTTGACCTGAAGAGAACAGCTCAGTGTGTGAAGAGACAGGGAGAAGTAGCAGGCAGACAGCTCACTGTAGTGGAGGCACCTGCATGGAAGATGGATGAAAACCTCCAAGACACTCCTGAGCTCACTAAACAGGAGATCGTGCTAAGTGTGTCTGTGTGTCCTCCGGGACCCCACATGTTCCTACTGCATGTAGATGTAGCTGATGATGTTACACCAGACGACATAGACAACATGATAGAACATGTTGACCATCTAGGTGAGGGAGTGTGGAATCACACCATGGTGCTGTTTACCAATGGAGGCTGGCTTGGAGACACACCCATTGAGCTGTACATAGAGAGTGATGGGGCCCTGCAGTCTCTAGTAGAGAAATGTGGGAACAGATATCATGTCCTCAACAACATGGACAAAGGTTACAGAAAACAGATCACAGAGCTGCTAGAAAAGATGGAGGAGATTATCTGTGGAAATGGGGGCCGTCACTATGAGATGGACAGGAAGAGACTGGAGGAAGTGATGAAGAGGAGAGAGGAAGATGAGGAGCGAGCCACTGCAAGACAGAAGAAGGTGGAGGAGCAAAGGGAGCATTTACAGTCACTGAAGGGTGAGTTCTTCCAATTCCATTTTCAATTTTAATTTGAGAAAAACAGTATTGATTATTTTAAAATATTATTTGATGCTCTGAATATCTTTAATGTAAATACTAATCTGTATAATATGACACTTTACTGTAGTGGTCCCCAAACCTTTTCAGCTGGGACCCCCTTCTGGACTTGTGAATATTTTCTCCACCCCCCCCCCCCCCCCCCCCAATGAAAAATCTAGCAATATTAATGCCTAAGCAATTTTTTTATCCATTAATATTGCTAGATTTTCCATGAATAATTTGTCTGCTAATACTGAAAGAAAACTACAGGACAGCAAATACATCTGTTAACCATGAAAGTGAATACTGTTACCAACCAAATTATGGAATTATGTTAGCTGCTAACCTGTGGATTTCCTGTTTTTATGCAAAGTGGCTTTTGTCCGTGACCCCTCTTCAGTACCTCAGCAACCCCTTTGGGGGTCCCAACTCCTAGTTTGGGAACCACTGCTTTACTGTAGATATCAGCTACATGTTTAAGATACCATCACATAACCATTATGATTATAGCATTATTATTTCTTAAATGAAAAACATTTACATTTTTGTTTCTTTTTTTCATAATCCTATTTAACAGGACAACTACAGCCTCGAGTAGAGTTCAGAATTGTGCACTTGGGATACAGAAACTCTGGAAAAAGTTCATCAGGAAACACCATCCTGGGCAGAGAGGAGTTCGACCTGAGGAGAACAGCTCAGTGTGTGAAGAGACAGGGAGAAGTAGCCGGTAGACAGCTCACTGTAGTTGAAGCTCCTGGATGGTGGAGTAATATAAACCTCAAAGACACTCCTGAACTCACTAAAGAGGAGATTGTGCTCAGTGTGTCTCTGTGTCCTCCGGGACCCCACATCTTCCTACTTTATGTCCAAATATTTGATGCTGTCAAACCAGAATACATAGCAAACATGATGGAACATGTTAGTCTTCTAGGTGAGGGAGTGTGGAGTCACACCATGGTGCTGTTTACCTGTGTAGACTGGTTGGGAGACACATCCATTGAGCAGTACATAGAGAGTGAAGAGCCCCTGCAGTGTCTAGTAGATAAATGTGGCAGCAGGTACCATGTCCTCAATAACAAGAAAAGAGATGATTGGCAGGTGCTAGAGCTGCTGGAGAAGATTGAAGAAGTGGTGGCTGGAAACAGAGGCCAACACTTTGAAGTTGATAACAACATCGTTCTGGAAATGAGGAGGAAGAGAAGACGGCTTACCAAAAGAGCTGAGGACAGAGAGACAGCATTTCACAAACACAGGAATACAGTTCAGTTTGTTATGGGTATGTTATTTTCATTTATTTTTTAAAGTGAGTAGTGTGTTTCATGGAAAATATTCTATATGAATCTCTTATTTTAAACATCTACGGTGCGATCACACCGCCGGCATTGAAAGAGTTACAACGCTGCTGACTCCTGTCTGGAAAGCACTGTTCAGGAGCGTTAATCGCGGCAAATGAAGCATTTGACCAGGGGTCTCGACCAACCGGCGCCGAGCTCATTAAAATTTTTTAGATTAAGTTGACGCCCTCGGCTCTAGAAACGCTTTTGCAGCTTTTAGCCCTTCTGCCGCCTGCTCTCCCATACAATTACTTCCAGCACTTTCCACGCATTCAACGCCGGTGGTGAGATCCCATGGTTAGTCATTTCCTCCTCCTCCTCATCATCATAATCTTCGTCATTATCATCACAGTCATTTCACTAATGTTTCCAGTCTAGATTTATATTTCCAGTTGATATTTCATTGATATGGGAAGAAATTGTTAGGTAGGCTATTAGTTTTAGAATGTGTTTTATTATTATTATTATTATTATTATTATTATTATTATTATTATTATTATTATTATTATTGTTTTAAGTCATTCTGTTGCCTTTATTGACCCACACACTTGTTTTTAGATGGTCTGTCAGCAAATGAAACTGGTGTTATAACAAGGCATTGTCAATTTCACAGGTGACTGGGTTCCTTTATCACAAGTAAGAATTCTGTGTCTGAAGTATATCAAGGAGTTCTTATTTTCAGACACGGATATTGGAATGCTTTCAGAAGGCGTGACATTTCAGTCTGAAATAAAAAAGTGTTCCATCAAAGATCAAGACATCACTACTGTCCATACCAAAATGTCCCAAAGCACGAACACTCTACAGGAGACCAAAGATGCTTTTGTGTCCACCCTGTCTCTCTGTGATCCTGGGCCACATGCCATCTTTATGGTAGTTGACATCGAGCTTCACTTCTCAGAGGAAAGCAGAAGGCGGCGACAGAAACACTTGGATCTGCTTGGAGACAGAGTTTGGGATCATGTCATAGTTGTGTTTGAGTCAGATGAGAATCAGTTATCATACCAACGGGTGGAAGAGTACATTGAAATGGAAGGGGAGCCCCTACAGTGGCTAGTGGAGAAATGTGGGAGCAGATATATCTGGCAAAAAGATGAGGGCATGTCAGATGAATTGAGGATGATTGGTGAGATGATGCTTCTAAATGGAGGAAGATATTTCCAGTATGAGGAAGGCAGAGCCAATCAGACTACAGCAGTAGCTGCAGCAGACTGGAAGATGGAGGTGCAGCCGATGGTGGAACTGAAGGAGGAGGATGAGCTGGCTCAGGGAATGAAGACCTCCCTGAAGTGTGAGTAAAATGTAGCATTTTGATGTAGATTTTGATATTTATTCACATTCAATCTCAAAAATACTAAAATGAGTCTTAAAGGGTAATTTTATATTCATCCATGAAAATAATCTTTTTTAGTGGAAGAAGATGACTACACCTCCGGAATTCATGGAACACACATATCAGACAAAGCCTCAGAGCACAATTCTGGAATTGGGTCATGCATGAAAAGTGACTCTGGGTATGTCTCATCTAGAGGAAAGTCAGTGAGGTCTGGGCTGCCAGCTAGGAGCACCATGGAACCCCCAGAGAGTGAGTTTGGCGCAGGTGAGACGCCAGCTTTATCTGGTTAGTTGTGAAGAAATGAATATGACATGATTTAATCTAATCCAGCCTTTTTTTGTTATCAACAATGAAATGCCTAAATAAAAATGTGTTAATTTTCAGTGGGTGGAGATGACTTCTCTGAAGTTTTCTCATTCTACAGCCGAGACATAGACATGATGTCTGAAGCCCCCTCAGAGAATTGTAACCAATACTCAACTGCAGAAATTGTAAACATTTATAGCCAAGTCGCCTATTCCGCCCGTCCCCCAATTCCGACCACCTAGGCCTAGGCCTACTTATAAGTGATGATAATTAATTATATATCCACTGTTTAAGTCAGGAATGGATATCGACATGATACAGAGTTTGTATGCTTACAATTTGAAACGGTGATGACATTTAAAACCGAGTCAAACGGCCATAAACAGCATTGTAATGAAGGTGTCGTAATGGCAGCATGAGAGAGATGGAACTTCAATTTCACGACGACATTCTGGCTAAAAACTCGCCCTGGCCGCTTCCCTGTTTCGCTTTAGGACCAAAATTATTCAACCGTTTCCACAGTAACAACCAAACTAATCACAGTTCACGGTAAAGCCAGGACTACAAGTGTGAACGAAATCAGCACAACAGCATGAAGGAATAATAAACAGTAACGGAAATACCGACATGACCTGAAATCAAGCGGGCGGAATTGGGAGCCTTTCACCAGAGAAAGTAGAGAGAGAGAAGTTCCATTGGCGCATTGTTTCCTGGTTCTATTATTGTGGGGGAAATCCCCCTTTAGGCAGACCTGAGGACTGTTCTATTCAATGCTAGGAGCATTATGACACACCCCTTTAGGCAGACCGGAACCTGGTCATGTTAGGTGCCCATAGAAACCTATTATGTTGGCATATCTCTATACTTAAAGAATCTCTGCTTTCCCTGTGAATTGTGCTGAAACTAGATTTTGGACATGCTGGACGTTATCGCCAAATTACGATAGAAAGGGTTACCAATGTTAGCTAATACTGCTCATTACCTAATGTACAGTTGCTGCTATCCAAAAATATACGATAGCATAATTAAATAGTATTTGAAATAGTGATATCACGTTTTCAGTGAAGAGATCAGTGAAGTGGGTGGAATTTGGCGACCTTACTATAAATAGCTATTGTTCTATATTTCCAGAAAACAATACTTCCAAGAACTGGATATGTTAGGTGATGTATGTTTTTGTACATTGTGTGTTTTGAAGATGAGGAGGAAGATGAAGACCCTGATCTGTGGGGAGCAGCACTACCACCCATGTCCATCCAAGAGGAAACAGACAGGTAAACCACATCTAAACGACCTCACTACTGTGTTTTGTCTTAGGCATGAGGATGTGTACATATAGGTTACTGTAGGGCCTAGGCCTATATCTATTTTTTATCATTAGCCTATATTAAAGGATCCCCATTAGCTTGTACCATAGCAGTTCGCTAGTCTTCCTGGGGTCCTATCTTCGGGGATTATAAATGGAAATATTTAAATCTGCCATATTTCTTTATGCTTGGGTATGTACCCATATGTCATGTTGATACATCTGTTGATACATCATATTTGATAAATAACCTTATCTTTATATTTTTAAAAAAATATATATATGCATGCATGAAGTATGGCCATATGCATAATCTGTATAATTGTATTGTATGTATAAGATGTTAATTTTTGTTTTGGTTTCAATTCAAGATTTTTAACAGTTTGCCCACCTCATTGGTACTTGTCTTTGTGAAAAAATCTATTTAAGTTTGGACGGTTCAACCGGAGCATCTCCCAGTCAGTATGACAGACCAACTAACTGCTGCAAATCATGTGAAGACATAGTGGACACCTCAGACTGGACCCCAATGACGCCTGCTGTTTCTATGGCTACAGGAGTGCTTGTGTATGCACACAGCTCTCCCCCAGGAAGCTTTGAGTGCACCGTGTCTGGCCTGCGCTGGGTATGTGTGAGGGATGTGACTCTGCAGTATCACTTCAATGACCCTGACATCTTCAGGGAAGAGCTTGCCATGTTACAGTACTCACCAATTGGTCCTTTGATGAACATTAAAGTGCTGTCAGGTGAACTGTTGGAAGCTCACTTTCCCCATTTCGCCTGCCTGGATGGTTCAGATTCTGCTCTCAATGAAGCTGTGAGGGTTCTGCATTCGGTTGATGGTGGAGTGCATCTTGAAACCTGTGAGCTGACGCGATTCCATGCAAAGCTCATGAATCCCTCCTTCTCACTGATAGGGGCCTTAGTGAAAATTGGCATCCCCATGAAAACCCACCTTGAGGTGTTAACCTACAGAACCAGAGTGACACCCCTGGTGCTTTTTACATACGTAGTGCCACGAGATGCGTCAATGATTCAAGCTGTCGAAGAGGAGATTAAGAAATACTTTCCACATGCAAGAGAGGTCATAAATCCTCCGCCATACATTTCCGTTTGGTTTTACACCAAATGTAGCCTCAAGGCTTCCACTGGTGATGCAAGAATAACTCCTGCAGCTCTTCCACTGGAATACACTACCCGCCCATACTTCTTTAAAGTGGTTATTGACATTGACAAGGTGAAAAGCTCTTTTGATTTGGAGCTTGTCAGTGCAGGGCAGTCCATATGGAAGGCAACATTAGATAGATATGAGATGGAAGAAGAGCCAGAGAACACTACAATGTGTGCAGCAGCATCAGGACATTCAAGAGATGGTGAAGAGGTAAAGAACACAAACAGTGCTACAGGGA
Source organism: Engraulis encrasicolus (assembly GCF_034702125.1). Taxonomy (NCBI): domain Eukaryota; kingdom Metazoa; phylum Chordata; class Actinopteri; order Clupeiformes; family Engraulidae; genus Engraulis; species Engraulis encrasicolus. The sequence goes on from NC_085857.1 coordinate 52,746,622, forward strand.
AAAATGAACAGGAGAGGAAAATGGGCACTCAGTCAAGCAAAGGTACGCACTTCCATGAACAGTTTCTTACAAAACGTGTGTAAAAACCTTTAGTATTTTTGAGCTAAAAGCTAAAACTTTTTTTGTTTCCTTTGTTTCCCACCCTTCATTTGTTTATTTGCATTTATAAACTGTTAATATTTTCATAAAATTCCATTCCTTCCCATGGTTACTTGTTTCCATGGCTGCAGGGGTGGGTGTGAGTGCCACAGCTGGCTCTGGAGGTGTGGCCAACGCCCCTGTGTTGAGTGACGTCACCATCGGCGGCTCTGTTAACATTTTCTACGGATCCAGCTCACAGGGTAATGGCACTTATTTGTGTGACAAATGAAATTCATATATTGCACACCCATACACACACACACACACACACACACACAGAGTCAGAGTTTGTTGCGAAATACCATGTATTTTGTTGAGATGGTCCTCCTTAGCCAGAATCATGTTCACTGAAACATGCTGTAGGTTACGGTCGTAATTTTGCAAACTATGGTCGACGAAGAAAACTGTTATTCACTATGGTGTTTTTTAATGGAATAATTCTCTACGTACTGACATTAATCCCAACCATTTAAATACTAATACTTGTATGTGCCTAGTAACACTTTGACACATGCACATTCCCTAAACAATTTTTCTTGGTTCAAACAATGAAATGCCAATAAACCATTATTGATAATAGTATGCTTTCTAACATTGCGGAATAGCCATATGCTGTTAATCCTGTTGGGAAATATTTTCCATAGTCAAGTATTCAGAAACAAAAGATCTTTTCCTGGTTTGCGTTAGTTTTTTAAATATTGAAAGTGTATTTTTTTCCTGAATCGATCTCATCCAGAGAATACCAAGAACTGTGAGAAGTTGTCTGATTGACCTTCAAGTCCAGTCGCCAGATGACCTTCAAGTCCATTCTCCTGGGGAGTATCAAGAGCTGTAGGCCTACTGAGAAGTCCTCTGAATGACCTCCAAGTGATGATTATGATTTACCCCAAAGTTATTATTCAGAGCGATGTACAATGAGCTAGGTACAGCTACAAACCCTCTGAATGATGTTTGATGTTTCATGTGTGTGTTTTTTAATGATGATGATGATGATGATGATGATGATATCCAGAAGTTCTTATTCATGATGATTTTGATGATATTTACTGATATTTACAGAGAACTATGTACAGCCACAAACTCTCTGTATGACGTATGATGTGTCAGTTGTGTTTTTAATGATGATTATGATGACATTTACAGTGAACCATGTACAGCCACAGTCTCTTTGTATGATGTATGATGTTTCGCTTGTGTATGATGATGTTTATCTGATATTAACAGGCAATTCTGCTTCAAAGTGTAAAACATATAAATGTATACAATGACATGTCTATGATGTTAGATGGGTCCCATTGTCTGTTAGCTTTATGATAGGCCTATACTGTAAATGTGCACATATGCTGATTGTGATGATGCTTCATGTGTTTTTTTAAATGATGATGAGGATGATGATGAGCATGATGACAACGATGATGACATTTACCTAACTTTAATAATACACAGGGAACTATGTAAAGATACAACTTCTCTGTATTACGTATGATGTTTCATGTGTTTGTGTGTGTTTTTGAATGATGATGATGATGACATGTACAGGTCCTTCTCAAATAATTAGCATATTGTGTTAAAGTTAATTTTTTCCCCCATAATGTAATGATAAAAAATAAACGTTCATATGTTTTACATGCATTGCACACCAACTGAAATATTTCAGGTCTTGTTTTGTTTTAATATTGATGATTTTGGCATACAACTCATGAAAACCCAATATTCATATCTCACAAAATTAGCATATCATGAAAAGGTTGTCTAAACAAGCTATTAACCTAATTATCTGAATTAACCAATTAACTTTAAACACTGGTAAAAGCATGGGCGTAATTTTAGGGGGGGATGGTGGGGACATGTCCATACCACTTTTCAGATAGGCCTAAGCCTAGCTTGTCCCCACCTCTCTTTCACAAATATAATGCAAAAACAGCATATCCGGACAACTTGCCATTGAAATGTCCCCACCACTTTTCGAGCCAAACCTACACCTTTGGGTAAAAGCTTCCTGAGGCTTTAAAAAGTCTCATCCTTGTTCATTACTCAAAACGGCAGTCATGGGTTAGACTGCTGACTTGACTGTGTTTAACATTGAAGTCAATGGCAGTGGCATTGCATGAAAGCCCAGATATCATTGATGCTTAGCTGCCAGCTGTTTTTTGTTCTTTGATCTGGTGACCCACACTTCCCTCTTCATTATACTCCATAGATTTCCATACCAAGTTTTTCTATTTTTGTTACAAATCTAATTCTAATTTCCCAAAATGAAACCCCATTGAAAGTCAATGGAATGTTCTGTCTGGCAATTAGAATTAGATTTGTAACAAAAATAGAAAAACTTGGTATGGAAATCTAATTTTGTGAGATATGAATATTGGGTTTTCATGAGCTGTATGCCAAAATCATCAATATTAAAGGGGTATGTAAGCCGTTGTCTTGCTTTAAGACAAGTTAAAAGAGGGAATATGTCGCTAAGCTAGTGAAAGTCAATGTATCCGTGTAGCATGTACGGCTTACTTAAACTGGACTTACACTGTGCGACTTTTGCCCCGATTTTGCCCCAATTTGGCACTCGCACGACTTTTTGAGAGTCGGGCCGATTTCTTCCGATTTCTGGCTCGTGCGTCAATCGCAGGATTAAAGCAGTGCTACGACCCGATTTGACACTTCACATGCACAAATGAATAGGGCCGTGCGATTCGCTCTTGAGCGCGACCTCATCTCCACCTCAGGTGCGCATGTTCCCTCCTCTGCAGACCGGGGAAACATGCCTGTCGCGTCGTACGGTGGAAGCATTTCGCTCGCATCCGACTGTCGGCTCGTGTAGTGTGAGGACGTGAGTCGTGAGTTGTGAACTTTTAAACAGTGAAATTCCATCGTGCAGTGTGAGCAGAAGCTTAAAGGGGTATGCCACTATTTTGGGGCTTAATACAGTTAAAATCGTTGGCTGGGGTTTATAAAGGTGGTAAAGTCACTTATTTTTCATGTTAAGCGTTGTCTTGCTGTAAGACACGTTAAAAGAGGAAATATGTCGCTAAGCTAGTGAAAGTCAATGGATCCGTGTAGCATTGTAGCATGCTACATGGATACATTGACTTTCATTATAACAGTATGGATGACATGACACACCCTTGTCTCACTCCAGATTTTACACAGAAGCTGTAGTTGCTTTCAGACCCTACGCTGCACTTGAACTCTTAATAGAATGACTTTATTAGGGAGACTATTTTTGTTGGAATACCATAGTGTCTCAGAATTTTCCAGAGGCCATCGCGGTGGAGACTGTCAAACGCCTTTTCGAAATCTACAAAGTTGATGAGGAGTTGTCTTTGCCATTCTGTGCATTGTTCAATGATATTTCTTATTGTGAAGATGTGATCGGTGCAACTTCTTCCCTTCCTGAATCCTGCCTGTTCCTTCCTTATAAAGGATTCATCAACTGTGGTTTTCATCCGGCTTATGAGTACTTTACAGAACACTTTTGATGGTATTGAGAGTAGTGTTATCCCCCTTCAGTTGTTGCAATTTGTCAGATCGCCTTTCTTGGGAAGCTTGATAATGATGCCTTCTTGCCAAGCGGTTGGTATAATCTCTCTTTGCCATATTGTCTTGAAGAGTGGATAAAGGACTTTAGCCGCAAAGTTTGGGTCAGCTTTGAGTAGCTCTGCTCCTAGTCCATCCTTTCCTAGGGCCTTTTTGCTCTTCAAGCTCTGGATGGCTAATTCAATTTCTGCAATGGATGGTACCTCTGTGCTAATGTTTAAATCATTCTCTGCTTCAGGTATGGTATCTAGCATTGTGTCTGGTTCTGCACGATTCAGCACCTCTTTGAAGTGTTCTGTCCACCTCTCTTGCTGATCCTGTTGTGATGTTAACAATTGGCCATTTTTGCTCTTGATTGGCATACCCATGTTGTTCTTCTTTCCACACAATGTCCTCGTTATTTGAACTTCTGTTCTTTGGCCGCCCTTTCTGCCTCTCTCGCTAGGTTCTCTGTGAATTCTCTCTTGTCCTTTCTCAGTGCCTTCTGCTTGATTTCTCTACTGTATTGTTCCCAGAGTTTGTCTTTAATTCTTTCTGAATGCGTCTGGCACAACATTTTTTCAGGGCTTTCCTATTGTCAATCAGTTTCCATGTTTCAGTTGTTATCCATTCCTTGTGTACTCGCCGCCTGTGTCCTAGGACCTTTTCACATGTCTTGTGATACATCTCCTGCACCTCCACCATTGGAGGTTTATTGTGTCCATCCTATTTTCTTCTTCGTCCAATGATGCAAGGCAGGCAAATCTATTCCTTAATTCGAGTTTGAAGTCTTGTTTTGTCTTGGGGTCTTCCAGTTTCCCAGTGTCAAATCTCTTGCTGTTCATTGACTTAAACACTCTCTTTAATTTCAGCTTCAGGCGAGCTGTGACAAGGTAGTGGTCGCTACCTACATCAGCTCCTCGCTTCACTCTCACATCCTGTAGGGATCTTCTCCATTTGCCTATGATCATTACGTGGTCAATCTGGTTCTTGTCCCTTCCCCCAAGTCAATTTGTGGATATTTTTGTGTGGGAAGTGTTCCCCCTATTACCAGGTTGATTAGTCCACAAAATTCCACCAAGAGTTCCCCATTCTCATTTATAGTTCAGCATCCATGTTTCCCCATTATTCTCTCATTTCCAAGATTTTCTCCCCCTACTTTTGCATTTAGATCTCCCATTACAATTGTCAAGTCTTGTTTTGGTATTCTTTCCATTTGCGCTTGCAGCATTTCATAGAATTCTTGTTTGGACTCCGTGGTGGCATCATTGATTGGGGAGTAGCATTGAATTATGGTGGTCTTAATCGGTTTGGTGTTGAGGCATACCCTTATCATTCTTTCATTAACTGGTTGGTACTCTATGAGTAGAGGTGCTTAACTCGAATCTTTGAGGCGTCCGAATTGATTGGATCATTCCAAGGAGGGTATCCGGATTAGATGGATCACTCGAATCACTTATTTAAATATTAATAATGTATTTTTTAAAACGTTTCTGCCGTTAAGTAGCTATGCGCCTCGCCTTTGTTGTTCCATTTATCAATTCACGTTGATAAATCAAAGAGTAAGACAGTTTGATCAACAATACTCACTTTATGAATGTAACAGTTCCAAACACCTGGGTCTCCTCACTAAACATGCAACCACAACTCGAACAGCCTTTGGCAGCAGTGAAACGGCATATTCCTGATTTTGCAATAAATAAAGTGTGTGTTTGTATTTAAGAAGACTAAAAGTCAAATATTTGGGAGCAGAAGTCTAGTTGAGCAGGGACAGTCAGGAGGCGAGCAACAGATGACCATTCGCTTCCGCTGCCGAGTTGCCTTGCGACTCGCACACTCGTGGCAAAAACGAAACTTAAGCGTTGATCCGATTCGCTGCTACCAACAACTCAGTCAGGATTCGTCTCACTGAGTCGCCGAGGGCACCGCTGCTGAGTGACTCGGACGAGGGGAGTGACAGCAGTGGCTTTAAAGACTGTACGCTGTAATGCAGTGAGTGATAGTAGAGTCACGTCTGTAGACTATAATTTCCCTAAGAGTAGCCTACAGACTGAGATGTTAAAGCGTTGGCAGAGCACCGTTAACATTTAGAAATGTAGAGCTCAACAGAGTCAGAAGCACACACATAGGGAGCGGGGATCCGCGACTCAATTGGCCACAACAGGCTGGACGGATCAAACAGGCTCGATGAATGACGAGGCGGGAGTTGGTTCAGTTTTACTCAGTGAGTGTTCGTGACTGAGCAGCATACTAGGGAGATTAGAGAATGGCTGTTGTAGTCAACTAAAGAGGATATATTCCGGTTTCACAATTTCTCGCGCTGTAACTGCCATTTTGTTGACATATTAATGAAATGCCATCTGACCCGCCTTTGGCGGATCAATGCACGACAGCCATCCGGTCTGTTTGGATGAGGTCTTGAGCCGGCTCTCCAACCGGATCCTCCTGGTTTTATATCAGCTCTATTTATTAGGGCTTTGGCTGCTTTTTTACTGAGAATAATGGCTACGCCTTCCTGATGCTTGCCATACTTTCTTCCAGAGTGCAGGATGAGTTCTACCACAAAAGACTCGATAGACAAAATGCAATAAAGGTTATTTATTGATGACATGGAAGACAATAATTCTCTTTGGCGTGGGCCCCCAGCCTGCCTTGGATTATTTTTCTGTAGAGGGGGCGCATATCCTGCCGATGTATAAGGCAGGGGCGAAGCCTACCCCCAAAGATAGGTTGTATAATGTAAAGTTGGTTACTCACCAGGTAGGAGAACGGTCTGATCCTAAAGGATATAAGTATAAGTATACGAGCGCATTACCTGCCATGGGAAAGGCAGGGGCGAAAGCCCACCCCCAAAATGAGGGAATAAACAAGTGAAGAGAGGAATATGTGCAATTACTTACCCGGGCTGAGAATGTCAAGATCTACGGGAAGAATGAGAAAGAAAGAAGAAGTGACGACAATGACAACAATGGGGACGGCAGCGTGAACTTCTGTTCGCGGATTAGAGTAAACCCGCGCGGATAACGCAGTGCACCATTGACGGCACATTGGCAAGCCGTCGGGCAGGAGGAATAGGGGGGAAGAAGGGGACCTGTCGTGGCGAAGTTTAATAAACTCCACCATCGAGGAAAATGGACAAAAAACCCCGTGCAGCTTGGAAATAAAGACGGACGTGCCGTGACGGAGAGAGTCGGATTTTGAGTGTTTCAGAAATATAGAGAAATGAGAGGGGGAGAAAGTCAGATCAGATAGAGTGAGGTCGACGGAAGGATTAAACAGGGGAGAGGGTGAAGTGAATTTGCCACAGCGCATGAAACCGTAGAAAGCGGTGAGGAAGACTGTCTCCAATAATTTATCCAGATAAGGTGAAATATAGCCGCGCCTCACTGTAGATGGGTAGATGACGGATAGGCAGCAAAAAACATTTTTTTCACAAAACATTGTTTATGAGGGTGTTAAAAGTAGAGTGTCGAGGGTCTTACGGATAGGCACACAGATACGGCAGGACGCAGGAGATGGAGTTTTTGCGTTTTATTTTGCAAACCACAGTGAGCCATAGACCATAAACAAAACCAAAAATAAACCAAAAAGTTGAAAAATATAACTATACACTATTTACAAAAATATACAAAAAATAAACAGGTTACGAGGAACCAAAATACATTTGCACAAAAGAAATAAACTAACTAGCCTTAGGCTCGAATGCAAAGTTGCCATCAAAATACCCACACACCTGAGTAGGCCTATATTATGGCAGAGCAAACAAATACAGGTCTTGTGTCTACCTGGCTCTCCCAGAGAATGAGAACATCCCCATTATGAAGGATGCCTGCCTCCTCCCTATAGGCGGCTAAAACAATTGCCTGAAGAAAAAACAGGGAATTTTACACAGGCAGTACATCTTAATTAATTTCAATCTTTTAAAAGCGCGCTACAACAAAATAAATATTATCAGGCCTTAACAAGAAAAATAACAAACAAATACAAGTGCATGGCAACATGCAAATGCCAATAACCATGAAGTTTTTGGATATTAACTGTCAATGAGATGGCGAGAGGACGCGCACACGAGAACGTGCCCAATGATAAAAACGTCACTCTCGCCAGCACGCAACCCTTTGTCAAACACGGAAGTGCTGCGAGACCGGTAAGATGAGAAACTTTCAATTGCTCCAGAAACATTGTTAGGTGCTCTTAAAACAATGAAAAACCACTCGTTTGAACTCATAAGGATGAATAATGGAATTAGGCATAACAAAATAAAGAAACAAAACATATTGACAAAACTTGGATTTCGTGTGGTTTGTGATTGAAAATGTATGCGCGTTTGGATGCAATGTATGCGAGTGTAATGTATGAATACTCCGGGTTTAAATGGTTGTCAGCTAAGCATGTGTCGACCCATGATGACTAACAAGACCATAAATGCAGAATATGAAAATCTGAAGCTGAAGTTCATAAACAAAAATAATAACTCGGGCAAAAGTTTGAATGGGGAGACTGGTTCATGCTTTCAATGGCGCCTGCTACAGCAGACGCCGTGATGATGACGCGCGCTCACGGGTCGCATCATCACAGAGGGAAAAAAGTATATGTCTACGTAGTGCAGCAATTGAAGCCCTGAGACGAAGAACCATACATGCCCACATTTTCACATTTTGAACATAGGCCTATGTTTTTTTAATTTGCAGTTGGAACATTAATTTTTTTATTTAGATTTTTCTTGAAGTCAGAAAGCAAAAGCTTCTTAATTACAATAATATAAGATTTTTTAATGTCAATGTTAAAGATCAAATGTTACCAGGTATTTACAATTCTGGACATTTACAAAAAAAAAATTGGACTTGTATGGTTCTTCGTCTCATGGACTCAAATAATCTTTCAAAAAATGTTGGTCGATTCATTGATTATTTATTTACGTTGATAAAGCAATTTGCTGAAAATATGTCCTTTGGTGTGACGTTAAGAAATTAATATATTAAGTAATGTAGAAATGGCTTGATGGAGTTTTATGAACATTGTTACACTCTTCATATTTATTGCAATTTTTTGAAGTCTTAATTTAATGAGAAATTAGCATTTAAGTATTTTTTTCCCATTAGATGTGAGATTATTAGAAACCTTCGAGGAAAAACAGGGATATCTTTCTTTTAAATTTTCAAAATTGTCCAAATTTATACTAACTTTTCAGGGACGACCATTTGTTCTTCCCTAATGCAATATTCAGTGTTTATTAAACATATTGTTTAGCTCAAACAAATATTTGAGCGTTTAAAACATGTCACACTGTAGGACATCCATGTCACGCTAAAGGACAGAAATGCAAAACTGAGCCAGAAACAAATATATCAACATGATTATTTTGTCTTTTTATCATAATATAATGTTGTAGTCAATATGGACCTACACTTTACACTTATAAGTCTTAGAATCGTCGATTATCAGCCTATCGTAACTCTTAATGACAGCCATGCGGTCATTGAATGTAACCTGCAGAGCTCATAAGACTCATACTGAAGGGTGACCTTGGCATGACCATCACACTTTTGTAGGTATGCAATGACTGTCACACCATTGAACCTGTAGTGTGTAGTGGCCAGTGCCTGTTTGGTATCTCAAGCTGGACAGCACATTTATGCTGTATTTTGAGCTCTCCACAGCATACTTTATTCATCTATACTCCTCTATATACTCTCTCACTGATCTTTCCTTCACTGTTACCGTTATATTTTATGGTTTCAAAGCACCATTAATGACATTTTATATCATTTGACAGTATCTAAAATCAACAGCAAATATTCATCAACAATGCATCAAAGTATAAATTCCAAAGGCCAATAAAGGAAGAAGTAATTTGAATACACAATATTTATCTAGTCAAACAACAAAACAAAAAATATGTACTACCAGTTGTTTTAAAAGCTATTTCTCAAATATCTAGTCCATTGGTGTGACCTGTTTGTCCTTTCGTGTGATACTCCAAAATGTCACACCATAGGACTTTTACCATCACACCATAGGACTTTTACCATCACACCATAGGACTTTTGAGCTTTTGAGTTAATTTAAAGCCATGTCGTTGCCAACTGAAATACAATTTCACCTTTAGTAAGATGCATTTTCATACATCTACATAAGAAAAAAATATGAAAAATATACACTATTGTCAAAATGTATTTTATGGCTGTCACACCAAAGGACTACAAAACTAATACATCTTGTGGTAGCAAAACATAATTGATTGACTGAAGAACTCTGAGAGAAAAATCTAAAATCCACCCTTGCCATTGGCTTCTTAAGGGTCTAAAGTCACAATTTATGTACCGCTGGAGCTTCAACAATAGATAATTATCCACAGAATTAACCAAAAAATGATGTCACACCACAGGACATTATTTTCTGCGACAAAGTTTCATAAGTCCATACGGTCTCAGAAAAACAGGAAAAAAAATATTGCAAAACATTGCCACTTGCTAAAATAGACACCTTGAAAAACATGCCAGGGTTGTTTAGACAAATGACTGAGCTTTGATTATTTATTTAAAAATGTTTTAATATGGAGAACCAGGCTTGCCTCAGTCACACCATAGGACAAATGTGACATTTGACTCAAAATTAAGTATAATTACCTCCGCCAAGGGTGGAGGTTATGTGATCGCCTGGATTTGTGTGTGTGTTCGTTACGCCTGGGATTGTGTGTTCGTTAGTGTATGTTCGCTGCTGTTTCGCGGCCTGCCACAAGGTGGCCGAGGTGAATTGAGCTATGACAAGGCGTGCCTGCGAGGTGGATTGATGGACAGTGACCACAGCCAAAATGTAGGCTATCACGAGCGAATTTGCTGTGCCTACATGGCTGCGTAGCCTATAGCACACCAAATGATATATAATAATAATATACAATATGGCACACATATCGTTGCAGAGTGTTTGCCCTGTCAACCAAATCAGCTTTCGCGGAGTTAATTGTTCTCCGAGTGTTTCCCTGCTCAGTTGAAGTTCACGAAGGGTGGAGATAATATTAATAACGGCGAATAGTGGTATAACAGATAACAGACAGCGCCAAGGAGGGAAAGGTACCCGGTTCACTACAGGCTACATGAAAGGTTAATCAAAGTTGTGCTGCGACAGTCACCACAAAGCCAGACAGAATGCACACAGAACGCACGGATTTCGTAGCCAATAGCACACCAAATGATATATAATAATAATATACAATATGGCACACATATCGTCGCAGAGTGTTTGCCCTGTCAACCAAATCAGCTTTCGCGGAGTTAATTGTTCTCCGAGTGTTTCCCTGCTCAGTTGAAGTTCACGAAGGCTGGAGATAATATTAATAACGGCGAATAGTGGTAGGCTATAACAGATAACAGACAGCGCCAAGGAGGGAAAGGTACCCGGTTCACTACAGGCTACATGAAAGGTTAATCAAAGTTGTGCTGCGACAGTCACCACAAAGCCAGACAGAATGCACGCAGAACGCGCGGATTTGCTGTGCCTGCATGGCTGAAGCCAGGTGCGTGGGTAGCCACTAGCACCAAAACATAACGTAATCAATGTAATCAATCAGGGGTGATGCATATCGTCGCAGCTTTCGCGGAGTGTTTTCCCTGTCAACCAAATCAGCTTTCTCTCGTCTGTCCAGTTGAAGTTTGTAGCCTACAAATGTAGGCTAAATGTAGTGAACTGGATCCTGGCGCTGTTCATCAGCCTAACTGTTCACCGCCCTATTTTTTTTTATTTTTTTAAATCCACCCTTCGTAGGCATATCGTCGCAGCTTTCTCGGAGTTTATTGTTCTCCGAGTTTTTCCCTGTCAACAAATTGTCTCGTCTGTCCAGTTGAAGTTTGTCAGTTAAAGCAAGCCTTTTGCTTAACAGCATGCAAAACACAGACTGGTTCTTCTAGCCTACTTTACAAATAATGAATGAATAATGAACGAGTGGAGAAATTAATAACGACGAACAGTTTAATCGTAGGTAGCAGCGCCAACGAGGGAAATTAGACCTATCCAGTTCATTACATTTAAGGTTAATCATGTTAACAGACCACAGTTAATCAAGGACATGGTAATTAGGCCCTATAAAAAAAAGACAGATATAATTTTGTTACAACTTCACTGTTTAATTCTCTGACACACTAATGGTGTATAAACCTGCATAAATGACACCACATCATCACACAAATAGGCTATCCTATGTGCAGGGCTGTAGTGGAGGGTAAACGCACGTAAACGCCGTTTACGCACCTCTGGAATTTAGGAAATAGCGTTTACCCACCTCTAATAGCGTTTACCCACCTCTAAATAGCGTTTACGCAGGTCTTAATGGCAATTACGCACGTGAAAGTTCCCTGCGCCTTGTGATCTGCCGTTGGAATAATCCAAAATAAATTTGGTGTCATTTAAAAAATATTGTTGAACATACTTAACGCTTTAGTAGGAATCATTTTCATCTGCTCTGTATTCGGGTATGTGACCTTCCAATCAGTGCCTTTCGGCTGCGGCGGCAACACCAATCAGGATCCAGGGAATATGTAAACACATACACGTTATGTAGTTGCCTGCCTGCCTACCTGTTCAAAGTTAATCATCATGGATATTAGGAGATATTTGAAGAGACCATCCAGTGCTTCCACTTCCGCAGATGCCAGCAAAAGGCCTCAAGTACAAAGTAAGACTGACAGAGATCAATTTACATGAGTCGTTAAATGTGCTTTATAAATAAGTTTGACTTGACGAATTATGGCAATGACTGCTGGTTACTATATGTATTGGTTAGATAGGCCTAAGTAGTCCCAGGGTAACACAGAATGAGTGGAAAGCATTAGGCAGTGACTGTGGGGGTATTGCCGTTGGTTCATGTGTGCAAACATGTAACATCGGGTGAGAACATGTGCGCAACGATGCGTTATGACGCGGCGAGACGCGAGGATCTTCGTCCAAATCGCTAACCACATGCATCATCGCTAACGACCGGTTTCTTAACGAAACTCTGGTTCTCTGAATAATATGAGTGAGGTCTCTCACATATGGGGAATAGCACTGTTATTACCCAACTACGAAGCACCAATGACACCACGTCTGTCGCAGACAGACCAATCACAGCTGTGATACGGAGGGCCCCCCTCCCAATAAATACGCATGTATCACGCTGGATAGTCATTCTTAGCATGCACTCTTCCCCGTGCGTAATGCAAGAAGGGAAGTGCGGTGAGAGACCTCACTCATATTATTCAGAGAACCGGAGTTTCGTTAAGAAACCGGTCGTTCTCTTTCTAATATTTCGTTCGGTCTCTCACATATGGGGAGATATGGCCCACTCCCGGATTGCATGCTGTTGTCCACGACAGACAAGCCCACATATCTATTGGGTGCCCATCCCAAGGACTGCGTGAGCTAGAGAGGGTTTAGTAACGTCCAAACTGTAAAATCTGGTAAACGTGTGAGCACTTTCCCAGCTTGCTGCAGAGCAAATATCACTGACTGATATCCCCCTGAACAGCGCCCAGGAGGTGGCCATCCCTCTCGTGGAGTGCGCTTTTAGGCGCGCTGGAGGCTGCATACGTCTGGCCTCATAAGCTGAACCGATAGCTTCCACCATCCAGTGAGAGAGGCGCTGGGATGAGATAGGAAGCCCCCGATGAGCTGCGCTCCATGACACGAATAGCTGATCCGTCTTTCGAAAAGCCTTCGTTCTATCCACATAAATGCGCAACGCGCGCACCGGGCAGAGCCAGTGCCATCTTTCCTCCTCCCTCGAAGAGAATGGCGGAGGGTGGAAAGCATTCAGATCCAAAGATGAGCATCTGTAAGAAGACTCAATCACTTTTGGTACGAAGGACGGGTTTGGCCTGAGTAACGCTCTTTTTCCTTCCTCGCTAACCTGTAGGCACGACGGGTGTACAGAGAGAGCGCGTAATTCCCCTACCCTCTTAGCCGAAACGAGCGCGAGTAACAGCACTGTTTTTAGCGAGAGTTGTTTAAAACCAATGTTTTCCATGGGCTCAAATGGGGGCTCTGAAAGCGCATCCAGAACGACTGACAGATCCCAGGAGGGAAATGTCTGCTTTGTTGGGGGGCGTAAGCGCCGCACACCTTTCATAAAGCGGCTCACCAGAGGATGCTTTCCCACTGACGCGCCATCAAATCCCACATGACATGCGGATATGGCAGCCAAGTAGACCTTAATTGTAGAAAAAGCCTTGCCCTTGTCCAATAAAGACTGCAAGAAACAAAGCACCTCAGACACAGAGCACTGAAACGTCCTGGTCTGATTCTCGTCACACCACTTCTCGAAGACCCTCAATTTGTTATCGTAGAGAGAACGAGTGGAAGGGGCTCGTGCGCTTTGAATTGTGGCAATCACGTTATCCGGGATGCCAACCGCATTCAAATTAAACCTTTCACGGGCCAGACCCAGAGGGCCAGTCTGTCTGGGTGGGGGTGGAACATCTGCCCTCTCGCTTGGCGAAGGAGATCCCTGCGAAGGGGAAGCTGCCATGGTTTCCCCGAGAGGAGTTGAGTAATCTCTGCTACCCATGCTCTCCCTGGCCATAGTGGGGCTACGAGGAGGAGAGACAGACCGTGCTCTCTCACCCTCGTCAGCGTTGGGGAGATGAGGCTCAGGGGAGGGAATGCGTAAAGCAGCGCGTTTGGCCACGGGTGAGCAAGCGCGTCCACACCCAAAGGCGCATCTGTGTCCCTTAGAGAGAAGTATAGCGGACATTGGGCGTTTTCGTGCGAGGCGAAGAGATCTACGGCAGCCCTGCCGAATCTTTCCCAAATTGTCGCAACAACCTGAGGGTGTATTGTCCATTCTCCGTAGAGAGGGGTCCCCCGAGACAGGAGATCTGCTCCGCTGTTTAGCGCGCCCGGAACGTGCGTGGCTCGTATCGAGGCCAGGTGCGCTCCCGCCCATAACACAAGCTCGCGCGCCAATCTGTGTAACCGGAGCGAGCGCGTTCCTCCTTGCCTGTTTATGTAAGCCACCACGGTCGTGTTGTCCGTTCTGATCAGCACATGACAACCGCGAATAAGAGGGAGAAAATGTTTGAGAGCTAGGCTCACTGCCAGCATTTCCAGGGCATTTATGTGATAATCTCGGAGGTGTACTGGCCAGACTCCGCTTGCTGTTCTGCCGTCGTACACTGCACCCCACCCCGTCAGTGAGGCATCCGTTGATATCACTGCTCTCACAGACACCACTCCTAGGCTGGAGCCCGTGTGGAATATCGCTGGCTCTCGCCACCAGCGAAGCGCTGCGAGACACTGAGCCGATATCGTTACTCTGCGGCGCAGGTGGCGACGGGGACATAGGCGTAGCCCTGACAACCAGAGTTGAAATTCCCTCATTCTCAATAGACCCATCGGGACGACTGACAGGGCCGATGCCATCAGACCTGCAAGGCGGAGGCACGTTCTGAATGGCACACATTTCCCTTCTTGAAATTGAGTTAGACATTGTCGAAACGACTCGACCCGTCTCTGTGAAAGTGTAGCGTGATAGGTGATAGAATTTATCCTGACCCCCAGGTATTCTATGTCCTGACACGGATTCAGACAGCTCTTGGTAAAGTTTATACTGAAACCCAAGTTCACTAGGTGGGAGACCAGTTTGCGAGTGTCTCGCTCTGACTGTGCCCTCGTCGGGCAGCAGATGAGATAATCGTCCAGGAAAGCAGAGAGCCTGACTCCCGTGTGTCTGAGCGGGGCCAGGGCTGCTTCGACACATTTTGTGAATAGACGAGGTGCCAGGGCGTACCCAAACGGTATTCTGGTGTACTCGTATGCAATGCCTTGAAAAGCGAATCTCAGATATTTTCTGTGGGCCGGTAGCACCCCTATGTGAAAATAGGCATCCATGAGATCCACGGTCGTGAACCAGTCGCCTCTTCGGATTGACTGGAACAGTGTTTTGTATGTGAGCATTCTGAATGTGAACTTGCGTAAGTGATTGTTCAGGACACGTAGGTCGAGGATGGGGCGTAAGCCTCCATCCCGTTTGGGAATTATGAAGTACCGGGAATAAAAACCTGTCTCGATTTCTCCCTCTGGTACCCTCTGAATTGCCCCTTTGCTTAGGAGGGTAGCTATTTCGGCTTCTAAAACCTGTGCTGCCTCTCCCTGTGCCGTAGAAACCAAAACCCCGTTGAAACGCGGTGGTTTTGTCCCGAACTGAATTCTGTAACCCCGTGTGATGGTTGACATAACCCATGGATGGGTACCGCACGCCCGCCATGCCTCCGCGTGCAGAGACAGCGGGCCTATGCAATTTATTTGTTGTGTTGTGTGGCCCTCTGGTGGAGGACTCTGGGAGTGCACCAGAGGGGCCGACAGAGGGTTTTTCTTGGGTTTTATTGTTTTGTGAAAAACTGGCCTTACCCAGCGGGACTCCGTGAGGGGCTGGGGAAGACAAATGAGTGTTTGGTCTAAATGATTGTGCGACGGGGGGAATTTGGCCGAGGCACAATGACATTTTATTTTTGGGACACAATGTTTGTGAGACGGGGGGTATTTGGCCGTGACAAAACATTTTATTTTTGAAACATGAGCCCTGCAGCTGTCTCTCTTGAGAGGCTGAGGTGCGGTGTAATTTGTGTGTGTGTGTGCTTGGTGCAACGGTGTGTAACTGTCCGATGCACAAGGAACACAGATGTTTGACGACTGTAGCCTCCTCCGTTTGACAGGAGGGGGTGACTCGTCGTTGCGGGGGGTGTATGCCAGGGAGCCCTTGGAGCTGGATGTTTTCCCCGCTGTGTGTAGGCTACAGCCTAAGTGTCGCGCCTCTTCTTGGGCCCATGGGGGTTGTTTTGCCGGGGCCTGGAACTTGCCGAGGAGAAGGCGTTTCTCGACCATGACCTAGGGCCCTGTGCCCTTGGCTGAGGGTTCGCTGGTTGCTCGCCCTGCTGCTGCCTTGGGGCCCTGGCCGCTTGCTGGAAGGTCCTCGGTTGAGGTGGTTGGGGTGGTGGGGCAGGAGTGCGGGTCCCCGGTGCTGCTTGTGGCGCGGGTCTGCGAGGAAGGCACACGTCGAAAGCTTCACCCTCCTTCTTACGTGCGTCGCATTTGTCACGCATGGCTGCGATCGCTGGACCGAATAATGCCTTCGGATCGATGGGGGCATCGAGGAGGTCGGCTTTCTCCTTGTCGGTTAGGCTAGAAAGATTTAACCGCAGTGCCCTTTCTCCCACAACTGCGAGGCCCATGGCTCGGCCACAACTTTGAATAGCACCACGGAATGTACGGAGGTTCAGGTCCGTAATGTAGCATATCTCCTCCCACACCACTGGGTTTGGGGTTCCTGCATCGAGTTGCTTTCCCATCTCGTCCATCAGCTCAGCCTGGTAGGCGGTTAGGAGCGAGGTAGCATTGAGGGCTCTGACCCCGAGGCCCGATGACTTGTAAATTTTCTGCAGAATGGAGGCAGAAAAACGTTCTGCTTTCCCGGGGAGGGAAAGGTTGGCGGTGGATGGAGTCCTCCGACTCGGGTTTAAATGATTCGCCACGGAAGGCTCCACTGTTGGGGGGAGTGAGAGCCCCAAACCATCCATTCCGTGCACGTCCACTTGTGTGAAACCCTTGACGGGAACACGGTGGGAAAAGGGTTTATCCCAGTATCTTTTCATCTCCGCCATGCAGGCTGGTACCGCAGGGAGCAGTTGTTTAGCTGGGGTGACCCGTGGGGGTAGCCTCTTCCCGTCGAAGAGATCGCGGGATGCGCCCGCTTCGTCTTCGGGAGCCGGCCAGTCGATCACGAGCTTGGTTGCCGCTCTGCGACAGAGCTCAATCAATCCAAAGTCGTTGGGCAGTCCCGCCACGCTGGCTGCGCTTGGTGGTCTGCTAACCTGAGCCGACGGGAGGATAGCATCCTCGTCGTCTTCCTCGATGTCCTGGAGAAGAGGGGAAAGGCTCTCTTCGTCCTCCTCCTCGAAGTCCTCCACCGCCTCTCGGAGGAGCTGGTCCTCAAAGAGTGGGGGTAAAGGAGTCTCCACATCCATTACGTCGCCCCAGGACATTTTCGGAGCCAACGCCGTTGCTGACTTGTCCTCCGATGAGGGAGGCGCTGCGCTCGCGCTCGCCTCAGAGCCGTTTCGGCTCGCCTCGTTGCTAGCTCCAGCGTTAGCTAGGCTAGGATCGTCCTGGGACGTCGACGCCACCCGCAGGCGACGTTCGAGGACCTTCGTCTGCATGCCGGAGCAGTGGGGGCAGCAGTCGGGGTCAGCTAGAGCACGCTGGGCGTGCTTTGGTCCCATGCACGTGATGCACATGGAGTGCGGATCCCTGGCCGAAATCATTGATCCGCACCTGGTGGGGCAGAGGCGAGGGGTTAAGCCCTCGCATGCCCGAGGAATCGTTGACTTGCTAGAAGTAGCCATCGTTCGGTGGTAAGTAGTCTTCACGGGGAAGAGTGCGTAGAATGACTATCCAGCGTGATACATGCGTATTTATTGGGAGGGGGGGCCCTCCGTATCACAGCTGTGATTGGTCTGTCTGCGACAGACGTGGTGTCATTGGTGCTTCGTAGTTGGGTAATAACAGTGCTATTCCCCATATGTGAGAGACCGAACGAAATATTAGAAAGAGAACTGCGTTTACATCGCGTGCCGCGTGTAAGGGAAATGTTAGTAGTTGACATAGGCCTATAATTCACTTCAATTTGTGCGGTTTCTTGCTCCAGTTGTGGAAAAAACGATTGGCCAAACAAACTCAAACAAAAGCCTTTGCTGTGCTACTGTCCCAGAGAGCTGAAAAAAACCTCACTCTTAACAGGGGTGTTAACCAATCCAATGAGTTCTCTCTCTCTCTCTCTCTCTCTCTCTCTCTCTCTCTCTCTCTCTCTGCGCGTGTGCTGTGCGAGTGGGAGGAGCTGGAGCGTGTGTGAGTGAGTGTCGAAAGTTTGGTCGCCATACCAAGACTTCTGTCCCTTTTCAATCTTTTCTATCTTTAAATTGTGTATGTAGTTTGTTAATCTACTGCAACTAGGAGTGTATTGAAGTGGACGCGCTAGGTGTCTGCTTCCTTTTGGAAGTATGGCTGCGCGAAATACACCTGGGGAGCGTTTGGGTTTTCTTACAAGGAAGCATGGCATTAAGATTGATTCTCCTTCTTCAGTGGAGGAGATCAGTCTGGCCGTGGGTCGCAAAATTGGCCATGATAATGTTTTGTCCGCGTCACGCATGAACAGTGCAGCGGTGTTGTTCCTTGCATCTGTTGAGTTAGTCAATGAAATGGTGGAGTCGGGTGTAGTGGTTGAGGAGGTTTTTTCCCCCGTTCTACCTTTGTCAAGCCCGTCGAAAAAAGTAATGCTTTCTAATGTGCCCCCCTTTATCAGCAATGATGTGCTCACCGAGGCTCTATCACGTTACGGAAAAGTTGTATCCCCCCCGAAAATGATACCGTTGGCAACCAAATCTCCGCTATTGAAGCATGTCGTTTCATTCCGAAGGTTCGCTTATATAATTTTGAAGGACAAGGGCGAACTTGAACTTTCCCTGAATGTTAAGGTTGATGACTTCAATTACATGATTTATGCCACTACTAATAACATGAAGTGCTTTGGTTGTGGACAGCTGGGACACCTGGCGTGTAATTGTCCGGACAAGGCAAAAACGGATAATGCGAATTCCAAAGAGGGCGCCCCCCGTGAACAATCTCATGAAACACCTAACACTGGCAATGATGAAGCACCTGGGGAGGGAGGGAGTGGGGAGGGAGAAGGTGCGGGTGATGTGAACGGAGAGGCAGGGATGCCCCCTCCGACTGAGACACCAGAAGATGGTGGCTCAGTGGCTCATAGTCCTGATTTGGAAATGCCCGCAGCTGCTGCGCAGGGTAATATTGATCTGATGGATCAAATCATTAACGACGTTATTGGGGATCCTACCACTCCCATGGAAACTGAAACTGTCTTTAAAATTCCGACAAAGAAAAGGGGCCTCATTTATAACGGGTGCGTACGCACAAAAGACTGCGCACGCCAAGTTCACCGCAAGGTTTGGTATTTATAGAAAAAGAACTTGGCGGTAAACATGCGCAGCTCCACGCAAAGTTTTACCCATGCGTACGCCCTAAACAAAAGACCAAACGCGGAAAGCGCGACCTCGGGAGGTAGCTGGAAGAACGACCCGAAATTGGTTGAAGAAAAAAATCAAAGGTCACGTGTCACGATAGCCACTTTAACATTAGTTAATCCAGTTCGCAACGGAAACGCGGTTGTTTGTTGTTTGGTAGGCCTAATGGTGGGAAATAATAAGTAGGCTTACCTGGCCTATCCATAGCCACATGCATGTAATAGACGCTTCAAATTGTACGTTTAGGATAGGCCTACGTTATATTTGGAAATACCCTACATTATATTAACAATAACCACGGACCTTTCCAGTATCGGGCTATAATCGTATCGGTAGGCTATAAAGTGTTCCGAGTCTGCAAGGAATTACGTCAACATTTAAGCCAGTTGCAGAATCATCTGCTCGAGTCCCAAGTGCATCTGTAATGGTTGATTTTCTCAGCCATACAGGAAAGCGCAAGTGCCATAATGGACAGCTTCGTTTCTCTTGTTGCATGTCATTTCTTTTCCATGCGGTTATTCGTCATCAAAGCAGAGGTGTGCATTTGACAGCTGGTCTTATACACTGATAATGTACGTTTATAATACACACATTTAATAAATACAGACTAGAAAATGCCCATATGTCATGCTGTCTGTGGATATTTCGATCGACAGTTGGGGCGTCGCTTTGAACTGAAAGCAGACAGCTGCGCGCAGTGACCAACGGCAATTGTTGAAAAAAGTTTAAACCCGGTGCATATGAGGTGCGATGAGACAGCGAATAGATTTTCTACCGGTGAATTTCACATGGGGACATGCCATGTGAGATGTTTCCTTGACGCAGCTATTTTTCCCTTTGTTGTGGCAGGTTCATGTCCATGCCATCCTTATTTTATTTATTTTTTACTTCTGGTATAGCGTGATTTTTGTCAACATAACCATCCACATGCTGCAATTCAAGGTTTTATTTTTGTAGCCTACGACTTCCCAAACTTAACCGCTCCACTTTGCCCAACGTTCTCTAGGCCTATCTAATAAAACGGTTTGCTCCACATGTGGTAAATAGGCTATCTCGTCTGCTTTCCGCACGCCGTCCACAGATATAAATATTCATTTTGGGCGTTTCACTGAATATTCATAGATAATTATGGGTGTGTCCACAGGTGCGCACATTTGCCGCAACTTCAGAGTCAGTTGGGATTTATAAAGGGAAATCGACGTGGAACGTGCGTGCGCCATGCTTTATAAATCTGAATATTTTCTTGCGCACGCACATCCTGAGTTTCGTGCGTGCGCCATCTTTTGGCGCATTCCTTCCGCAAAGTTTTATAAATGAGGCCCAAGGGCTCACCCAGGCTCTAAAGAAAAACCGAAGAAAAAGAATACCAGCCCTCCAGCTGAATATGACGCTGAGAGTGAGAGCGATTATGCGTCGGACTGTAGTGTTACCTGCAGTTTACCTAAGAGCGGCTACTCTCAACAGAGTTACAATCTTGAAGACATAAAGGCATTTTTGAGTAAAACTAAGCATGCCAGGAATGTTATGATTGATCATTTTTTCCCGGATGTGGAACAATTCATTGATAAAACGACACAGTTTATGTCAGAAGGTGGATTTGAAGATAGGGAGATTTGGCGCTTAAAAAAGATACTTGGCAAATTGCGTGAAACGGAAACCTTTAGTCAACCTTAATCTTTCCTCTGTCATGATCATTATGTATCTTAAGCTCTTTATTTTATACTTCCTTATGTGTGAAGTTCTAATTGCTTCTATAAATTTAAATGGAGCAAGGGAACGGAATAAGAGAGCAATTGTGTTTGAAACTTTTAAACAAAAAAGAGTGGATGTGGCTTTTGTCCAAGAAACTCACACAGATACGAGGAATAGTGATGACTGGGCGAGCGAATTTCCTGGTGTGACAGTTTTAAGTCACAATACCTCAAATAGTGGGGGTGTTGGCATCCTGTTTAGCCCTAACTTTATACCCTGCTCTTATGACTATGATGAAATAATTAAAGGCAGACTTTTAAAAGTAAGAGCCAATTATGATAGCAAAACATTTGTGTTTGTGTGTGTGTATGCCCCAACCAATGCAATAGAACGCATGCTATTTCTCCAAACTCTGGATGATGTCCTTAAAACCTGCAATGTTGAAGACGTGTTGGTGACTGGAGGGGATTTTAATTGCACAGAGACTGCTTTGGATCGCAATCACATAGAGCCACATATGCCTTCTCGTAGAAAGTTAATTGAAGTGTTAAAGGTGCACAACATTGTAGATGTTTGGAGGAATTTCCATTTAAATCAAAAACAGTATACTTGGGTACATGCATACAATAATATGCTGTCCTTGGCGAGGTTGGATAGATTTTATGGGTTCAAACACCAATTTAATTTCTTTAGGAGTTGTAATATTGTACCAGTAGGGTTTTCTGATCATTGTATGATAACGTGTAAAATATTTATAAGTACTTCTAAACCTAAGAGTGCGTACTGGCATTTTAATACCAGTTTATTGCAAGACAATCATTTTAGAGATGTCTTTAGATTTTTTTGGGATCAGTTTAAAACTCAAAAACCTGCTTTTAAGTCAATACAGCAGTGGTGGGATTTTGCTAAGGTGCAAATAAAAATATTGTCTCAGCAGTATAGCTTCAATGTCACGAGGGACATCTCAAAACGTATGGCCGCCTTAGAGAATGAGATTCTGAATCTTCAAGGTGATACAAATGGCAATGTTATGGAGAAGCTGAAAACTAAAAAAAACTTGTTGGCTGAGTTATTAGGAGTTAAAGCTCAAGGAGCTCTGGTCAGGTCACGTTTTCAATCTATTGAACTTATGGATGCACCCACCAAATTCTTTTTTAATTTAGAGAAGAAAAATGGCCAAAAAAAACTGATGCAGTCTTTGCGGTCAGAAGATGGCACTCTTCTGTATTCTCAAACTGACATTCGTAGAAGAGCGCGATTGTTTTTTGAGAATCTCTATACGAGTGAGATCTCTTATGAGCAGGCTCCTGAGAATGTTTTCTTGAACAATTTACCCCAGATATCCAGCTCGGCAAATACAATCCTCGGAGGGGTGCTAACCCTGGAGGAAGTGTTCATAGCCCTCCAAAGCATGGAGAGTGGAAGGGCTCCGGGGATTGATGGTCTACCGGTTGCATTCTACAAAGTTTTCTGGCCTGAGGTAGGCGCAGAGTTGCTGGAGTGACAGCCTAACCAATGGTTGGTTGCCTCACAGCTGCCGTAGAGCTGTGGTAACGCTGTTGCCTAAAAAAGGGGACCTGAATGACATAAAGTCATGGAGACCTGTCTCTGTTCTATGTGTGGAATATAAAATACTCTCAAAGGTTCTGGCCAATAGACTTAGTAAAGTTGTGGGAGAAGTCATCCATCCTGATCAGAGCTACTGTGTGCCTGGTAGGTTGATTTATGACAACATTTGCTTCATCAGAGATATTGTGGATGTTGGAAGGCGTCTAAACTTAGATTTTGGCCTTGTCTCAATAGATAATCAGAAGGCCTTTGACAGAATTGAACATAATTACTTATGGAATGTCCTGGCTGCATTTGGTTTTAATTCTGATTTTATTAATTACGTGAAAGTCCTGTATCGTGACATTGAAAGCTTACTAAAGGTTAATGGTGACTTGTGTGCCCCGTTTAAAGTGTTCAGAGGTATTAGACAAGGATGTCCCTTGTCTGGTATGTTATATTCCTTGGCAATTGAGCCACTTCTGATTAGATTAAGACATGAAATTGAAGGTGTAATGCTTCCAAACTGTACTTTCAAGTTTAAATTATCAGCTTATGCTGATGATGTGGCAATTCTTATTAAAAGTCAGAGAGATGTGAATGTCATGTTACAATTGTTTAAAGATTTTAAAATGCTGTCCTCTAATAATGTCAATTGGGGTAAGAGTGTTGCTTTATTGATGGGGGATTGGAAGAATGGTTCACCAAGATTGCCTGATGACCTACACTGGTGCAGAGATGGTCTTAAGTACCTGGGGGTTTTTATTGGGAATGATGAATTTATGCAGAAAAACTTTGAAGGCGTTCTTGAGAAAGTGAAGGGCCGTCTTAGTAGATGGAACTTTTTAAAGAGTAAACTGTCCTATAGAGGCAGAGTGCTTATAATCAACAACCTAGTAGCTTCATCCCTCTGGCACCGGCTGGCCTGCATAGACCCTCCTGTTAATGTACTTTCAAAAATTCAGTCTGTTCTGGTTGATTTTTTTTGGGACAGCCTACATTGGGTGCCCCAGAGTGTTTTGTTTTTACCTAGAGAAGAGGGGGGACATGGGTTGATTCATCTACAGAGCAGGACGGCTGCCTTCCGTCTACAATTCATACAGAGACTGCTTTGTGGGACTGTAAGTAGCAGCTGGGAAGCTGTAACTTGCGCCATTCTTCGCACCTTTGAAGGACTGGGTCTAGACAAGACTCTTTTCTGGATGGACCCCAAGTGCCTAAACCTGAACAGATTTCCCATTTTTTATCGGAACCTTTTTAAAGTATGGACTCTTTTCAAGATCGGGAGGGCTGTGAGTTCTACCTCTCTTTTTTGGTTTCTACAGGAGCCTTTGATCTATGGCTCCATCTTGGACCTTTCACGCGAACAGTCTTTTCCTGCCCTTACAAGAATTCTCTGTGAGGCTAAAGTTCTCACTCTGAATGGCTTGCTCAACCTAGCAGGTCCCTTACTTCAGAATGCTGATCCATTGGCCAACCAACTAGGAGTAAGGTCAACCAGAGTTATAGAACATCTCCTTGGGAAGTGGGAGGGGTTGTTTACAGAAGAAGAAAAAAGGTTGCTTAATGATTTTTCTATGGGTGTGATGTCTCCAAATGACTCTGATGTTTTTCCTAATTTTACTCTCAATGTAAATCTGGATGAGTGTTCTGGTGTTTTACTTAAGTCTGAACCTTTGTCTTTCCTTGGGTGCAACCTTGCGTCTGGTAAGGCGTTGTATAAACTGTGTGTTGTGGTTCTGAACAAAAAACACCTTGACAAGAGAATAGACACACCTTGGCGTGCTGTTTTTCAAATGACTGAGGAGGTTAAACCGCAATGGAGGGTCTTTCACAAGTCACCATTACCAAAGAAATATGGGGACCTACAATGGAGGGTGTTGCATGGGGCAGTGGCTGTTAATGCTTTCATTTCAGTTTTAAATCCAAGTGTAAGTGAGCAGTGCCCCTTTTGTACATTGAGGGAGACCATTTTTCATGCTTTCATGCAATGTGAGAGGCTAGAACCTCTGTTTGTTGTTTACTGGTTTCAATGAAAACCTTTCAATGGAAAGCTTTATTTTTGGGTTCAAATATTGTCAAAAACGCAAGTCTAAATGTCTTTTGTTGAACTTTTTACTTGGACAATCCAAAATGGCCATTTATGTAAGTAGGCGAAACAAAGTAGAGTTTGACTCAGGGTACAATATTGTAACAGTGTTTAACACATTGGTGAAATCAAGAATTCTTGTTGATTTTCATTTTTATAGTGAAATGAATGATCTTGGGTCTTTTGAGAAGATATGGTGTTACAAAAGTGCTGTTTGCTATCTTGAGCATGGCATACTCACTTTCAACAGCCTGTTAGAGAACCTGCAGCCTGATTAATTGTGACACACAGACTCATGTATATTTATTTATTTATTTATTTATTTTTGGCTGCTTTTTTAATCATGTTTTAACTACTTGTCTATTGTAAAGAATCTTAAGAAAGAATGTGCAATAAATGAAGTTTGAAAGTCAAGTCTCTCTCTCTCTCTCTCTCTCTCTCTCTCTCTCTCTCTCTCTCTCTCTCTCTCTCTCTCTCTCTCTCTCTCTCTCTCTCTCTCTCTCTCTCTCAGTACATTGAACTTAACTAGCCTACTATTTACCCATAACAAATGGTGAATTTCTGAGCCCTTTTTAATTTGTACCACTGAAGGCATTTGATAATGCTTCATCATATTTTAGAAATAGGGCCTATGTGCCTACATATCATATTCCTTTTATATACCAAATCTTGATCATTTTTTGAAATGGTTTCAGTTGTTTAGGACTTGTGTAGGACTGAAATTATGTCTGCATACTATCAGTGCTGCAAACATAGGCTATTCAACACACTTTAAAAACACACTGAAAAGATAAGGCCATAGTAGCCTACTAAAAACATTTTGTTCATAATAATGCTGATTAATAAATGGTGATCTTAAATTTTCATACTGACATCCTTAGATTTGACTTGGTAGATCACGGCCAACCATCAACTTCAAAAGTATATCGGTTAAAAAAAGGTTGGGCACCCCTGAAATAGGAGATGAAGAAACAGGTAGTGCGAGAGGAGACACACACACACACACACACACACACACACACACACACACACACACACACACACACACACACACACACACACACAGACACACAGACACACACACCATATCTACTGTAGATAGTTCTTACTCTACACATACTTTTCTTTACTGTTGAAACACACTACAAACTACAAACACATTTGTTGACTGTCATTGATTTAATATGACTTTAACTGATAACGTCATGGAATATGGCCAGGGCAGCCATACAGATTCGCGACACCCTGTGTTGCTTTCTGCTGTGTTGTGTCGCGTCGTGTTGCGTCGCGTTGCGGTCTGTCTGATCAAAAAATTCATAGTTTACCCACCTCTAATTTGACCACTACAGCCCTGCCTATGTGTCTAAAGACAAACTGAACGTCCTTGGCGGAGGTCTGCACACTCTGGGTGCATTTCTAGTTTTTTAAGCTCTGGATTTATTACACATTACTTTTTCACAACAACGACATTAGTTTAATCATTTAGAGCATTGACAATTTTGAAAGCATGAATTTACTTAATTTTAAGAGCCTGCGACATCAAAATGTACACGTCACGTCATCTACCCAGATACCAACTGGTGAAGAATAGGAAGGGTGATGGGGAGACGAGAGTCGGGGGAGGTGGGACAGTATTTAGCGATACCCTTCAGTAAAAGCTTGATGGACGGGTTAGAGAAAAAACTCAGAGTGTCAGGTTTGTTAATCCTAGCGTAGAATTGGACACCGGCTATTAATTTGTGGATATAGGCGGGTTGGAGATGGCGAGTGTCGAAGCAAAAGACTATAAAGGCGCAAATAGTGGAGACCTGCGCCGGGAGGGGGGAGAGGAGATAGGCGCTACAAAACGTAGTGAACATGGACCAGGCAGACGGTGTGGGCCGCCGAGATGTTTTCGGATGGCAGAGAGGACCAGCCAGTTTCAGGACGCACCAGGCGGGCACTCTTCCGAAGGGCCGGCTGGGATGGAGGCACGAAGCCGTCTTCGTGCTGAGACGATGACTTGTCGTCTCGGGGTGAGTCTGCGCCACCTGACATGAGGGCAAGCAGCGGATGGAGTTGGAAGTTTGCTTTTAAGAGGGTAGCGAGCTAGAACAGACGTCTGCATCGGCGTACTCTGGGAAGAGCGGAAGCAGACAGAGGATATTTAAAGAAACGCACAGACATCCTATTGGCTACAGGAAGAGGCAAATGCGTGACGTAGCGGGGAAACCCCACGCCGAGAGTAAAGATTGGATAATTAATCAATGACGAGAGATATACCGTCTCGCCTTTCTGGCAGAACTTAACGCTATAGCTTACATTTCTCCAGATTCTGTCCACCTACACTCACTAACACCAAGGATTTGTACACTCGCCTCCAAAAGAGTTGTCGCCTATCCATCTGTTTGGAATAACAGCTAATAACCTGACTTTCAATTAATCACTTGGCTTCAGAAGTCACTCATATGAAAGCTACAACCCTCCCGAATGAAAATGTATGTACAAAAATAAATTTCATGCACCAAAGAAAGATTGACCCTTTATTGAACACAGACAGGGCAGATTTTCACAAGACAAAAGTTTTGTCGCCTATCGAACATAATGTGAAAATGAGCAGATAAGTCACTTCAAAACACTTCAAATACGCAGATTGGGTGTCATACTTAATCACTGAATCACTCTCACCTCTCCAGAAAATCGACTTCGGCCTTAGGTGTATGTTTAGGGTCATTGTAATCATGGAAAGCAACACAATGAAAATCAATGGAGTTCAATGAGAGATGGTGACATATTCGCTATTCGTAGAACAATACATGTTTAACTTCATGATTTGATCAATGATAAAAGCCCTCAAACACCTGCAGCATGCATGCAGCTCCTCATAAGAGCTGTATCTGTACCATGTTTCACTTTATGCACCATTTCTCTTTTTTCATATTCTTCATCTCCAACACCATATAGTTTTGATGCTATCAGTTCTAAAATGGTTGATCTTGGGATCTTGACTTCAGAGTATGAGTCCCATTAGCCTTCATTTTTGTCAGAATTAGACCTGACATACTCTTGGCTGGCTTTTTTGAGAGAGGACAGTGGGAGAGACTTCTTTGGTGTTAAAGGTGAAGAATTTGGAAAAAAAATACATGGTGCCTAAAGTCAAACATGGGAGGGATACAGCTCTTATGTGGAGCTGCATGCATGCTGCTGGTGTGTGAGGGCTTTTATCATTGATTACATCATGAAGTTAAAAATGTATTGCTCTACGAATAGCAAATATATCACCATCTCTCATTGAACTCCATTGATTTTCATTGTGTTGCTTTCCATGATTACAATGACCCTAAACATACACCTAAGGCCGAAGTTGATTTTCTGGAAAGGTGTGAGTGAATCAGTGATTAAGTATGACACCCAATCTGCGTATTTGAAGTGTTTTGAAGTGACTTATCTGCTCATTTTCACATTATGTTCGATAGGCGACAAAACTTTTGTCTTCTCAAAATCTGCCCTGTCTGTATTCATTAAAGGGTCAATCTTTCTTTGGTGCATGAAATTTATTTTTGTACATTCATTTTCATTCGAGAGGGTTGTAGCTTTCATATGAGTGACTTCTGAAGCCAAGTGATTAATTGAAAGTCAGGTTATTAGCTGTTATTCCAAACAGATGGGTAGGCGACAACTCTTTTTTCGAGGCCAGTGTATGTTGTAGTTCTTCATTTCTCTCAGCACTTGTGCTTGCTTACCAGTTTAGAACATTGTATGGACGTTCCAACAACCTATTATCATGCTTGATCTCGTTCCTAATATACTCTTCCTGTTGTCAGCTTCCTTCCGGCTTTCACTTCCAACATTCATCATCGTGTCACCTGTGCAGGCCAAAAAGTCAGTTTCGGTGTGCTTTCAGCAAATTGCAAATATATGCTTTTCTTATCCATCTTTAACTGAGTGCTATTGCTGGAAATAGGAGTGCTATGAATAAAACTCCCTGAATGAACAGTGGCAAAGGGGTTTGTGCTGGGGCATGCAACAGTGGCTATGCACATGGGTGCAGGGTTGTTTGCATCGCACGTCAGCCTTGTCATCTCTCTCCACATCAGACCTCAATGGATTGGTGTCAGACTCAGATCCTTTCAGTGACTGAATTTGTATGTAACTCGTTGCACTTTGTGACGGAGTGATCCCCACCGTCACGTCTTGAAGCGCTTCTGGTCTAAAAATAGCGCTTGGGGCCAGTGAAATTGCTATTGGTGAACTATGAACAATGAATGCGGTATAAACTTTTTCTACTGTTTTTAAAACACAGACACAAAAGGGTGCTTTGGTGCACATGGACAAACATTGTGGGATGGGGGGTGAAACAAAAGGGTGCCGCGGGAAAGCGGCAGAGTGTGAGTGAAAATATTTGTGTTTGTTATTTTTTTGTGCTTCTGCAAACTGAACGGTGCTTGTGACTTTTTCCAACCATGGCATGAAGCGCGCCATGCTGCACGAGTCAGCAAGCTCACGGAACAGTTGGACATTGTGAAAAACCTGAAAGAAGAAGAACAAAGACTTACCTGATACTTACCTGCGTGTGATCCTTGCTCGGCCAAGCCGAGTGAATGCAAGCTCACTTCCTTATTCCAGAGGAAGCGCGGAAACCGCGGAGGGATACATGGAATGTCATGTCCGATTTTGTTTATGATTTATTTTTGCTGTTTAAAGCCTTTGGTTACATTCTTATGGTTTTGTAATTTGTGTTTTCATAGTTTATTGTGTTTAAAATTGTTCTGAGCTAGATATTGGTGTCAGGAGAGATAATTAATGTTTAGGAGGAGTTCTTCTGGTATATTACCTGTGCATTTGCAATGGAGAATCAGTCTTACTTTGACCTCTGCTGTGAGAGGGTCTCCTGTTACCTCCTGTCTGCTCTAGACGGTTTTGACTTTGATTTAATTTTTTTTGTTGTTTGTTTGTTTTGTTAAGTGTTAATGTTAGTCTTGTCTGTCCACCTGCCAGCAGCCTGCTTGGAACCACCGTCTCCTGGTAAATTCCTCAGCCGCTTGACCTCACTATCCTACACACTTGCATTCACAATTCGTCCATCACATGAAAACGGATTACTCTGTGTCTTGTGAACATATTGTTTGTTACCTCCGCCAAGGAGGTAATGTTTTCGCTCGTGTTGGTTTGTGTGTTTGTCTGTCTGTCTGTCTGTTTGTCAGCAGCATAACTCAAAAACTAATCAACGGATGTGGACGAAACTTTGAGGAGTTGTTGATAATGACCCAAGGAACAAGTGATTAAATTCTGATGGTCATCCGGATCACGAACCAGAACCAGGAGTTTTTAAAAGATTCCTTCAGCAGGATAACTCAAAAACTAATCAACTGATTTGGACAAAACTTTGTGGAGTTTTTAGTAATGACCCAAGGAACAAGTGATTAAATTCCGGTGGTGATACGGATCACGAACCGGAACCAGGAATTTTTAAAAGAATCTTCACCATTGCGGGGACTCCACAAAAAGAAGGCAGAAAGACTTAGGGTGTAACATAGACAAATGTATCAAGCAGCTTCCTTGGCGGAGGTCTGCGCTCTCTGAGTGCTTCTAGTTTATTAGCCTTATTAGTTTATTAGTTATTTAGCCTGGTTGGATTGGAGTGGCTGGTTATATTGCTGTGCTTATGTTTATCTTCCTCCACGTGCACCTGACAAAGGGCCGCCATGCTGTCTTCGTTAATAAGGTACCAGGAAAAGTTAATACCATATCAACATCTCCGGATTCCTGACCTACCTTTGTAAGACTAGGCAGGAACTGATAGACCCTTGAGGCACAGACAACACAGAGTATAGGAAATTTACAAAATTTTATTTAACAATTTCTAAAATCAATGGGCGCAAAAAAAGAGAAATACACCACAATGCAGTCAGAAAAAAAACAAAAAACTATTTCTGCAAGTAGGCCTATTGATCCCCAGGGTATTTACGCCCCCTGCAGGCAGGAGTCACGCAGGGCAGTGCCAAATATAAACATGCACCAACAGGGGCTTGTACACACTTCACAGCACACTTGAAAGTTGCACGCCAAAATACTATCACCTACTAGGATGTGTCACACACTTAGTTTTAGTGGGAAAGCACAGCACACATTTGATACTCAAAAGTTTAGGACACAGACTCTGCCTGACTCACACCTGCAGAGGGAGGTTTCCAAGACTACGCGTAACCCACATACAATATGCCCACGGTAGAATAAAGTAATGTCTGCAAATGACCGCTCTACTCCATGCCCCATGCACTCAACCCGCGCCACCAAGGAGGCACACGGTTAGTAAAACTTATCACAGTAAACAGCAGAAGCGTTAAGACACAGCAAGTAGTGCTCAGTGGCTAAGACTTACAATTTGGAACACGCGGTGTTAAGACACATCAAACGTCGGTGGCCGGGCCGACTGCATAAGGCATAGAGCAAGCGATCAGTTTATAAGTTATGCGATCAAAAATAAATGCGCCCATACACAATAATAAAACATTTAAAATATAACAAAGAGAGAACAGTTCAAGGCAGTCCAAGCATCACTCACGACCCAGCTTTGTCCATATACACAGTCCAATGGCAAACGGTTTGCCGCGAGGGGTAGCACAGTCCTTGGGTCGTGCGCACGGGCCCTGTGCGCTAACGACCGGTTCGATGCCCGTTCCCCCAAGAAATGTCCTTCGAGCGTGCCGCCCTTGCGGTTCCTGTGCACCGCCACCGAAGCTGTCGAGGAGAGGGGAGAATCAGTAGTCTGTCTGCATTAACCCAAGAGCGATTGTTCTTCTCGAGGGAAAATAGAGGACTACTTAACTTTCTTGACGACTTCTTTGTTGAGAGCGTAGTCCAGGCGGCTCGATCCGCAAAACGATTCCCCTCGTCCGACGGTGGCGTGTCGTGTCTGCCCGCTGTCCTTTCCGGCCCGCAGTTGTGCTGGGCCGCGCTTCTTTTGTTTCCTCTGCCGCTCACGCCGTTTGCCAATTGTAGCAGAGTGGACCTTAGGGGATGACCCAAAGTAATAATTATGAAGTTGGAATACCTGCAATTACACGACTACGCCACTAGGGGAATTCCGCCCCTAGAAATATACATGGATTTAAGGCAAACGCAAGTTCTGACAGACTGGGACAGAGACGTGGATTTCTTGTTGCAAAAATAAAATGACCTTTCTTTATTTATACAAAACACATTAAGTATCTACACCGCCAACATAAAATAAAAGACAGACAAATAGTCTACAGATAGCCTAGACCTAAATGATGGCAGGGTCAGGCTAACAGGGCAGGCTGTCAGTTAAGGAGAGCTATGTGTTGTTCACCACTCGTGCTCAGAAACAAATGGCCTATGTTGTAGCACACAGCACGCACGGTACACACACACACACACATAGGCGTACTAGCTAAGCAAGTGATTCAATCAGTATGGCTACCCACACTAAGCAAATGATTCAATCAGTATGGTTACCAACTACACAGGTGAGAATTCATGTCACACGTCTAAGCTACTAATAATACATTAGAGCTCTCTACTACTGGGACCTGCCCTGCGAGCATGAGTTAGGCTACAGAAACAAAATACAAAGAGTATGGCGGACTGACAAAATAAAACAAAAACAACAAACAGAATGCTAAAATCACTATGGGCAAAACAGCGGTGAACAATATGTTTTTATAAAACTGATGCCATAGCCACCATTAACTGGCTAGCCAATCAGCGGCAAGCTGAGTTCGATGACATCACTGGCTATAGAAACCATCAAGGGACAATTTTGTTGTAACAGTGACAGTCCCACCTGTTACACAATCAAGGCTACTCCGCTGCACCTGGCTCATCAGCTGCACCTGTGTTTGGGACAAATCACTGCACGCATACCCACACTGACACAAACCCATTGTCCAGTCCCTCCCTCTGCAATAAGTCAATGTTGACAGTAAACATATATTCGGTCACACAGTTCATATTTAGTCCCATTTCTCCATAAACATGTTCAGTCCCACACAGTTCATATCCAGTACCGTTACATCCCCCCCCTCTTTAACGGTGGTCGTCCCCGACCACTGCAATAGTCAATGTTCAATGTTCAGTCCGCAGCAATGTCAGGGACGGTACCGTGCCGGAGGGTTGTTCCGATTCGACCGAGCGGGGTAGCGTCTTGTGTCAGTTGGGTCGGTGTTTTGCTGAGTGGTAGCTGGGTCGCGAGTTGATGCTATAGGAGAAAGTGCAGTTTGGTCAGTGGCAATAATTACGGATTGAGGCCTTGGCCCCGGGGCTACATGAGGTGGGCTGGTTAAAACAAGAGAGGGAGGCGGGCGGGCTGCGGCATTAGGTGGCGCTTGGGCTGGACCTGGCAATGTCACTAAGGGTTCAGGCCTTCTAGGTGGAATTACGGGGCAAGTGACAAAGGGGACGGGTAGTCCTGAGTGCATGGGCTGGTCATTCTGTTGGCTGCTATGAGATTCAGGGGCATCCGGTGGGCATGAGCGGAGGTTGTTGCGATGAATAGTTCTCAGGGGGCCCTCTTTCCCTTCAGGCCGTATGGTAAAGACTGGACGATCTCTGTACGGTTTAGTGACGATGATGAAGGGAGTGGGCAGCCATTGCGGAGATAGTTTTCCTTAAGCTCTCCGACGGAAGTTCCTCATGAGCACTCTCTCTCCAGGAAGCAGTGGCAGAGTCCGTGCATTGCGGTTGTAACGATCCTGATTCCATTGCGTACGTCGTTCTACATTGTTACGAACGGTGGCATAGGCTTGCAGCAGTGCTTGGTGGTGACTTTTGACCCAGCCCTCCAGGTCATTTCTATGCTGAGGGGGTGCAACGTCATGAAGCATATCTACAGGTAGCCTGGCATGGCGGCGATGACGTAGTGTGGGGTCATACCTGTACTTGCGTGGGTGGTATTATTATATGCTTGCAGAAGGGCAGGAAGTAGAGTTGGCCACTGGTTCTGAGAGCGGGCGTCGATGGTGCCCAGCAGGGACAAGAGAGTGCGATTGAATCGCTCACATGCCCCGTTGCCCTGTGGGTGGTAGGGTGTAGTGCGTACCTTTTTGCACCCGTATACTGCACACAACTGCTGCATCAGGGTGGCCTCGAATGATCCCCCTTGGTCAGTGAGTATCCTTTCTGGACAGCCAAACGGGAGAATGAGTGTGGTATACAGAGCCTTGACTGTCGTTGGGGCAGTTTGATCTTTGGTGGGGACTGCCAGGGCATAGCGGGAGAAGAGGTCAGTGATGACAAGAATGTACTGATAGGCGTCAGATGGCCTGCCAAGGGACAGAAAGTCCAATGCTACGGTTTCGAAGGGGTAGCTGGACGGGATGGGGCACAGCGGGGCTTTCGGTTGGGCCCCTGACTTTTGCACTACGCAGATGGAGCACTCAGCTGCCCATTTTCGTGCATGTGTAGTCATTCCCACCCAGTAGAATCTTCTTCTCAGGAAAGGCACCATCTTGTCACCACTAACATGACCGCCCGCTTTATGGTAGTCCTCCCACAGCTTTCGGGCCTGCTGTGCCGGGACCAGGACCTGCTCCACTGGCGCACCTGTGTCTGGCTCTGTGACGCACCTCACCAGCACCCCATCTCGCAGTTCCAGCAAATCCCACTCCTGGAGGAGGCAGCGAAGCTGCGGGGAGAGAGAGGGACAGTCACTCTTGGGAGGTGGCGCTTTGTCTGTCTTAAATGCACACAGCTGGCGTAGGTCTGGGTCCTCTGCCTGCAGTTCGCTCCAGCTTTTGGGCGCCATCTGCTGTTCTGGAGTCGTGGTGCACCCCGCCACACGTGCCAGTAGACTTGCAGTTGTTTCCCCTTGGAGTCTCGATAGTTCATCTGCATTTCCATTTGAAGATCCAGGCCTGTACCGTATGTCGTATGAGAAGTTTGCAAGTTGGGCCACCCACCTCTGCTCAGTTGCTCCCAGGGTTGCTGTATCAAGATGGACCAGTGGGTTGTTGTCTGTGAATACTGTAAACTGTGCCCCCCACAGATAGTCTTTAAATTTTTCTGTCACAGCCCATTTTAGTGCTAGCAGCTCCAGCTTGAAAGAACTGTAGTTCTGGTCGTTGCGCTCACTAGCATGGAGGCTGCGGCTGGCATAGGCAATGACCCTTTCTTTCCCATCCTGGACTTGAGACAGCACTGCGCCTAGACCATTGAGGCTGGCGTCCGTGTATGGGTGGGAGACATGACGCCTTGCTTTTTCGTAACATTGGTTAAAAACCTACAAAACTGTTATTTTCCTTTAAAAAACAAATGTCAATGAAAGAAGATGTGGTACATTATGTTTTATATTAGTCTTAGATGAGAAGAAACATTTTTGTTAAGATTTATGTAAAGGTTTATATGTCAAATTTCCTGCGGTGTGACTGTAACATTAATGAAACAATATATAATAATATATATATAAATTAACCAACAACATTTTTAATAATGTATGAAGCATTTGGCATGATTGCATAAATCTTAACTTTAGATTAAGATATCGTCGGCTTGCTACCAAAACCGCCTAAGTCCGAATTTGGTCGAAATGAGATTTTTGCATAAACTTACTCCCCTACCACAGCTGCATCACCCGGCCTTTCTGCCAGGGTCATTGATCAATCACAACAGTCACCAGAGTCAAAAATCTGTATGTATAAAGTCACACACTGCCTATGAGAAAATGAATGACCGGTGACGTAGCTATAGGGAGGACAAGGAGGGCATTTGCCTGTAGGCCTAGGGCCCTCCTGCAGGTGGCAGGGGTAGGGGCCCTATTATGATCTTGGCAGGTGGTATGGGGGGCCCTATCTATTCATCCTGGGGCCCTCTGCGAATGTGAATGACTTGGGTAACTTGACTTAGCCATTTTTGATGCAAGAAGCCGATTATTTACATCTGTTGAGTTTTTTTCTCACTCTCTCTCTCTCTCTCTCTCTCTCTTCAAGGACAATGGCCATGTTTTAAAACTCCATCCTCAGACATCTGTCTGAGGTTATCTTATCGCACAATGGTTGTAGCCCTACATTAATTAATAGTTGTAGCCATGGAACGAATTCGGCAATTATTAATCATGTACTTTATTTGATGTTATCACAGATTTATGGAAGACTGCCATAGACTGTATCGTCTCATGATAATCTGTTACATTGCATCCTTATGTAATTTTTAATTAATGTAGATTTTGATTAACATTGGGTTGATGTTACTGATGCGATGTATATTACATATGCAGTGGGATAACCAACTCCATTATGTAAAGCATCCAGTAGTGGTTCTATATAATAGTCTGAATGCCACGGTCATGGTGTTGAAGTGGGCGGGGCACAGTTCTATGACCAGGTTACCTCGGTCATGGGCAAGGTTGGGAGGGTGGGGCAGTTCTATGAGCATGGAGAAGAGCAGAAGTTAGGCAAAGATGATATACAAGGAGGAGACAGTGCTTTAGAAGGTACAAGGACCAAAGAAGTGCCCCACCCCTTCATCCTCCTCCATGACTGATGGGACCTCAACATGGAGATTGGGTGTCACTGCATGGCTCACTCTGTGTGGCACTGCAGTTGGGATCTGTCCTGGTATGTGTGCATTACCATTGTGGTAATTGCTCTAGCACAATGACAAAGAGAATTATACTTTGGATGAGAATGCAAATAATATGTCATTGAAAGCTAATATGA
The DNA here is from genome assembly GCF_034702125.1 of Engraulis encrasicolus. Lineage (NCBI taxonomy): Eukaryota > Metazoa > Chordata > Actinopteri > Clupeiformes > Engraulidae > Engraulis > Engraulis encrasicolus. The sequence goes on from NC_085857.1 coordinate 52,783,326, forward strand.
CTAAAAGCGCTAGAAAGTAAAAGAAATCTGTGAAAATCTGTTGGTAGACATGAGATTCACCAGCATGCTAGATTTACATGTCTCAAGGCAAAATAAACTCCTAAGTGTTTAAGTTAAACAGTTAGACATAATGAGCTTAATACATAGCATGCTAGATTGTTGCAAGGTCTACAAAAATATTTCAATCATTCACCATATCCAGGATTAAAGTTTGGAATAAAAATAAAAAAGAATAGTATAACTATCAAAATAATGTGCAGTGCATTGTTCTTGTTTTGCTGCTTCAAATAATTTAGTTTTTTTTTCCCCTTAGGAGCCATTTCATGTTTGACTTGCAGCTTCACTCAAAATAAATAAAGAAAATAAATTAACATCTTGGTACTGTTTGTAGGGGACCAATGACACATACATGATGACAGGATGATGCAGATGTGGTAGGGGAGTAAAAAAGGGGAGTTCTGCAAAAATCTCCTTTGACCAGAATTATGAGGGGGGACTCACAATTTCTCTTGGCCCAGAGTCTCAGATCTCCTAGAACCGCCACTGATGTTTGGCGCCCCCTTTGGTGCCTAGTTTTTCCCTGTTTTCCGAAAACCCCAAAATCGGACTTAGGCGGTTTTGGTAGCAAGCCGACGATATGTGAATGTGGAAAAAACTCAAGACAGTAATATTAATTACAAGTTCAATTTCGTAACACAAATTGCGTCCTGTGGGGTGACATGTATGTCAATGTTTGTGAATGGGCAGCTGCAAGGCCAACTACAAGGGTCTTAAAGACTGGCTCCTAACCAGTCAGTACCTCAGTTATTGGAGAGTGCTGTGGAAGTTTAAGGTGACACTTAACCTCTTAATATGTCTTCATATTGCAATCTTTCTGTCACGCAATGCTTAGGTTCATTTTATGGTGTCCTGTGGTGTGACTGCTCTTATAGGAGGAAAAAAAGCTTTTTTATTAATGAAAACACATATTAAGATTAAACACGATATCATTATCAAGTTAGCATGAGCTCAGATGTCAGTCATGTATACAAAAGGATTAAAATGGCCATAATGCAGTGAATTCCCTGTGGTGTGACTCCATTTTCCTGCGGTGTGACATGCCTATGCTATGTGTTGATGCAGGACACATTTTCCCAAAAATGGCAAAAATAAGGTGAAATTCCACAGACCACTGAGTGCTTTATTTTTTTCTATTTTTTCCAATTTTTATCCATCATTTTTTTCAGGAATTTGAAAAACTTTTTTTTTTTTTTGCGTTACGCCCTCCAACATCAACCACCCGTATACACGGAATGGTAGTTGGAAGTCTGCGTAGGCAAGTATGGGGGCGCTAAGGAGGGCTTGCTTGAGCTGTTCGAATGCCGACTGGCAATCGGTCGACCACTGGATGCGGGCAGAGGGGCGGCTGGCCTGGCCTTGGAGGAGCTGGTGTAATGGGGCAGCCACCTTTGAAAACCCTGGGATAAATCGCCGGTAGTACCCCGTGAAGCCCAGGAAGGACCGCACTTGTTTGACAGTGGATGGGACTGGCCAGTTTTGAACGACTGCGGTTTTGTCTGGGTCTGTTGCCACGCCGTGCTTGCTAACAATGTGCCCTAAGTATGTTACGCTGCGCTGGAACAGCCGGCACTTGCGGGGCTGTAACTTTAGGCCATGATCGTGAAGGCGGGCAAAGACTTGCTCAATGTGTTTCAAGTGGGCATGGAAATTTGGGGAGTATAAGATGACGTCGTCAAGGTAAATCAGTAGATAGTCATACACCTGGGCTCCTAAGCAGCGTTGCATTAACCTTTGGAAAGTAGCTGGCGCATTACAAAGTCCAAAGGGCATGCGTTCAAACTGGTAAAGTCCAAAGGGGGTGGTAAACGCAGTCTTCTCCTGGTCTTCAGGGGCAACCTCCACCTGCCAATACCCACTGGCCAGGTCTAAGGTAGAGTACCACTCGGACTTGCTGAGGCTGGTTAAGGACTCTTCGATCCGTGGCAGTGGGAAAGAGTCTTTATGAGTTACTGCGTTAAGCTTGCGGTAGTCCACGCAGAGCCTTAGGGAGCCGTCTTTTTTCTTGGCAAGGACAACTGGAGCGGCCCACGGACTGGCGCTTTCCTTGACCACCCCACTGTCCAGCATTCCTTGCAGTAATGCCCTTAGTTCAGTGTAGAGCTTTGGGGGAATTGGGCGGTAGCGTTCTCTGATGCGCCGCACCAGTAGGGATCTGGTGAGTGACAACAGCTGTCCGTCCAAAGTCCTCATCATTAGCTGTAAACACATGGGACCATTTCCGCAGTAGAGCTTTCAGTTGGGCCTGTTGATGATCGTCCAATCCTTCCCCACTGAGTGACAGGGCTGGTTGGTCCTCCTCTGGGGTATGTTCCACCTGCTGGACGTCGATCTCGATGACTTGAGGGCCAGCACTGCGCAGGACTAGTCTTGATTGCCCGTAGATATCTTGTGGGTCGATTTGGGTGACTGTTGCCAAGGGACACCGCTGCCGAAGTTCTAGAGGGAAGGGATTTGGATTACACACGCGCATGGGGACCATTCCCTTTCGTGTCCAGCTAACTGACCTCGCCACCCTCCATTCCTGGTCATGGTTCTCCAGGTCTTCGATCAGCACCGGGCAGTCGGGCTGACTTTCTGCTTGTGGCACACGGGCCCAGACGATCATCTCGGTTGATGGCGGGACGACCACTGGGGACTGCCGTGGAAGCCTTGCTACGCCCTGTAGGTCTATGTTGGTTGTCGATGAGTTAATCCGTTGGCAGGTAGCGAATGCAGCATCCCAGGCCTTTTCTGCAGCAGGGGAGAACACAGATTTAAAAGCAGCAACACCAGGGTGCCCACCATTGAAAATGCCAGCCCAGCAGTCTGCAATGACATTCATGCCTAAAAGTCCATATTCAGTATTTATGCAGTCGTCGCGGACGACCACCACCCCCTTGCTCTTGACTTCTATCCCCCCCACCCGGAAGTCCATGACTGCATACCCCACATAAGGAATGTTAAGCCCATTCGCAGCCTTCAAAGCCAACCATGAGATACTACTAGGGTCAAGCATACTACCTTTGCCGAAGTGTTGGTGGAATAGAGTTTCACTGAAAAGGGTCACCTGTGAGCCAGTGTCCAGTATGCATGGTATTCGCTGGCCTTGCACAAACACCTCGACTTCAGGGCATCTACCTATGATACTGGGCTTTTGTGGGGGTGCAGCGGGGGACCCCTCCCGGTTCACTCGCCCTGTGGTGGCCGGGAGTACCGAAAACCCGATTGGGCTGGGCGTCGGCGGGGGCAGAACCTTTGGATGTGGCCAGCTTCTCCGCAGTCTCTGCAGATGGCTCTGCCCTGGGCGTCCCATTGGTACTGGGACTGCAGTGGGGGTGCTGACCCCAACCTCTGGCGTCGCGGGGCATTTTGGGGTGGCGTCCAGGATGGTTGCATGGGCTGCGTGGGGATGGGCATGGCACCTGATCTAGAGGGGGCGGCTGGTTGTGAGGGTGCCATAGGGCTAATGTTCAAACGCCCCTGCAACTCTTCTACTATGGACTTGCCTAATAAGCCTACTTGTTCTTTCAGTTCTTCTTGTAATTCAGCTCGCAAGGCCTCCTTCATCTTCTGCCAGCTGTTGGCCCCTGAGGCGTTGGCCGCTGAGGTCTTTAATGCACTAGCGAGGGCGGGACATACCTGCGCTTCTTCAATCTGACTCCCCTCCTGTTCCAGCGCCTTGGCTTCCTTGCAGGCGTCTGCAAAGGTGAGTTCTGGTGTTCTACGCAGTAGTCTCTGCAGCTCCTGCATCACTGAGCCAGGTCTTAGGCCCATGATGAATTGTGTGCGGAGGAGCTCATCATCGGTTCCAGCAGTGAGGGGCTCTCTCGCTCTCCATTTGTAGTGTAGCTCTCGTAAGCGCAGCGTGAAGGCCCGTACATCTTCCCCCGGTTCCTGTTTACATTTGAAGAACTGGACACGTAGTTGAGCTACTGGTTGCTGGCCTCCATAGAGTTGCGCCAACTCCTGTAAAATAGCAGCGTCAGTGTTACGTTTTTCCAATGCCAGCAGCACAACCTCCCTCTTTGCATTTCCCTCTAATGCGCTTAACACAAAATCAACCCGTTGTTCCTCATTTAGCCCCTGGGCCCTAATCAATGCCTCTATTTGGGTCCTCCATTCTGTGAATCTGCCAGATCCTCCTTCTCCATCAAACTTTGGGACCCATGGTGCTCCCATAAACCATGGCATAAAAACATTGGCCACCTGAGGCGGTGCATTTTGTTGCTGTTCTGTGTTACTCATGATGTTGTGTACGTCAAGGATCCTGCCGACTACGCCACTTGTAAAATTATGCAGGAACTAATAGACCCTTGAGGCACAGACAACACAGAGTAAGGTTTGGAAATTTACAAAATTTTATTTAACAATTTCTAAAATCAATGGGCGCAAAAAAAAGAGAAATAAACCACAATGCAGTCAGTAAAAAACAAAAAAAACAATTTCTGCAAGTAGGCCTATTGATCCCCAGGGTATTTACGCCCCCTGCAGGCAGGAGTCACGCAGGGCAGTGCCAAATATAAACATGCACCAACAGGGGCTTGTACACACTTCACAGCACACTTGAAAGTTGCACGCCAAAATACTATCACCTACTAGGATGTGTCACACACTTAGTTTTAGTGGGAAAGCACAGCACACATTTGATACTCAAAAGTTTAGGACACAAACTCTGCCTGACTCACACCTGCAGAGGGAGGTTTCCAAGACTAAGCGTAACCCACATACAATAGGCCCACGGTAGAGTAAAGTAATGTCTGCAATGACCGCTCTACTCCATGCCCCATGCACTCAACCCGCGCCACCAAGGAGGCACACGGTTAGTAAAACTTATCACAGTAAACAGCAGAAGCGTTAAGACACAGCAAGTAGTGCTCAGTGGCTAAGACTTACAATTTGGAACACGCGGTGTTAAGACACATCAAACGTCGGTGGCCGGGCCGACTGCATAAGGCATAGAGCAAGCGATCAGATTATAGGCTATGCGATCAAAAATAAATGCACCCATACACAATAATAAAACATTTAAAATATACACAAAAAGAGAACAGTTCAAGGCAGTCCAAGCATCACTCACGACCCAGCTTTGTCCATATACACAGTCCAATGGCAAACGGTTTGCCGCGAGGGGTAGCACAGTCCTTGGGTCGTGCGCACGGGCCCTGTGCGCTAACGACCGGTTCGATGCCCGTTCCCCCAAGAAATGTCCTTCGAGCGTGCCGCCCTTGCGGTTCCTGTGCACCGCCACCGAAGCTGTCGAGGAGAGGGGAGAATCAGTAGTCTGTCTGCATTAACCCAAGAGCGATTGTTCTTCTCGAGGGAAAATAGAGGACTACTTAACTTTCTTGACGACTTCTTTGTTGAGAGCGTGGTCCAGGCGGCTCGATCCGCAAAACGACTCCCCTCGTCCGACGGTGGCGTGTCGTGTCTGCCCGCTGTCCTTTCCTGCAGTTGTGCTGGGCCGCGCTTCTTTTGTTTTCTCTGCCGCTCACGCCGTTTGCCAATCAAGGCTACTCCGCTGCACCTGGCTCATCAGCTGCACCTGTGTTTGGGACAAATCACTGCACGCATACCCACACTGACACAAACCCATTGTCCAATCCCTCCCACTGCAATTACGTCAATGTTGACAGTAAACATATATTCGGTCACACAGTTCATATTTAGTCCCATTTCTCCATAAACATGTTCAGTCCCACACAGTTCATATCCAGTACCGTTACACCTTTCCATTGGTGCGTTTCTCAAAAGCATAGTTGTTAACCAGTTAGCAACTTGGATAGTTTCCAATGGGAAATTACATTACAAACAACAAAGTAGTTAATGTAGTTAGCAATTACGGTTTTGAGAAATGCACCAGGTGTAGTAACTGTTCTAGTTTGTGGTAACCAGTGTTACATGTAACCTTTCCTTATCCTGAACCTGGTCAGAAGATCAAAGAAAATTGCCATTTTGTGTTGTGAAGAGTCTCCAGGTATTTACTTCGTTGTTAAGTTCCCTAAGAAGGTGCAGCTTCACAGGGCTTCATTTAAACGGTTTATTTGTCCAAAGAGTTGCAACGATATATGTAACTATAGCAACAACTGCTCCGGCAGCCACCCTGGCTAACACGTTTCTTCTCCAGTCTGCCATTCACTATCCCCTCGTGACCCGTCCACGCATGTACACTGCATCTCATTGCATATCTTGCAACAGTAATTACAAAACTAGAAGTGGGCCCAATCAGGGGCGTCGCCAGACCTATTTTACAGGGGCACGTGCCTGGGTATTGATTTTCTGTATGTATGTTTGCCCGGTATGAGTTTCACAAAAAAATACAGCAACCTTGCTACCTTGGAATTTAGCTCAAGTTTAGCATACAGAGTACTCTTCAGAATGAGCACAAAATAGCTCACTACTTGCAATTAATGTATATGCTTTTAAAAAGAAAGAACTGCACGCTCGCATTACATCTCGGTGCCCTACTGTGCACCTGTATACCATTAGGTCAGCTGATGCCCCTGGGCCTTATGTTACATGGCAACTATGTAATATTATAAGCCTACGACTGGTTTTCTAATAACATCCATAACGGTAGGCCTACTTCAACTTGTACTTTACAACTCTGTGTCTCTGTGATGTGGCCGTGAGTGATAGTAAACTAGGTCATCTTAAACTGAAACAACAGACTGCTTAAGTCATTGGCTGAAACTAAGCCTGTAGGTTGCTATGTCAACAAAACATGCTTCCTGTTACTGTGGTTGCAACAGCACCCTTAATGAGGAAGTGCACAATACACAAAACTGCTTTCATTGCTGCAAGAGTTTGTCAAGTCTTTTTTTCTCTCTCTGTTTGCACTGACATCACTAAATAACAGAATTCAAAAATAATGATTTTGATATCTTGATTCTAAATTGGTTGTTTTTCCACAAAGTAAAACAGTATAGGCCTTTGATTGTCCTACTTCTATCCTCTAACATTTGCAGATGTCCACTAATTCTGGTACTTCTCGTATCTCACATATTCTGTTGCACTATTTGTAAGTCACGTGACCTTCGCAGCCTCTGGTGACGGTTAAGGCTTGCAGTGCTGCCACCACCATGTCAGTGCATTCAGGAACCCGACAGACAAAACAACCATTTCAGGTAGGCTGATCATAATTTTAAACATAAACCTAGCCTATACAAGGGAAAGAAAATGCACGTGTGATGAATGTTGATATTTTCATACAATATCCTTTAAAAAGTAGAAAAAAAAACCCTGAAAAATATTTTTCGTCTTGGTCAACTGCTTTTAAAGCAAGCATGTGCAGTCGGTTGCTCGCGGTGACGCGCGTTATTTACAGGTCGCAGCGTACCGCTGGCTTACATTTTTTTTACATTTCTGAAAAAAGGGTCCCACAAGGGTGCAGGGCCCAGCGGGAAATGTCCGTTATAGTCCAGCCCTGAGTGAGTCTATTTGATACAGGCAGGTAGTATAAAACAGGCCCAAAGGTAGACTGACTGACAGATTTGCCCAATTCTGCCCCTTTCAGTATTGTGCATAGTGCTCAAATAATGTGGTTAAAATTAAATTTGACAGTAACTATATGAGGCAGAGCACAGTATGACTACTCTTCTTCGTGCCTTTCCTTTTTAATAAAGTCAGAGACAAATTTCTTCGAATGCTTGATTGTGTTTTGTGGGATTATTGTTTTTAAATGTCTGTGGTCAAACTGAAGACAAATGTCCACTCTGTGGACAATAAAGTACTCGCATTTTTATCTGAGTTGTTTATTTGAAAGATGGTTCAGTCCAGCTTTCGTGAGCATAGTTTGCAGGGCTTTTTCTCTTAGAAATAAAGGTACAGTGAGGGTACAATTAAGGTCTTTAAGATACAAATCTCTCAAATGTACCTTTAAGTTGCATACATGTTTCTCAAAGAGAACACATTAATACCTTTACACTCAAAAACGGTACACATTTAATTGTGCATGCTGAGAAGTACATGTAAGCCATTGGAAAGGTACAATCTTTTTCTTTGAGGTAAAAAAACACTATTGTTCCATCAAAGGCCCTTTTGTGTTCTCATGTGCCTTTAAGGTACTCACTCGAAATAAGTATCTTTTAGGGTACCTTCTATTGTACAAAAGAGACAAAGAGCAAGTCAATCTATCATACCCAGCCACCACGAATATTGATTGGCGGTTGCACCAATAAACATATTTGAAATTGTGCTTTTCTCTTTTTCCTATTTAATGAGGACATTGTTGGGTAACCCTTTAGAATAACTACCTATTCACAGCTTTATAAACACTTAACTAAAAATGCATTCTCACAGAAAATGCTGGAAGCGGGCTTGCCTTTTGGGGCAGAGATGAAACAAAGTACTATAGAGAAAACAAAGCTAAAAGAAATCTTGGAAAAACTCCATCCACCCAGTCAGAAGTTATGGGCCAAACAATTCAGCCATCTTGGATTCAGCCATCTTGAAAGTGTTGTAGCTCTGCGTTTTGGGGATATACTAAATGACATACATGGTATTTTAAGTTGGCTAAGGAACACTGCATATGATATAATTTTGAAAATCAACATGGCTTCGAGCGGGATTAGAACTCACAACCTCCATATCTGTAATCCAGCCTCTTTGCCATTGATATTAAATGACATACAATACATGATATTTGAAGTTGGCTAAGGAACACTGCATATAATATCATTTTGAAAATTGGCTAAGGAACACTGCATATGATATAATTTTGAAAATCAACATGGCTTCGACTGGGATTCGAACCCCCAACCTCCATATCTGTAATTCAGCACATTTGCCATGCATACTAAATGTCATACATGGCATTTTAAGTTGGCCAAGGAACACTGCATATGATGTCATTTTGAAAATCAACATGGCTTCGACTGGGATTCGAACCCCCAACCTCCATATCTGTAATTCAGCACATTTGCCATCCATACTAAATGACATACATGGCATTTTAAGTTGGCCAAGGAACACTGCATATGATATAATTTTGAAAATCAACATGGCTTTGACTGGGGTTCGAACCCCCAACCTCAATATCTGTAATTCAGCACATTTGCCATCGATACTAAATGACATACATGGTATTTTAACTTGGCTAAGGAACACTGCATATGATATAATTTTGAAAATCAGCATCGCTTCAAGTGGGATTCGAACTCTCAACCTCCATATCTCTAATCCAGCACATTTGCCATTGATAATAAGTTACATACATGGCATTTTAAGTTGGCCAAGGAACACTGCATATGATATAATTTTGAAAATCAACATGGCTTCGGGTGGGCTTCGAACCCTCAACTTCCATATTTCTAATACAGCAGCATGCATTCCCATTATGCCAAGCAGTTAGCTGTCATGCACAGTCCAGCAAGACTATATCACATTGCATTGAAGAGCTGAACAATAGACTTCTAGAATGGCTGCTCGCACCTGCTCGTTAAGAATAGAATCTTGAGACAGTGGCAGTTAAGATGGAACCCTTCAGTGGGAGCACCTGTTCTGATACTAACTGACAGTTAGTATTGAGCCTTAAACAGGGGAGAAAATGAGAATGAGTTTTTTGTCTTTACAACATCGTTGTAAAAAAACTAAAAGGAGTTGGCACGTGTCCTTTTCACAGATCGGAGTCATGCTTGTGATCTCTCTAACAGTCTGAAACTTCTGAATGAAGTTTATAGGTAAAATGGTTCAGGCACAAATGGACCTCCGTGTGGGACATGCGCTGATCTCTTGAAAAATGCACTTTTCGAAAGACTGGGATTCTCCATAGACCCAGGCCTGTTTTTTTTTACAAACCTGCCATTTAAAAAGTATTGGGAGTTGGGAGATGAAACTTTGACAATTTGGAGACATCCCATAGAGCTCGCTAACAACGCGTCAACTAAACTTCTAGGTGAAAGTGTTGATGTTTTATGACCGA
>NC_085857.1:52793382-52865445 GCF_034702125.1 Engraulis encrasicolus
CCCTTTTGGGGGTCCCGACTCCTAGTTTGGGAACCACTGCTTTACTGTACAGATCAGCTACCTGTTTAAGATACCATCACATGACCATTATGATTATAGCATTATTTTGTCTTAAATGAAAAACATTTACATTTTTGTGTCTTTTTATTTTTCTATAATCATGTTTATCAGGACAACTACCGCCTCAACTAGAGTACAGAATTGTGCTACTGGGATACAGGTGGTCTGGAAAAAGTTCATCAGGAAACACCATCCTGGGCCGAGAGGAGTTTGACCTGAAGAGAACAGCTCAGTGTGTGAAGAGACGGGGAGACGTAGCAGGCAGACAGCTCACTGTAGTTGAAGCTCCTGGATGGTGGGTGAATGAAAACCTGAAAGGCACCCCTAAACTCACTAAACAGGAGATTGTGCTCAGTGTGTCTCTGTGTGCTCCAGGACCCCACATCTTCCTACTGCATGTAGATGTAGCTGATGATGTTACACCAGAAGACATAAAGAACATGATGGAACATGTTGACCATCTAGGTGAGGGAGTGTGGAGTCACACCATGGTGCTGTTTACCAATGGAGACCGGCTGGGGAACACACCCATTGAGCTGTACATAGAGAGTGAAGAGGCCCTGCAGGCTCTAGTAGAGAAATGTGGGAACAGATATCATGTCCTCAACAACATGGACAAAGGTAACAGAAAACAGATCACAGAGCTGCTTGAGAAGATGGAGGAGATTATCTGTGGAAATGGGGGGCGTCACTATGAGATGGACAGCAAGAGACTGGAGGAAGTGATGAAGAGGAGAGAGGAAGATGAAGAGCGAGCCACTGCAAGACTGATGAAGGTGGAGGAGCAAAGGCAGCATTTACAGTCACTGAAGGGTGAGTTCTTCCAATGAGATGCTGTGAATATCTTTAATGTAAATACTAATCTGTATAATATGATGCTTTACTGCAGTGGTTCCCAAACCTTTTCAGCAGGGACCCCCTTTTGAACTTCAGAACACCGTCCACCCCACCCCCCACCCCCCCACCCCTCTACACACACACACACACACACACACACACACACACACACACACACACACACACACACACACACACACACACACACACACACACACACACACACACACACAGTAAATTTGCCAGTGTTAATTTTGCAGTGTTAAGGCTTATTAACACTATTGGAGTAATTCCAACACCAAATGGAGTGAGATGCTCTCCAGTGTCAGTGACAAATGAAGTTGTTAAATTGTGTGGAGTTAGAAGTACTCCAGAGAGCCCCCGCCTCCTCGAGGTGATGGAGTTTGTCTGCGCCATTGTATGCCCTAGTAACAGAGAACGTAAAGAAAACGTTTGACTTTTGGTTCTCTAAAGGTTGGGGTTATTACTAAACCAAAATCTACCACTTACAAACGTTCCCTTTGGTTACAGTAAAAACCAAGTAGCCATTGGTTCCGGTTCGGTTCTGGATACGTTTTGGATACGTCATTTTTGGTTCTGTTTCGGTTCTCACTGGGTTGCCAGGAAAGTTTAATTTAAGTTCCCAGAACGATATATGTATGGTTCCCATTCCATTCCCTCGCCGTTCTCTCACCGTAACTTTATTGCTTTTCATGTTTGTTCCCTCATCGTTCTCATATGGTTCCCATAACCTTGATGGTTACATTATAGGTCTGGTCACGTCTGGTTCCCTAGACGTGCTCCTGATGTTCCCCCAACTTTGTTTATACTGTGTTGTTCGGAGCATAAGCAACGATGACTGTCCACCCGATTAAATCATATACGTCTACATATTAGTAACAGTATTTCCTCCAGATTTAATCATGTACACAATCTTTTATTTTTATTTTTCATTCCATTTCATTCATTTAACTCAACTTGGTTGGGTTGATCTAGGGTTTGGCTGTGCACACAACATCACACAAAAGATGTGTTGAGTGAAAGAAATAACTTGAGAACTTGTTACACCTTTGCCGGGAACAAGCAGGCCCCTCACAACCAATCTGTCCATCAGCGCCTGGCCAAACCTAATTACTTAGGGCTGGTATATCATGACTCAATTGCTTGCACCTGAAAAACTCCTAATCAATCTGGTCACATGGTACTCTTGAGCCTGTATATAAACCTGGACTGTCACAGTGCTTTAAATATTTGCCTGCCAGCCTGCTGGCTGGTCAGCATGGCACAGCATAGCGCTTTTTTACCTGCTTTGCAAGCAAGCTAAAGGCGCTTTTGGCTTATGGCATTTGTTAGCTACATCTTGTGCCTTGCTTTGTGAGCTAGTCAGTAACAGCACATGTTACATTGTTTGCTCCATTGTGCACTTGATGTTTGCAAGCAAGCTAAAGGCGCTTTTGGCTTATGGCATTTGTTAGCTACATCTTGTGCCTTGCTTTGTGAGCTAGTCAGTAACAGCACATGTTACATTGCTTGCTCCATTGTGCACTTGATGTAGATGGTATGGTTATATTTTAAACTTCATTAAGGAAAATATTTGGTATTAATCCCCACTAGATTGTGTTCATACATGCTCAGCTGATATTTCTCTCACATTGTGGTGCAGTACAGCAAGGCAAGGCAAGGCAAGGCAAGTTTATTTATATAGCGCATTTCATACACAGGTGCAACTCAATGTGCTTCACAAAGTTAACAAATGTAAATGAAAGGAAAACAGGGAAATGAATTAGAGTCAAAAAAACATTTAAGACATTAAGATAAAACATAAGGTAAAAATAATAATAAAATAAAACATAAATAAACATAAAACCTTGAAAAACAATTCTTATTTTACTAATTTACTTCTCTTATTTTACCGTCTTTTCATTCAATAATTTAAGAAAGCATCTGAGAACAGCTTTGTCTTGAGTCTAGATTTAAAGCTATCAATAGTGGGTGCATTTTTTACGTCATCTGGAAGCTGGTTCCAAAGCTTTGAAGCATAGAAGCTAAAGGCTGCCTCTCCACATTTTGTTTTGACTTTTGGAATCACCAGCAAATTCTTCTCCGTTGACCTTAGTGACCTGGCCGGTGCATACAGCTGAAACATATCCAGTAGATATGTGGGTCCCATTCCATTTAATGATTTAAATACAAGTAGCATTGCCTTAACCCTTTAACGCATAACATGGGTCTAAATAGACCCGGCTGAGTTTAAAATTTCTATATCTTTGTAAGAATACAATTTTCTTACTCAGCACTCCATGAATTCCTCAATTGACTTGTTTTTGTCCCTTAGATGACTTAATTTATTTTTATGCATCATAACTTTTTGCGTGAAAACACTTTTTTGGTTACTACCCCTTTAACGCATAACATGGGTCTAAATAGACCCGCATTCATTTCCTATGTAATTTCATCACAAGCTTAATGTCTCTTAGCCATATTGAAAAAGGATTTTGATTCTTTTACTAAAAGTCCAACTTTTTATCATTTATGGAGTATTAACTCCCAACATCAATACTTACTTTATATTTTTGATGGTTATTCTTTGATATAGAAGTCATTTTATATAACTATATGATATTTAGACACATGGGTCTAAATAGACCCGCATTCATTTCCTATGTAATTTCATCACAAGCTTAATGTCTCTTAGCCATATTGAGAAAGGATTTTGATTCTTTTACTAAAAATTCAACTTTTTGTCATTTATGGAGTATTAACTCCCAACATTAATACTTAATTCAAATACTTTATGGTTATTCTTTGAAATAGACATATTTTTATACAATTATATGATATTTACACACATGGGTCAAAAATGATCCGCATTCATTTTTTATATACAGAATTATTAGGCAAACATGTTTTTTGACCATATTGTCTTTTTTATGCTTATTTTCCAACAGGAATCTATATGAACTTGAAAACCTATCAGATTTAAGCATTCCAGGCCATGCATATTTGTATAAAAATATGGGGCTGTGGTCGAAGGTGCCCAACACCTTATATCAGGTGTGCATAATTATTAGGCAACTTTGTTGTCTTCTTGGAAAATGTGCCACAAAATAGATCTAACAAACTCTGAAAAGTCGATTAACAATTTTGAAGTCTTTTAGAGGGATGTGGCTGTCGTGAAATTGGCAAGACGTTGGTCACTTTACCACAGAATTATGAAATGCATCATTACAAAGTCATCAGTCTTGTAAGAAATGTCACAGCCAAAAATTGAGAAGAATTTAAGGTGGAGCTACAAAAAAGTATTACCCTGCAGTCCTATAATATTACACAACAGAAACCTACACCAAGTGTCCAGAAGAACAGGGCATTGAGCACTCAGAGATATGGCCAAGGATGAGCCCATGGCTGGATCATTGAGAGGAAGACATTTGCATCTTTTGAAGACCATGGTATTTATGCTGTACTTTGCTGGAATTTGAGTGGAACTCAGGAACTCATGTAAGTGTGCACATTGCTGATCTAGCCATAGACTCATCTACCTGGTCCATTAACAGTCACCTTCACTAGTTCATAAAACCATTGAAAAAACTGTCTAAAGACATTTCTTGACCCAGTCTTGACTTAAGTTTCTTGTTGAGTGGTCTTCAGGTTTCAGCCTGTTTTACCTTGGCCATGTCTCTGAGTGCTGAATACAATGTTCTTGTGGACACTCAATGTAGGTTTCAGTTCTGGAATATAACAGCACTGCAGGTAATACTTTGGTGGTAGTTTCATCTTCAATTCTTCTAAATCTGGTAGTGACTTTGTGAGCTCATGTCATGTGACACTGATGGCTTTGTAACAGTGCTTTAGACGGATGTGACCAATATTTCAAGACAGCCACACCCCTCTGGAAGACATCAAAATTGTTTATAGCATTTTTGGAGTTTGTTAGATGTCTTTTGTGGCATATTTTCCCATAGGAAAGCAAAGTTGCCTAATAATTATGCACATTAATTATGCCCTGATATAGGCTATTGGGCTCCTCCGATCACACCGTCTCTTATTACACAAATATGCATGACTTGGAATGCTTAAATCCAATAGGTCAGCAGTGGTCAACAGTGGTCAAAAACAGTTTATTTGTTCCTGACTGGAATACTTTTAAATATATTTTAGTTCCTAACGTGAAACACTTCAGACTTAGGCTATGTCTGCAATAATGGGGGAAATTATTTGTGTGTTTATTTATTTTAGATACAAAAAATAACACCCATTGTGTGCATTAAAAACAGTCTAAATCACAACTTTTAATCCATTAGCTATTAAAATACATTAATTGTGGAAGTTATTATAGTGAAAGATTTAGACTTCCATTAGAAATGAATGCGGGCCATTTTCGGTCCCCGTCTAGAAATTAGTGATTTAATTCCAAATTCATGTTTATTTGTAAAATAAAAATATAAGAACATTTTTAAAAATACTTTTTTGAATTAAGGACCACCTATGTAATTACTTTTAGAAGAATTATGGGATAAAATGTATTGGTTTTAGAAGTTGTGTGAGAGAATACATGATTAATGCTCAGAATTACATTGGAAATGAATGCGGGTCTATTTAGACCCATGTTATGCGTTAGTGTGAGTCCAATGGCTTATGCATTAAAGGGTTAAAATCAATTCTGTAGCTTACTGGGAGCCAATGCAGCGATCTTAAAATTGGAGTAATGTGGTCAAACTTCCTTGTCTTTGTAAGAACCCTTGCAGCTGCATTTTGTACCAGTTGAAGCTGTTTAATGGTCTTATTTGGGAGGCCAGTAAACAGACTGTTACAGTAATCGACTTTACTAGAAATGAAGGCATGTATTAGCTTCTCCAGATCATGTTTAGACATCAGGCCCCTAAATTTAGAGACGTTTTTTATGTGATAAAATGCAGACTTAGTAATAGCTTTCATGTGACTGTTGAAATTTAGGTCACTGTCAATGAGGACCCCAAGATTTTTAACTGTTTCCCTTGGTTTCAGTCCCTTCGTTTCAAGGATAGTAGCAATCTTTTGTCTCTCCTCTCTTTTCCCAAATATAATTACTTCAGTTTTTTCTGTGTTCAGCTGGAGGAAATTGTGAGACATCCATTTGTTAATTTGGTCCATGCAATGATAGAGTGATTCAAGGGGGTGTAGTCATTGGGGGACATAGATAAGTAGAGCTGGGTATCATCCGCATAGCTATGGTAATTTATGGAGTTATTCTCAATAATGTGTCCCAGTGGCAACATATACAGATTGAACAGTAGTGGTCCCAGAATGGAGCCCTGGGGGACCCCACAATCCAGAGACATTGGTGATGAAGTATGTCTTCCAATGGCGACAAAAAACTTCTTTGTTGTAAGTACGATTTTAACCAGTCGATCACTATGCCCGTAAAGCCAATCCAGTGTTCCAGTCTATGTAGTAGTATAGAATGATTAACTGTATCGAAAGCAGCACTCAAATCAAGAAGTACCAAGACGGATGATTTGCCAGCATCAGAATTCAATCTTATGTCATTCATAACTTTGATAAGAGCTGTTTCAGTGCTGTGGTAGGCACGGAAACCAGATTGAAACTTATCAAAATAGCTATTAGACATTAAAAAGGCAGTTAATTGGTTAAAAACAATTTTCTCTATTATTTTACCCATAAATGGTAGATTGGATATGGGCCTATAGTTGTTTAGTACCAGTGCATCCAGGTTGTTCTTTTTCAGTAAGGGTTTCACAACTGCTTCTTTCAGACAGCCTGGGAATATGCCTGTTTGTAATGAGGTGTTGATGATCTGAAGTACATCTGGTGATATTAGGTGTAAGATGGATTTGAAGAAGGCTGTTGGTAGAATATCTAAGTCAGATGTAGAGGAGCTAAGACTTTGTACCGTTCTATTAAGAATGTCCACATCAACTAAATTAAAATTTCTCATGAGGTTAGGATTTAACTTCACCGTAACAAGTTGGTCCGAGTCTTGGGTCGGTTGCACATGTGTGAGTATGTTTGTACGTATTTTTTCAATCTTACCTTTGAAAAAGGATGCAAACTCATTGCATTTGCTGACTGAGAGGAACTCAGAGGGCATTTGATTTGGGGGCCTTGCTAGCTTTTCCACAGTGCCAAACAGGACGCGTGCATTATTAATATTTCTGTTAATTATGTCAGAGAAAAAATATTGTCTAGCTTTAGAAATTTCTTGGTTGTATTTCGAGAGTGTGTGTTTATAGATTTGGTAGTGGACTTCAAGTTTGGATTTACGCCACTGTCTTTCAGCCCTCCTGCATTCTTGCTTTAGCAATATAACTGTGGGATTCATTCTCCAAGGGGCTTTTTTATGTCCCACTGTTTTGATTTTTTCGGGGGCAATAACATCCATAATATGGGTCATCCTTGCATTAAAATTAACCATGAGATCATCAGCATTCTCTGAAGTTTGACTTTGGATCTCTGAAAGTGCTTGCTGAAAGAGTGAGGCTGTCTCACAGTTGATTATACGTTTTTTGACTGTAACAGATTCCCTTTGAACATGAGGGTACATAGAAACATCAGAAAAAATGCAGTAATGGCCAGAAAAGCCATAGTCTTTGACACTAGCACAAGCATTGAGGCCTTTTGTTATTATTAGGTCTAGAGTGTGACCTTGGTTGTGTGTTGGTCCTGTTACATGCTGTGTAAGGCTAAAAATGTCAATAAGACTTAGAAATTCCTTAGCATAGACATTCTCTAAGTCGTTTACGTGAAAATTGAAGTCGCCTGTTATAAAAAGGCTATCATAGTCCACACAAACATTCGACAACAGCTCACCAAATTCCTCTAAGAAGAGTGGTGCAGAAAGTCTTGGAGGTCTGTAGATAGTTAATAACAGTATGTCGGAAGAACATTTTAGAACTGCAGCTAAGTATTCAAAAGATGAAAATTCACCTAGTGCTGTCTTTTGACATTGAAACAGTGCCTTGAAAATAATTGCTATCCCCCCTCCCTGTTTATTCTGCCTTTCTGTACTAATGAAATGAAAGTGAGGCGGGGTTGCTTCTATAAGTGTGATAGAACTAGTGGATTTTTCCAGCCATGTTTCAGTTAAAAATAAAAAATCAAGGTTGTGGGTACAGATAAACTCATTGACAATAACAAAAGGCTTGTTCCTTAGAGACCTGGCATTCTGTAAAGCTAATTTAACATTGAGCATTGGAGGCATTTCCACTGTGGTATTTTGAGTGAGTTTTTTTGGGACAGCACTGAGATATTCCATGTTTGCCTTCTTGGGGTAATGTATAGGCCTACGTGTCCTCAGGAGGCTTTGCTTGGTTGTTAGAACTGGAATAAGATTGTCCACGGGTCCCCTTATCTGCTTATTTTCAAAACCACTTTTACTATGTGGGTAGGGACCCAGTTGATATCAGACTGTGCTTTCAACAAGGTCATCATCACTGATACTATTGTACTCCAGAGCACAGACAGGTGGTGGTGGGGCTCTGCCTTTTTTGGGTGCAGTCGTGGATGGAAGTATTCTTTCAGATTTTGGGGTATAATGAGGTTGACCTTGAGAAATATCCGCATAGGAGGCTTGGTAGGAATGTCTGGGGGTAGAAAAGGTAGATCTGGCAAAGGGGAGTAGTCTCGCCATAGTTGCTGGAAATCTCAGTCTGGGAGATGGAGATGATGTTTCGTCGTTCCGGGAAGGTTGTGATTCCATTGGTGATTGCATTTTGTCGCCGTTGCCAGGGCTTGATGCTGGTGGCTGCGTTTCGCCACATCTGGGGGGTGAGTTTGGTTTTGAGGAAACCACATTTCCTATTTCCTGTGTTGACAGTCGCTTTTTGGCAGACCTGGGAGGTGGAATTGGTGATGCCGATGGCACTTTGCCAGTCCGACAAGGAGGTGAACACTTGATCTCCGGCGAGCGGTTTGCTGCCAGTTTCTGTGACAGGTCTTCCAGCTGTTCCGAAAGCTGGTTCAGTTTGTGGCGAGTTCTGTGTGTTGGTGGGTCAGTCATGTCGTTTATTTCCACATGAGCAGCTACGTCATCTGTGTGTGTGCTTTCGCCAGTCTGTGGCTCAGTTTGCACACTGGCAGGGACAGAGGGCTTGTTGAAATGCCCATGTGTCTGAGTGGATACAGATACAGGTCGCTTATCAGCGCCCAAGGTCTCAATGCTGTAAACAAACTGGTCTGTCAAGACTTTGGCGCCGGTCCAACTCAGTTCTGCACTGTTTTTTTTTTTAAAGTACAGAGCGTCTCCAGAAACGGTCGAAGTTGTCTACAAAGCTGATACCGTTGGATCTGCATGTCCTTGACAGCCATGTGTTTAATGAGTTTAATCTGGAGAACGCAAAATCGCGATAGCAGGGTGCTGGTATTGGCCCGCTGATGAAGGATGGAATTTTCAGATCTTTTAGAGTTGAAAATAAGTCATTAAAATCCTTTCGGACAATTATTTGCTCTTTGAACAGATCCGCTGCCCCACAGTGAACAACAAGGCGATCAATAGATCTGTGATCAGACACCAATTGTGGGATACTATCCTTGGTCTCACGTACGGATGCATGGGGCAGACAGGACACTTTAAAAGTTCCATTTTCGACATTTTTTACACTGAGATCACCAACAACAAGTGTTGTAGGAGAGGCAGGCAGCTGCCGTCTAGCTTTGTTCTTGTTGTTCCAATGCGGTGTACGTTCAGTTTTTATTTTGGGAGCATCTGGTTCCAATTGTTCAAGGCACTCAAATCGATTTTGAAGTTTTATGGGCTGCCCTGAAAATGTTGGTCTGGCAGCAGCAGACTGCACTGGTGTTGAAGTAAGTATTTTATCTCTGTTTTTGGGTCGAGCCCCTTTGCTTTCCCAGTAGTCTCTACTCACATTTTGCTTTGCGAAGCTTTTGCCAGGTGTTTCGTCCAGCGTCACATATGTCACACCGGCCAGTCGTTGGTCCGCTTTTGCACTAGCGGCACCTGTTTCAGGACTTCCTTCAGTCTTTGATAGGCGATCACCCAGTAAGGATTCCAGGGCAGAAATCCGTTGTTCCAGCAGTATCCATTTTTTGGACTGTCGTTGTCGCATTTTGTTATTGTTTCAGCTCAGCAATTGTTTTGACTTCTAGGTTCTCTTGTGAAAAACACTAATTTATGTATGAATAAAATCCTCTGTTGTTCTTCTCTAAACTTGTTAAAAACTGAGTATAACTGATGGCAAATAAAATCCAAGATATAGTGTGAAAAGAAAGTAAAGAAATTGAAGTTAGGCAGGAGCAAAGCAGAAAACAGCATAGACAGCATAGACTGATATATAAAATAGGCCTATAGACATTTTACATGTTTTCAGCAACTTTAAACATTTTCTTAAGAGAGCAGTGTGGCAAACTGATGCAGGCGCAGGGTGTTTCAGTCATGGTGGAGGATGGGAGGTGCTTAATGACCATGATCAGGGTACCTCAACTATGGTGAGAGATAGTGGGGCAGGACCAAAACACATTCACAATAATAAACAAGGTTGGGGGAACATCAGGAGCATGTCTAAGGAACCAAATATGCAACCAACAAGGTTAAGGGAACCATATGGGAATGGCAAGGGAACAAACATGACATGAACAGGAATAAAGTGACGGTGAGAGAACATGACTCTCTGGGGATGTACCCAGAACTAAACTGGAACCAAGGGCTTGTGTTCCAGGAACCTTCTTAGAAGTAAAAATTGTTAGTAGGGTGCTCCCCGAAACTGCTTTACTCTTTATAGTGTTAGCTTAACACTATAAATCTAACACCAGTGTTTAACACTGATCTGGAGCAGGACCAAATAGACACTTGAACAGTGTTAATTTTAACTCTTTAAGTGTTATTTTAACACTATACAATTTACTGTGCACACACACACACACAGACCCTTAACTATTGTCTTAATCTAGCAAATTAGTGCAGGTTCAGTTGTAAGTTTAGGAACATTTCATATAGATTTTTCCATTCAGGATTTTTTTTACTTCTAGGACCCCCCCGAATACAAATCCACCTGTTTCCAATTTTTTCCTTAATATTTAATGGCAAATCCAAGATGGCTGCCATTGTGTACAGAACATTCGCCATTAATGCTGTTTTAAGGATTTAATTTCTTCAGTTAATTTTTTTTATTATTTCCAGGACAACATTTAATAGAAAACCACTTGTTTCCAATGTTTTGCTTGTTTTTTAGTGGGAAAATCAAGATGGCTGACATCATATTTGGCAAAATTGGCATATTTCAGCCATTATTGACTTTTATTGGTAATATTTGTTACATGACTGAAGTCAGCCATCACATAAACTAAATCCATTACAAAATCCAAGATGGCCAACATTTCATATAGCAAAATCAATATTAACATAATGATTTCAGGTCTATAAAGCCATTCACTTGTGAATATTTAAGCACATAAGATTGTGTGCAGGTCCAAATTATTGTTCAAACAAAAATTACTATGAATCAATTAATGTACAGTACCTGTTATGCAGTGCTACCTGTACAGTAGTATTGCATATGCACTGGTTTGGCTGCCTATTTCAAGGCCAAGGTCTACAAAGTTGCTTCAGGGTCGGCTTCAGCTTATCTGAAGGCTATGAAACCAAATGTTCTGCCTGGGATGCTGCATTCTTCCAATTCCAACAATCTTGCCATGCTCTCTGCTCACAGAACTAGGCTCTTTGGCATGACAGTCAGTGTACACCCATGACCCTAGTAATGGCCACACTATCATACCTTTGTAAGACCTTTGGCATCATGAAGTATTGCTGGCACACATGTGAATCTAAATTGTGTCTGCCTCCAAAAATGTTGGGGCCCACAAAATATTTGATTTTTGGGCCCCCATAAGGGCCCCTGTCAGTGCTGTCAGTGCTTGGGCCCTTAGAATCTGTAACATCTTTCCCCCCCTAGCGGCGCCCATGTCTGCCTCAATGATGCTACAGAGTATTCTCTCTATATTAATGTGTGGAATGAGGTAGTCCTATTGCCCACTCTTCTGGATAGTTCTATGAAATGAATTAATAGGATTGTTTTGTACTTCCTGATCAGTCTATAGAGTTTAGTTGGAGGCAACAGGCCTTTTTTTGCAACTGGCAAATTGCAAGCCAATCTTTGCGCACAACATTTAAGGTGTGTCACCCCAAACTTCAGATGTTCTACCTCTGAGACTGAGGCATCGTGAGGATGGACAGAGGGCTCCACTCCTGTCATAAATCACACCGGCTCCACCTGCTGCTATGCTATTGAGATCAGGGGTCAGTCAGTTCAGATATAGATGAGATCTAGGTTATTTGCTTGTTCAAGGGTTTTTGGACACCATGTTGAATTTTGGCAAAATATGAGATAAATGTTGATAATGTGCCTATCAAAATATTACTAATAGGCATACAATACTGCAGAATGGCTTTATAGACCGTAGCCCCTTAATGCACGCCTTACCTCCTGTGGCATGCTGTAATAGTCATTGAAAGGTAACTACCATAGCACTACAATACTATGAAGTTTTGTATTAGTAATGCACTACGACTTGGTCATTGCCATTCTGGTAACAGCAAATTTATAACGCCATGTCTTAATGGGTTAAAACACTAAAATGTCCTTATTTTGCTATAATGTCAGCAATCTTGGATTTTGCTTCTGAAAGTTAAAGGGAAAATAAAAACAAGTTGTTTTGTATTCAGAGAGGGTCCTACAAATAAATAGGATAAGAGACATTACCTGGTCATAAAAAGAGCCGTTCAATGCCTTTTCTGATGTCATGTTGAATTTTTACAACAGATTGAATAATTTTTGAATGAAGTTCATGTAATGGCTGACTGAACAGTCCTTTATCCATTGTGAATATTACAAATACAAGAAAAAACAATGACTTTAGATACCTTAAAACACCAAATACATAATTTATGCTACATGTCATGTCAGCCATCTTGGATTTTGGTACTAAAACTTGAGGGACGGGGGTGGAAACAGGTTGTTTTTTGTTCAGGGGGTGTAGGAAATATAAAAAAACACCAATTTCAAAAATGTATATGACATGTTTCTTTCAATTACATTCAATTGTGTTAGAATATGACCATATATCCGCCATCTTGGATTTTGGGCGTTTCCACTTCAGAAAAAAAATGGAAACAGGTGGATCTGAAGACTATGGGGTCTGTAGTTGATAAAAAACACAATTTGGAAAAATCTATATGAAATGTTCCTAAACCTTATTTTTGAGACAATTGAACCTGCACTAAATGATATTAGCAGACTACTTATCAATGGAAAATCTAGCAATAGTCCCTAACGATTTTTTTTTCTATTAATATCTCTAGATTTTCCATTAATAGTTTTTCTGCCAATATTGTCAGACATTTACAACACGGCAAATACATCTATTAACCACACAAGTGAATACTGCTAGTAATCAAATTATGGAAATATGTTAGCTGTTTTCCTGTGCATTTCCAGTTTTTATGCAAAATCCCTTTTTGTCTGTGACCCCCATTCAGTAACTCCACAACCCCCCTATTGTTCTCGACCCCTAGTTTGGGAACCGTTGCTTTACTGTACATATTGAGGGAAAATATGCTTCCATAACAAAAATGTAGTGTTAGATACCTGTTTAAGATACCATCACATGATCAGCACCCTTATACTGTAGCATGATCATTTTTCTTCAATGAAAAACATTGACATTTTTGTTTCTTTTCATTTTTATGATAATGTTTAACAGGACAACTGCCTCAACTAGAGTTCAGAATTGTGCTGCTGGGATACAGGCTGTCTGGAAAAAGTTCATCAGGAAACACCATCCTGGGCCGAGAGGAGTTTGACCTGAAGAGAACAGCTCAGTGTGTGAAGAGACAGGGAGAAGTAGCAGGCAGACAGCTCACTGTAGTTGAAGCTCCTGGATGGTGGAAGAATAAAAACCTCAAAGCCACAACTGAGCTCACTAAACAGGAGATTGTGCTCAGTGTGTCTCTGTGTCCTCCAGGACCCCACATCTTCCTGTTGCATGTATATGTAGCTCATGCTTTAACACCGGAAGACATAGACAACATGATGGAACATGTTAATCATCTAGGTGAGGGAGTTTGGAGTCACACCATGGTGCTGTTTACCTTTGGAGACCTGCTGGGAGACACACCCATTGAGCTGTACATAGAGAGTGAAGAGGCCCTGCAGTCTCTAGTAGAGAAATGTGGGAACAGATATCATGTCCTCAACAACATGGACAAAGGTGACAAAACACAGATCACAGAGCTGCTGGAGAAGATGGAGGAGATTATCTGTAGAAACAGGGGCCGTCACTATGAGCAGGACAGGAAGAGACTGGAGGAAGTGATGAAGAGGAGAGAGAAAGCCACTGCAAGACTGATGAAGGTGGAGGAGCGAAGACAGCATTTACAGTCACTGAAGGGTGAGTTCTTCCATTTCCATTTTAATTTTAGAAAAACAGTATTGATTATTTTAAAATATTATACGATGCTCTGAATGTCTTTAATGTAAATACTAATCTGTATAATATGATGCTTTACTGCAGTGGTCCCCAAACTATTTCAGCTGGGACCCCCTTCTGGACTTGTGAATATTTTCTCTACCCCCCCCCCCCCACACACCCCCCCCCCCCCCCCCCCCTTCACTAGTCTTAACCTAGCAATGGATTTCTAGCAATATAAGCGGACAAATTATCAATGAAAAATCTAGCAATATTAATACCTAATTAATTTTTTATCCATAATATTGCTAGATTTTCCATTAATAGTTTGTCTGCTAATATTGCTAGAAATCTACAGGACAGCAATTACATTAACCATGAAAGTGAATACTGTTACCAACCAAATTATGGAATTATGTTAGCTGCTAACCTGTGGATTTCCTGTTTTTATGCAAAGTGGCTTTTGTCCGTGACCCCTCTTCAGTACCTCAGCAACCCCTTTGGGGGTCCCGACTCCTAGTTTGGGAACCACTGCTTTACTGTACAGATCAGCTACCTGTTTAAGATACCATCACATGACCATTATGATTATAGCATGATTATTTTTCTTAAATGAAAAAACATTTACATTTTTGTTTCTTTTTATTTTTTATAATCATGTTTATCAGAACAAGTACTGCTTCAACTAGAGTTCAGATTTGTGCTGCTGGGATACAAAAAGTCTGGGAAAAGTTCATCAGGAAACACCATCCTGGACAGAGAGGAATTTGACTGGAAGAGAACAGCTCAGTGTGTGAAGAGACAGGGAGAGGTAGCAGGCAGACAGCTCACTGTAGTTGAAGCTCCTGGATGGTGGAAGAATAAAAACCTCAAAGCCACAACTGAGCTCACTAAACAGGAGATTGAGCTCAGTGTCTCTCTCTGTCCTCCAGGACCCCACATCTTCATATTGCATGTATATGTAACTCATGCTTTAACACCGGAAGACATAAAGAACATGGTGGAACATGTTGATTATCTAGGTGAGGGAGTGTGGAGTCACACCATGGTGCTGTTTACCCGTGGAGACCGGCTGGGAGACACACCCATTGAGCTGTACATAGAGAGTGAAGGGGCCCTGCAGTCTCTAGTGGAGAAATGTGGGAACAGATATCATGTCCTCAACAACATGGACAAAGGTGACAGAACACAGATCACAGAGCTGCTGGAGAAGATGGAGGAGATTATCTGTGGAAATGGGGGCCGTCACTATGAGATGGACAGGAAGAGACTGGAGGAAGTGATGAAGAGGAGAGAGGAAGATGAAGAGCGAGCCACTGCAAGACGGATGAAGGTGGAGGAGCAAAGGCAGCATTTACAGTCACTGAAGGGTGAGTTCTTCCATTTCCATTTTCAATTTTAAATAAAAAAACCCAGTATTGATTAGTTTAAAATGTTATGAGATGCTGTGAACGTCTTTAATGTGAATTCTAATCTATATAATATGATGCTTTACTGTAATGGTCCCCAAACTATTTCAGCAGGGACCCCTTTTGGACTTCAGAATAATTTCTCTACCCTAAGCCACCCCCCCCCCCCCACTATAGTCTTAACCTAGCTGAGCATTTCTAGCAATATCATCAGAATGAAAAATCTAGCAATATTAATGCCTAAGCAATTTTTTTCATCCATTAATATTGATAGATTTTCCATGAATAATTTGTCTGCTAATACTGAAAGAAAACTACAGGACAGCAAATACATCTATTAACCATAAAAGTGAATACTGTTACCAACCAAATTATGGAATTATGTTAGCTGTTAACCTGTGGATTTCCTGTTTTTATGCAAAGTGGCTTTTGTCCGTGACCCCTCTTCAGTACCTCAGCAACCCCTTTGGGGGTCCCGACTCCTAGTTTGGGAACCACTGCTTTACTGTACAGATCAGCTGTTTAAGATATCATCACATGACCATTAGGATTTTAATGATTCTTTTTTTCTTAAATGAAAAACATTCACAATTTTGTTTCTTTTTATATAATCATGTTTAACAGGACAACTGCCTCAACTAGAGTTCAGAATTGTGCTGCTGGGATACAGGCTGTCTGGAAAAAGTTCATCAGGAAACACCATCCTGGGCAGAGAGGAGTTTGACCTGAAGAGAACAGCTCAGTGTGTGAAGAGACAGGGAGAAGTAGCAGGCAGACAGCTCACTGTAGTGGAGGCACCTGCATGGAAGATGGATGAAAACCTCCAAGACACTCCTGAGCTCACAAAACAGGAGATTGTGCTCAGCGTGTCTGTGTGTCCTCCAGGACCCCAAATCTTCCTACTGCATGTAGATGTAGCTGATGATGTTACACCAGACGACATAGAGAACATGGTGGACCATGTTAATCATCTAGGTGAGGGAGTGTGGAGTCACACCATGGTGCTGTTTACAAATGGAGACCTGCTGGGAGACACACCCATTGAGCTGTACATAGAGAGTGAAGGGGCCCTGCAGTCTCTAGTAGAGAAATGTGGGAACAGATATCATGTCCTCAACAACATGGACAAAGGTGACAGAACACAGATCACAGAGCTGCTGGAGAAGATGGAGGAGATTATCTGTGGAAATGGGGGCCGTCACTATGAGATGGACAGGAAGAGACTGGAGGAAGTGATGAAGAGGAGAGAGGAAGATGAAGAGCGAGCCACTGCAAGACTGAAGAAGGTGGAGGAACAAAGGCAGCATTTACAGTCACTGAAGGGTGAGTTCTTCCATTTCCATTTTAGGTTTTAATTTTATAAAAAAAGTATTGATTGTTTTTAGGCTAAATGTTATGAGATGCTGTGAACATCTTAAATGTAAATAATAATCTGTATGATATGATGCTCTACTGCAGTGGTCCCCAAGCCTTTTCAGCAGGGACCCCCTTTTGAACTTGTGAATATTTTTTTCTACCACCCCCCCCCCCCCCCCCCCCCCCCCCCCCCCTTCACTAGTCTTAACCTAGCAATGGATTTCTAGCAATATAAGCGGACAAATTATCAATGAAAAATCTAGCAATATTAATACCTAATTAATTTTTTATCCATAATATTGCTAGATTTTCCATTAATATTTTTTTTGCTAATATTGCTAGAAAACTACAGGACAGCAAATACATCTATTAACCATAAAAGTGAATACTGTTACCAACCAAATTATGGAATTATGTTAGCTGTTAACCTGTGGATTTCCCGCTTTATGCAAAGTTCCTTTTGTCCGTGACCCCCCTTCAGTACCTCCACAACCCCCTTGGGGGTCCCGACTCCTAGTTTGGGAACCACTGCTTTACTGTACAGATCAGCTACCTGTTTAAGATACCATCACATGACCATTATGATTATAGCATGATTATTTTTCTTAAATGAAAAAACATTTACATTTTTGTTTCTTTTTATTTTTTATAATCATGTTTATCAGAACAAGTACTGCTTCAACTAGAGTTCAGAATTGTGCACTTGGGATACAGAAACTCTGGAAAAAGTTCATCAGGAAACACCATCCTGGGCAGAAAGGAGTTTGAGCTGAAGACAACAGCTCGTTCTGTGAAGAGACAGGGAGAAGTAGCAGGCAGACATATCACTGTAGTTGAAGCTCCTGGATGGTGGAGGGATATACACCTCAACGCCACAACTGAGCTCACTAAACAGGAGATTGTGCTCAGTGTGTATCTGTGTCCTCCAGGACCCCACATATTCCTACTGCATGTAGGCCTATATGTAACTCGTGCTTTAATACCGGAAGACATAGAGAACATGGTGGAACATGTTAATCATCTAGGTGAGGGAGTGTGGAGTCACACCATGGTGCTGTTTACCAGTGGAGACAGGCTGGGAGACACACCCATTGAGCAGTACATAGAGAGTGAAGGGGCCCTGCAGTCTCTAGTAGAGAAATGTGGGAACAGATATCATGTCCTCAACAACAAGAAAAGAGATGATTGGCAGGTGCTAGAGCTGCTGGAGAAGATTGAAGAAGTGGTGGCTGGAAACAGAGGCCAACACTTTGAAGTTGGTAACAACATCGTTCAGGAAATGAAGAGGAAGAGAAGACGGCTTACCAAAAGAGCTGAGGACAGAGAGACAGCAATTCACAAACACAGGAATACAGTTCAGTTTGTTATGGGTATGTTATTTTCATATATTTTTTTAAAGTGAGTAGTTTGTTTCATGGAAAATATTCTAGACTATGAATCTCTTATTTTATACATTTACGGTGCGATCACACCGCCGGCGTTGAAAGAGTTACAACGCTGCTGATTCCTGTCTGGAAAGCACTGTTCAGGAGCGTTAATCGCGGCAAATGAAGCGTTTGACCAGGGGTCTCGACCAACCGGCGCCGAGCTCATTACATTTTTTTAGATTAAGTGTACGCCCTCGGCTCTAGAAACGCTTTTGCAGCTTTTAGCCCTTCTGCCGCCTGCTCTCCCATACAATTACTTCCAGCACTTTCCACGCATTCAACGCCGGTGGTGAGATCCCATGGTTAGTCATTTCCTCCTCCTCCTCATCATCATAATCTTCGTCATTATCATCACAGTCATTTAACTAATGTTTCCAGTCTAGATTTATATTTCCAGTTGATATTTGATTGATATGGGAGGAAATTGTTAGGTATTAGTTTTAGAATGTGTTTTATTATTATTATTATTATTATTATTATTATTATTATTATTATTATTATTATTATTATTATTATTATTGTTTTAAGTCATTCTGTTGCCTTTATTGACCCACACACTTGTTTTTAGATGGTCTGTCAACAAGTGAAACTGGTGTTATAACAAGGCATTGTCAATTTCACAGGTGACTGGGTTCCTTTATCACAAGTAAGAATTCTGTGTCTCAAGTATATCAAGGAGTTCTTATTTTCAGACACGGATATTGGAATGCTTTCAGAAGGCGTGACATTTCAGTCTGAAATAAAACAGCGTTCCATCAAAAATCAAGACATCACTACTGTCCGTACCAAAATGTCCCAAAGCACGAACACTCTACAGGAGACCAAAGATGCTTTTGTGTCCACCCTGTCTCTCTGTCATCCTGGGCCACATGCCATCTTTATGGTAGTTGACATCGATCTTCGCTTCTCAGAGGAAAGCAGAAGGCGGCGACAGAAACACTTGGATCTGCTTGGAGACAGAGTTTGGGATCATGTCATAGTTGTGTTTGAGTCAGATGAGAATCAGTTATCATACCAACGGGTGGAAGAGTACATTGAAATGGAAGGGGAGCCCCTACAGTGGCTAGTGGAGAAATGTGGGAGCAGATATATCTGGCAAAAAGATGAGGGCATGTCAGATGAATTGAGGATGATTGGTGAGATGATGCTTCTAAATGGAGGAAGATTTTTCCAGTATGAGGTAGGCAGAGCCAATCAGACTTCAGCAGTAGCTGCAGCAGACTGGAAGATGGAGGTGCAGCAGATGGTGGAACTGAAGGAGGAGGATGAGCTGGCTCAGGGAATGAAGACCTCCCTGAAGTGTGAGTAAAATGTAGCATTTTGATGTAGATTTTGATATTTATTCACATTCAATCTCAAAAATACTAAAATGAGTCTTAAAAGGGAATTTTATATTGATCCATGAAAATGAATCTTTTTTAGTGGAAGAAGATGACAACACCTCCGGAATTTATGGAACACACATATCAGACAAAGCCTCAGAGCACAATTCTGGGTCGTCCATGAAAAGTGAGTCTGGATATGTCTCATCTAGAGGAAAGTCAGTGATGTCTGGGCTGCCAGCTAGGAGCACCATGGAACCCCCAGAGAGTGAGTTTGGTGCAGGTGAGACGCCAGCTTCATCTGGTTAGTTAGTTGTGAAGAAATTAATATGATTTAATCTAATCCAGCTTTTTTTCTTAGTTATCAACAATGAAATGCCTAAATAAAAATGTGTTTATTTTCAGTGGGTGGAGATGACTTCTCTGAAGTATCCTCATTCTACAGCCGAGACATCTCAGACATGATGTCTGAAGCCCCCTCAGAGCAAGACTGGGCAGTTTCAGGACACCAGAGCACCGTGGAACCCCCAATGAGTGAATATTGCAGAGTCCAAGTTTTGTCTGGTTGTTGTTGGAAACATGAAATGATTTGTCTAAAATGGGTGCTGTTTAATTTTTCAGTTCATTATCTTGCCCAAACTCAAGACAATACTTTTTTGTGTATGTCCAAAAACAAAGTGAACTGACTATATTGGATGCCCAAAAGTTGTTATTCCCTATGGATCTGTAAGCAATACTCAACTGCAGAAATTGTAGACATTTATAGCCAAGTCGCCCGTCCCCCAATTCCGACCACCTACTTATAAGTGATGATAGTTAATGTATCCACTGTTTAAGTCAGGAATGGATATCGACATGATACAGAGTTTGTATGCTTACAATTTTAAATGTAATAACTTTTAAAACCGAGTCAAACGACCATAGACAGCATTGTAGGCCCTAATGAAGGGTGTCGTAACGGCAGCATGAAAGAGATGGAACTTTAATTTCACAACGACATTCTGGCTAAAAACTTGCCCTGGCCGCTTCCCTGTTTCGCTTTAGGACCAACATTATTCAACCGTTTCCACAGTAACGACCAAACTAATCAATTGGAATTGGAATTGGGAGCCTTTCCCTGTGAATTGTGCTGCTGAAACTAGATTTTGGACAGGCTGGACGTTATCGCCAAATTACGATAGAAAGGGCTACCAATGTTAGCTAATATTGCTCATTACCTCATCTACACAGTTGCCGGTATCCAAAAATATACGATAGCATAATTAAATAGTAGGCCTATTTGAAATAGTGATATTATCACGTTTTCAGTGAAGTGATCAGTGAAGTGGGCGGAATTTGGCGACCTTACTATAAATAGCTATTGTTTTATATTTCCAGAAAACAATACTTCCAAGAACTGGATATGTTAGGTGATGTGTGTTTTTGTACATTTTGTGTTTTGAAGATGAGGAAGAAGATGAAGACCCTGATCTGTGGGGAGCAGCACTACCACTCATTTCCATCCAAGAGGAAACAGACAGGTAAACCACATCTAAACGACCTCACTACTGTGTTTTGTCTTAGGCATGAGGATGTGTAGCCAACATATAGCCTAGTGTAATGTTACTGTATATCTATTTTTTTATCATTATATTAAAGGATCCCCATTAGCTTGTGCCATAGCAGTTCGGTAGTCTTCCTGGGGTCCTATCTTCGGGGATTATAAATGTAAATATTTAAATCTGCCATATTTCTTTATGCTTGGGTATGTATGCATATGCCATGTTGATACATCTGTTGATACATCATATTTGATAAATAACCTTATCTTTATATTTATGAACAAATACGTATATACATGCATGCATTAAGTATTTCCATGCAAAATTTGCATTCCCTTTTATACAAGTTGTATGGCCATATGCATACTGTATAATTGCATTGTATGTATAAGATGTTACTTGTTATTTTGGTTTCAATTCAAGATTTTTAATAGTTTGCCCACCTCTTACTTGTCTTTGTGATGTGTCTGTGAAAAAATCTATTTAAGTTTGGACAGTTCAACTGGAGCATCTCCCAGTCAGTATGACAGACCAACTAACTGCTGCAAATCATGTGAAGACATAGTGGACACCTCAGACTGGACCCCAATGACGCCTGCTGTTTCTATGGCTACAGGAGTGCTTGTGTATGCACACAGCTCTCCCTCAGGAAGCTTTGAGTGCACCGTGTCTGGCTTGCGCTGGGTATGTGTGAGGGATGTGACTCTGCAGTATCACTTCAATAACCCTGACATCTTCAGGGAAGAGCTTGCCATGTTACAGTACTCACCAATTGGTCCTTTGATGAACATTAAAGTGCTGTCAGGTGAACTGTTGGAAGCTCACTTTCTCCATTTCGCCTGCCTGGATGGTTCAGATTCTGCTCTCAATGAAGCTGTGAGGGTTCTGCATTCGGTTGATGGTGGAGTGCATCTTGAAACCTGTGAGCTGACGCGATTCCATGCAAAGCTCATGAATCCCTCCTTCTCACTGATAGGGGCCTTACTGAAAATTGGCATCCCCATGAAAACCCACCTTGAGGTGTTAACCTACAGAACCAGAGTGACACCCCTGGTGCTTTTTACATACGTAGTGCCACGAGATGCGTCAATGATTCAAGCTGTCGAAGAGGAGATTAAGAAATACTTTCCACATGCAAGAGAGGTCATAAATCCTCCGCCATACATTTCCGTTTGGTTTTACACCAAATGTAGCCTCAAGGCTTCCACTGGTGATGCAAGAATAACTCCTGCAGCTCTTCCACTGGAATACACTACCCGCCCATACTTCTTTAAAGTGGTTATTGACATTGACAAGGTGAAAAGCTCTTTTGATTTGGAGCTTGTCAGTGCAGGGCAGTCCATATGGAAGGCAACATTAGACAGATACGAGATGGAAGAAGAGCCAGAGAACACTACAATGTGTGCAGCAGCATCAGGACATTCAAGAGATGGTGAAGAGGTAAAGAACACAAACAGTGCTACAGGGAAAAATGAACAGGAGAGGAAAATGGGCACTCAGTCAAGCAAAGGTACGCACTTCCATGAACAGTTTCTTACAAAACGTGTGTAAAAACCTTTAGTATTTTTGAGCTAAAAGCTAAAACTTTTTTTGTTTCCTTTGTTTCCCACCCTTCATTTGTTTATTTGCATTTATAAACTGTTAATATTTTCATAAAATTCCATTCCTTCCCATGGTTACTTGTTTCCATGGCTGCAGGGGTGGGTGTGAGTGCCACAGCTGGCTCTGGAGGTGTGGCCAACGCCCCTGTGTTGAGTGACGTCACCATCGGCGGCTCTGTTAACATTTTCTACGGATCCAGCTCACAGGGTAATGGCACTTATTTGTGTGACAAATGAAATTCATATATTGCACACCCATACACACACNCACAGAGTCAGAGTTTGTTGCGAAATACCATGTATTTTGTTGAGATGGTCCTCCTTAGCCAGAATCATGTTCACTGAAACATGCTGTAGGTTACGGTCGTAATTTTGCAAACTATGGTCGACGAAGAAAACTGTTATTCACTATGGTGTTTTTTAATGGAATAATTCTCTACGTACTGACATTAATCCCAACCATTTAAATACTAATACTTGTATGTGCCTAGTAACACTTTGACACATGCACATTCCCTAAACAATTTTTCTTGGTTCAAACAATGAAATGCCAATAAACCATTATTGATAATAGTATGCTTTCTAACATTGCGGAATAGCCATATGCTGTTAATCCTGTTGGGAAATATTTTCCATAGTCAAGTATTCAGAAACAAAAGATCTTTTCCTGGTTTGCGTTAGTTTTTTAAATATTGAAAGTGTATTTTTTTCCTGAATCGATCTCATCCAGAGAATACCAAGAACTGTGAGAAGTTGTCTGATTGACCTTCAAGTCCAGTCGCCAGATGACCTTCAAGTCCATTCTCCTGGGGAGTATCAAGAGCTGTAGGCCTACTGAGAAGTCCTCTGAATGACCTCCAAGTGATGATTATGATTTACCCCAAAGTTATTATTCAGAGCGATGTACAATGAGCTAGGTACAGCTACAAACCCTCTGAATGATGTTTGATGTTTCATGTGTGTGTTTTTTAATGATGATGATGATGATATCCAGAAGTTCTTATTCATGATGATTTTGATGATATTTACTGATATTTACAGAGAACTATGTACAGCCACAAACTCTCTGTATGACGTATGATGTGTCAGTTGTGTTTTTAATGATGATTATGATGACATTTACAGTGAACCATGTACAGCCACAGTCTCTTTGTATGATGTATGATGTTTCGCTTGTGTATGATGATGTTTATCTGATATTAACAGGCAATTCTGCTTCAAAGTGTAAAACATATAAATGTATACAATGACATGTCTATGATGTTAGATGGGTCCCATTGTCTGTTAGCTTTATGATAGGCCTATACTGTAAATGTGCACATATGCTGATTGTGATGATGATGCTTCATGTGTTTTTTTAAATGATGATGAGGATGATGATGAGCATGATGACAACGATGATGACATTTACCTAACTTTAATAATACACAGGGAACTATGTAAAGATACAACTTCTCTGTATTACGTATGATGTTTCATGTGTTTGTGTGTGTTTTTGAATGATGATGATGATGACATGTACAGGTCCTTCTCAAATAATTAGCATATTGTGTTAAAGTTAATTTTTTCCCCCATAATGTAATGATAAAAAATAAACGTTCATATGTTTTACATGCATTGCACACCAACTGAAATATTTCAGGTCTTGTTTTGTTTTAATATTGATGATTTTGGCATACAACTCATGAAAACCCAATATTCATATCTCACAAAATTAGCATATCATGAAAAGGTTGTCTAAACAAGCTATTAACCTAATTATCTGAATTAACCAATTAACTTTAAACACTGGTAAAAGCTTCCTGAGGCTTTAAAAAGTCTCATCCTTGTTCATTACTCAAAACGGCAGTCATGGGTTAGACTGCTGACTTGACTGTGTTTAACATTGAAGTCAATGGCAGTGGCATTGCATGAAGGTTATGAAAGCCCAGATATCATTGATGCTTAGCTGCCAGCTGTTTTTTGTTCTTTGATCTGGTGACCCACACTTCCCTCTTCATTATACTCCATAGATTTCCATACCAAGTTTTTCTATTTTTGTTACAAATCTAATTCTAATTTCCCAAAATGAAACCCCATTGAAAGTCAATGGAATGTTCTGTCTGGCAATTAGAATTAGATTTGTAACAAAAATAGAAAAACTTGGTATGGAAATCTAATTTTGTGAGATATGAATATTGGGTTTTCATGAGCTGTATGCCAAAATCATCAATATTAAAGGGGTATGCCACTATTTTGGGGCTTAATACAGTTAAAATCGTTGGCTGGGGTTTATAAAGGTGGTAACGTGTCTTATTTTTCATGTTAAGCGTTGTCTTGCTTTAAGACAAGTTAAAAGAGGGAATATGTCGCTAAGCTAGTGAAAGTCAATGTATCCGTGTAGCATGTACGGCTTACTTAAACTGGACTTACACTGTGCGACTTTTGCCCCAATTTGGCACTCGCACGACTTTTTGAGAGTCGGGCCGATTTCTTGCTCAAGGGTCATTCCACGCCAAATCTCCGAATCATCCCGCACGACCATCTCAAAATTGGCAGAAAAAAATCACCAAGGTTCACAGACGTCCCAAAAGGAAAAGTGCAAAATTATAGCTCTCAACTCCTTATAGTTTTGTCATTAAAAATGTTTTTGTCAGGTACCCCCCTGACTCGTTTGGAACAGACTTCTCAGAGAGCCCACTTTCAGAGTGTTGTATCTAAAAAACTACTTTAAGTAGGTCCTTATGAATTTCAAGGGGTAACATTTGGAACATGTACTTGTGAAATGTGGATTTTCACACATCCTCTTGTGATTTATCACATTTGTGTGGGGGCTTAAACTTGCTCAGAAAAATGTCACCTTTGAATTATTTGAGGGCATCTTTGAAGGTCTGTGGTAAGTGCATTTTCAAAGACAGAGGTTTGATAAGGACAATGTATGTTCCCAACGATTCTGTTCATGTTGTGTTGAAAGACTGATCTTCTGCGATGAACAGTTTAGAAGATATGAAGTCTTTAAAATGGAAAAACTGAAACTTGGTGCCATTTTTGTCAGGTTATTTAAAAAAAATGTCACGACTCACCACCATATTATCAACAGTTTTGGAAAGATTAGATGTCTGTTCTTAACATATCCAAAAACTGGGATGGTATTCTGCCTCATTTGGTCACAATGATTTTTTAAAAACCCACTGTTGTGTGACTTCCACTGCTCCTATGAAAACCTGATATTGGGGGGCAACTTTGCCATGCTATACCAAAACAATGACAGCAATCACCACAATGAACTGAACAGTTTTGGAAAGATAGGATGTCTGTTTATAACATATCCAAAAACTGGGATGGTGTTCTGCATCAATGTCTTGTAATGACTCTTGAAAACCCCTTTGCTGTTACATCC
Organism: Engraulis encrasicolus; assembly: GCF_034702125.1. Lineage (NCBI taxonomy): Eukaryota > Metazoa > Chordata > Actinopteri > Clupeiformes > Engraulidae > Engraulis > Engraulis encrasicolus. Next base: position 52,819,731 of record NC_085857.1, read on the forward strand.
GCAGCTCCTGTGAAAATGCCTAAGTCACATGAATTACCAGGGGCGGAGCTATAGTGGGACAAGCAGGGCATTTGTCCAGGGCCCTCCTGAATTTGTGGTAGGGGACATAATCATGACCTTTGCAGACTTTTGGGTGCCAATCTATTTGGGCTGACACTTTGACTTGGGCATTTTTGATACAATAAATGTGACTTTAGTATTTTGGAAGCACACAATGAGAAACTGTTGAGTGATTTATATACCATTATTATTTTTCTTTTTCTTTTAGCTTTTAGGTAACTAATTTTTTTGGTAACTAAATGTTTGTGAATTAAAGGTTATGGCCATGTGTTTAAACCTCAACACTGTAGGAGTTAACATTTTGCTATTATACCGTAAAGTAAGTCTTGAATTGCAGTAGTGATAAATGAATTGCATCATTCTGATTGCTGAAGTAGCATTGTTAACACATTGTCTTGATACAGGATGTTTGCCAAACTTTGTTTCAGCATATGATTTTTTCAATGAATATCTTTTAGCTGTAAATATATTTTGATATTTTATTTCCATATATTTCAAATTCCCTATCACTTCTGCAACATTGCTCTGTTAACAGAGGTGCATATCAACTAATTCATCACACTGACCTTTGCCATGAACCCATACAATGCGCTAGGTTCCTCGGTCATGGTTAGGACTGGGGCGGGGCCAAGTTCTATGAACAGGTCACCTTTGTCATGGTTTTTTTGGGGGGTGGGACACTTTTATTATCATGGAGAAGAGAAAAAAAACAGTGATGATACAAAAGGAGGAGACTGTTCGTAAGGAGGTAACCTGACTAAACAGCTGTCCTGCCCCTCCAATCACCATGACTGAGCTACCCTGAGCATAGTGCTAGACCACTGCAATACTGAAAGAATGCTCATCTAGGGTCAACTCTGTCACAGAGCTGAGCAATATAAGCATTAATGTTAAATGTTCTACAGTAATCCTGATGAGCTTGCCCAAACGGACATACATGTCTGCATGGAGTGAAACACATATCAAATGTAGACAGAATAATCATATGATTAAAGGTAATATCTCATATACAATCCAAAACAAATCAGAACTGCATCAAAGTTAGTAAACAAGTTATTAAAGATTGTTATGAATTGTAATAAAAAGCATTGAGATGTGGTGATAGTCAGGATGTACTTGTTTCAAGATCTATGGGGATGTTTCAGTGATTCAACATTTCATCACTTTATTCCGGTATTTGGTTTTCAGTGCCTAAAGATGAAGTTTACACACGTCTATAACCTTTGATTTACTGGAATGTAGTTACAGAAAAAGCTGAAAAAAAACTCTTGTCAACAGCCACTTTTACTTTTTTTGCCGTATTATATTGAGTGTGTCGAAAATGCTCAAGTCAAATATCTTGTATCAAAAATGTCTGACTCAAATTGCTCAAGTCATTCACAGTGGCGGAACAATTGCACATAGGGCCTCATGGCAAATACTGGTAGATAGGGCCCCCATGTAGCCTGCAAAGATCAGAGCAGGGGCCCCACCTCAATAGAGCAGCAAGCTGCAGATGTCACACAGCCGTTTTTACAAGTCCATTCTTAAAAAATGAGACAGAGCACCACCCCAGTTTTTGGATATGTTAAAAACAGACATTGAGTCTTTCTAAAACTGTAAATGTCATAGTGGTGAGTTCTGTCATTTTTTTAATAACATGGCGAAGATGCCACTAATATCAATTTTTCATAGGAGCTATGAAAGTCACCCAACAGTGGGTTTTTGAAAAATCATTGTGACCAAATGAGGCAGAATACCATCACAATTTTTGGATATGTTAAGAACAGACATCTAATCTTTCCAAAACTGTTGATAATATGGTGGTGAGTCGTGACATTTTTTTTCAATGACATGGCAAAGATGGCACCAAGTTTCAGTTTTTCCATTTTAAAGACTTCATATCTTCTAAACTGTTCATCGCAGAAGATCAGTCTTTCAACACAACATGCACAGAATGGTTGGGAACATACATTGTCCATATCAAACCTCTGTCTTTAAAACTGCGCTTACCACAGTCCTTCAAAGATGCCCACAAATTCAAAGGTGAGAATTTTTCAAGCAACTTTAAGCCCCCAGAAAACAGTGGTAAATGACAAGAGGATGTGTGAAAATCCACATTTCACAAGTACATGTTCCAAATGTTACCCCTTGAAATTTGTAAGGACCTACCTAAAACAATTTTTTGGATACAGCAATCTGAAAGTGGGCTCTCTGAGAACTCTGTTCCAAACGAGTCAGGGGGGTACCTGACAAAAACATTTTTAATGACAAAACTATGAGGAGTTGAGAGCTATAATTTTGCACTTTTCCTATTGGGACGTTTGTGAACCTTGGTGATTTTTTTCTGCCAAATCGGAGATGGTCGTGCGGGATGATTCGGAGATTTGGCGTGGAATGACCCTCAATCGCAGGTCAATAGTGAGTCTCGCATCGTGCAGTGTACATGGGGTAACGACAAGCGATTTCGCCTCACGATCGTGCAATCGCAGGGTCGCAAGAAAATCAAAACGGTTTGAAATTCTGGTCGTGGCTCGTGCGTCAATCGCAGGATTAAAGCAGTGCTACGACCCGATTTGACACTTCACATGCACAAATTAATAGGGCCGTGCGATTCGCTCTTGATCGCGTCCTCATCTCCACCTCAGGTGCGCATGTTCCCTCCTCTGCAGACCGGGGAAACATGCCTGTCGCGTCGTACGGTGGAAGCATTTCGCTCGCATCCGACTGTCGGCTCGTGTAGTGTGAGGACGTGAGTCGTGAGTTGTGAACTTTTAAACAGTGAAATTCCATCGTGCAATGTGAGCAGAAGCTTAAAGGGGTATGCCACTGTTTTGGGGCTTAATACAGTTGAAATCGTTGGCTGGGGTTTATAAAGGTGGTAAAGTCTCTTATTTTTCATGTTAAGCGTTGTCTTGCTGTAAGACAAGTTAAAAGAGGAAATATGTCGCTAAGCTAGTGAAAGTCAATGGATCCGTGTAGCATTGTAGCATGCTACATGGATACATTGACTTTCACTAGCTTAGCGACATGCTCCCTCTTTTAACTTGTCTTAAAGCAAGACAACGGCTTACATGAAAAATAAGACACTTTACCACCTTTATAAACCCTGGCCAACGATTTTAACTGTATTAAGCCCCAAAATAGTGGCATACCCCTTTAAGACCCACGTGTGAAAATATCGCAGTGTATGCCCGGCTTTAGTCCTTGCTGTGCCTAGTGGCACATAGGGCAAGGACAAAGGATCTCCACTCATCTCTGTTGTTGGCCTTTTTCTCAATGGTGCTCCAGTTAAGGGATCTCTCTTTCATTTCACTTTCAATGGTTCTCCTCCAGGTTGTCTTTGCTCTCCCTCTCCTGCGCTTTCCTTCTGGCGTCCATCGAAGTGCCACTCTTGTGATGTCGTCCCGTGGATTTCTGAGTAGATGTCCTAGCCGTTTCCACCGCCTGCGAATTAGAATGTTCTCCATGTCTGTGCATCCAGTAACCCTGTGTAGCTCCCTATTTGATATTTTCTGTGGCCAGAATACTTTTTGAATTCTCCTTAGGCATCTGTTGTGAAAGCTGGAAAGTTTGCCTATGTCCTTCTCAGTCATTCTCCAACATTCAGAGCTATAGAGGAGGACAGACATAACGCAACTGTTGTAAATCTTTATCTTGGTGTTAGCTGTTATATTTACAGATTTACAGATTTACAGATGTTACGAAGTTTTAGAAATGCTGTTCTTGCCTTTCCTATTCTGACCTTAATATCGTGATCCGCTCCACCTTCTGCAGTTATTACGCTTCCCAGGTATGTAAAGGAGGATGTGCAAGTCAGTTCTTCTCCATTTACAAATATCACAGGCTTCTCTTTCATGTTGAGCGCCATGATTTCTGTCTTGCTTTCATTGATTTGTAATCCCAGCATGCTGGCAGTCCTTTGTAGTTCAGTTGTTTTGTCTTGCATGTGTGTTTGTAGATGCGATAGACGTGCAATGTCGTCTGCATAGTCAAGATCTTCTAGCTTGCTTAGGATAGTCCATCTGATGCCTGTGTTTAGTTTGCACAATGTTGTTTGCATTACCCAGTCTATTGCTATTGTAAACAGTATGGATGACATGACACACCCTTGTCTCACTCCAGATTTTACACAGAAGCTGTAGTTGCTTTCAGACCCTACGCTGCACTTGAACTCTTAATAGAATGACTTTATTAGGGAGACTATTTTTGTTGGAATACCATAGTGTCTCAGAATTTTCCAGAGGCCATCGCGGTGGAGACTGTCAAACGCCTTTTCGAAATCTACAAAGTTGATGAGGAGTTGTCTTTGCCATTCTGTGCATTGTTCGATGATATTGCTTATTGTGAAGATGTGAACGGTGCATCTTTTTCCCTTCCTGAATCCTGCCTGTTCCTTCCTTAAGGATTCATCAACTGTGGTTTTCATTCGGCTTATGAGTACCTTACAGAACACTTTTGATGGTATTGAGAGTAGTGTTATCCCCCTCCAGTTGTTGCAATTTGTCAGATCTCCTTTCTTGGGAAGCTTGATAATTATGCCTTCTTGCCAAGTGATTGGTATGACCTCTCTTTGCCATATCATCTTGAAGAGTGGATAAAGGACTTTAGCTGCAAAGTTTGGGTCAGCTTTGAGTAGCTCTGCTCCTAGTCCATCCTTTCCTAGGGCCTTTTTGCTCTTCAAGCTCTGGATGGCTAATTCAATTTCTGCAATGGATGGTACCTCTGTGCTAATGTTTAAATCATTCTCTGCTTCAGGTATGGTATCTAGCATTGTGTCTGGTTCTGCACGATTCAGCACCTCTTTGAAGTGTTCTGTCCATCTCTCTTGCTGATCCTGTTGTGATGTTAACAATTGGCCATTTTTGCTCTTGATTGGCATACCCATGTTGTTCTTCTTTCCACACAATGTCCTCGTTATTTGAACTTCTGTTCTTTGGCCGCCCTTTCTGCCTCTCTCGCTAGGTTCTCTGTGAATTCTCTCTTGTCCTTTCTCAGTGCCTTCTGCTTGATTTCTCTACTGTATTGTTCCCAGAGTTTGTCTTTAATTCTTTCTGAATGCGTCTGGCACAACATTTTTTCAGGGCTTTCCTATTGTCAATCAGTTTCCATGTTTCAGTTGTTATCCATTCCTTGTGTACTCGCCGCCTGTGTCCTAGGACCTTTTCACATGTCTTGTGATACATCTCCTGCACCTCCACCATTGGAGGTTTATTGTGTCCATCCTATTTTCTTCTTCGTCCAATGATGCAAGGCAGGCATATCTATTCCTTAATTCGAGTTTGAAGTATTGTTTTGTCTTGGGGTCTTCCAGTTTCCCTGTGTCAAATCTCTTGCTGTTCATTGACTTAAACACTCTCTTTAATTTCAGCTACAGGCGAGCTGTGACAAGGTAGTGGTCGCTACCTACATCAGCTCCTCGCTTCACTCTCACATCCTGTAGGGATCTTCTCCATTTGCCTATGATCATTACGTGGTCAATCTGGTTCTTGTCCCTTCCCCCAAGTCAATTTGTGGATATTTTTGTGTGGGAAGTGTTCCCCCTATTACCAGGTTGATTAGTCCACAAAATTCCACCAAGAGTTCCCCATTCTCATTTATAGTTCAGCATCCATGTTTCCCCATTATTCTCTCATTTCCAAGATTTTCTCCCCCTACTTTTGCATTTAGATCTCCCATTACAATTGTCAAGTCTTGTTTTGGTATTCTTTCCATTTGCGCTTGCAGCATTTCATAGAATTCTTGTTTGGACTCCGTGGTGGCATCATTGATTGGGGAGTAGCATTGAATTATGGTGGTCTTAATCGGTTTGGTGTTGAGGCATACCCTTATCATTCTTTCATTAACTGGTTGGTACTCTATGAGTAGAGGTGCTTAACTCGAATCTTTGAGGCGTCCGAATTGATTGGATCATTCCAAGGAGGGTATCCGGATTAGATGGATCACTCGAATCACTTATTTAAATATTAATAATGTATTTTTTAAAACGTTTCTGCCGTTAAGTAGCTATGCGCCTCGCCTTTGTTGTTCCATTTATCAATTCACGTTGATAAATCAAAGAGTAAGACAGTTTGATCAACAAAACTCACTTTATGAATGTCACAGTTCCTAAACTCATGCTGCGATCCGACCCACCTGGGTCTCCTCACTAAACATGCAACCACAACTCGAACAGCCTTTGGCAGCAGTGAAACGGCATTTATTCCCATTTTGCAATAAATAAAGTGTGTGTTTGTATTTAAGAAGACTAAAAGTCAAATATTTGGGAGCAGAAGTCTAGTTGAGCAGGGACAGTCAGGAGGCGAGCAACAGATGACCATTCGCTTCCGCTGCCGAGTTGCCTTGCGACTCGCACACTCGTGGCAAAAACGAAACTTAAGCGTTGATCCGATTCGCTGCTACCAACAACTCAGTCAGGATTCGTCTCACTGAGTCGCCGAGGGCACCGCTGCTGAGTGACTCGGACGAGGGGAGTGACAGCAGTGGCTTTAAAGACTGTACGCTGTAATGCAGTGAGTGATAGTAGAGTCACGTCTGTAGACTATAATTTCCCTAAGAGTAGCCTACAGACTGAGATGTTAAAGCGTTGGCAGAGCACCGTTAACATTTAGAAATGTAGACCTCAGCAGAGTCAGAAGCACACACATAGGGAGCGGGGATCCGTGACTCAATTGGCCACAACAGGCTGGACGGATCAAACAGGCTCGATGAATGACGAGGCGGGAGTTGGTTCAGTTTTACTCAGTGAGTGTTCGTGACTGAGCAGCATACTAGGGAGATTAGAGAATGGCTGTTGTAGTCAACTAAAGAGGATATATTCCGGTTTCACAATTTCTCGCGCTGTAACTGCCATTTTGTTGACATATTAATGAAATGCCGTCTGACCCGCCTTTGGCGGATCAATGCACGACAGCCATCCGGTCTGTTTGGATGAGGTCTTGAGCCGGCTCTCCAACCGGATCCTCCTGGTTTTATATCAGCTCTATTTATTAGGGCTTTGGCTGCTTTTTTACTGAGAATAATGGCTACGCCTTCCTGATGCTTGCCATACTTTCTTCCAGAGTGCAGGATGAGTTCTACCACAAAAGACTCGATAGACAAAATGCAATAAAGGTTATTTATTGATGACATGGAAGACAATGATTCTCTTTGGCGTGGGCCCCTGTGGTGACTTTTTTATTAACCCACATTGCTAATTAAGATTATTAGCTGAGCCAATAAAATAGTCCATAACCCAATTTAATTAATAAGACTTAATCTGGGCTATTGCCTGTGCACAATGGATAACCATCTTCTGCTATCTGACTCGTATAAGTTTACCTTTTATCAATTAATACCTAAGTATTTATATTATTGTTATTACCATTACATACTTAGTTATTATTTAGTTCATTGGACCCAATCAGCCATAAGCATACATTACCCATCTTTGTGCAGGAGAACAGTGAAGGAAGCAGAAGCCAGGAAATCACAGGAGAAGACGAATGCCATTGCCATCAAGAAAGTTACATTTATTGATACATTGCAAGTGAGAAGAGCAATTCAGTTAACCCTTAGAATACCATAATGTAGCATAGTGCCTTTAGCATCAGGGCTTTAGCGCCCATCCGCCAAGCGCTTCCCCAGTTGTCCCCAGCTCCTCTCCTAAGTGTGAGAACGGCTTTGTTCTGAGACAGAGCACAAGGCTCTCCTCAGAACCTGACCTAACCTGTCCTTACCCCAACCGTTCTCTTGAACTGCATCTGAGAACAGTATTTAAACCCCACAAGTGTATTGCATCATGTTACAAAAATGGTCAAAGCATCAGTGCAGCAAGAATATACCAGAATACATCAGTCAAATAAGGAAACGGTCACTCCAGAGTGTTATCTTCCCTGTGGCCAGTGGGCCTGAGCTACTCGGCCAGTGGGTGAGTGATAACCGACACCCAGCTAATTTACGACAGGGCAGCTGTCTTCTGGACTCAGGCCCCAGAATTACACAGTCACAGAACCACAGTTAAGAGTAAAATGAAGCTAGTTTACATACAAGATATTATCTGTTAATTTCCAATAAATAATTGTAAATATTAATGAAGAAATGTTGGCAAAACTACGACATAACGCCCCTTTTGAAATTCAAACCGAATTTTAAACCTTAAAATCATTTTTTCATTAATATTCTGCATGAAACCTTTTGAGCACTAAAATGTACAACAGTCAGTCAATAAAATATGAAACTTCCTTCAAAGTTGACATTCTCGTTAACCCAAACTTTTCCCAAAAGAAAATTAATAAAGAATTGCCCCCTTTATTGAACCACCCACTGTTTGCAAACCCATGTGAATATTTTCTCCAACCATTTGTGTGTGGCCCGACAGCCTTTAATGAATTTATTCCTGTAAAATCAGAATCAGTATGTACCTCACTAAATGTTGAATGCAACTGTATGCAATTCACTTCAAAACCTGAAATCAGACACTTTCTGAAAATAATAAAGTAATCAGCAAATTAAATCAAGGAAATAATCAGTAAATATGAAATCAATGAAATAAAACAAAAAATGTGAAATGAATGAAATAATGAAAAATGTGAAATCAATGAAACAATCTGGTGTGCAGTATACCCCTAACCTGTCTCAAGGAAGTGGTCAACTAACTAATGTCCATAATGTCCATGACGCCATCTTGTTGTTGCCAGACCAGTCTCTCTCTCTCTCTCTCTCTCTCTTGTCCATCGCTCTGTCTCTCTCCAGTGAAACCTGTTGAAACAGCAAACTCACTCAGTCCTCGCTACCCTCATGGGCAGCTGTCGTTGCTCCTGTAGATCCATTCTTAGCATGTGTCCATAGCAACCCCTCCAGGTGAGGACTGTCCGAGCCTTGAAAACACTCGGGCAAGCCCCTTGCGGAGAAGGTATCGCGAGACACCCCCTACAACTCCAGTACCGTTCAACTCAGTCTTTCAGCAATCTTTCGACGATCTCTGGTACATTTCTTTGGCACCAGTCCGTGGATGCTGGCATCAGCTCCTTGCCTGCCTGGCACTGTGGCAATTCCTCAGCGACTCTTTTACACTCCTCCAGCCTTTCTCTAGCTGGCAGGTTCAGTCCTGGCATTCGTGCCCACACCTGCCATCAGGTCCAACTGACCTCAGCTCCTTGAACTCTGTCCATCGAAACTCCTGGAACGTCTCCTGACGCCCCTTTGTCACTTGAAACAACTCAGTCCACTTTCAATCAGAAAGAAACACCTTAGTCCACAAAACTTTCAAAACGACAGTCGTTGATCCTCCGGAAACAGCAACAGATCATCTCAGCAGAGACAACCCTTTGATGACCTCAGTCCAACTGTCCATGTTGAACTTTTCCCTCACTTGAGAGACAGCTCAGTCCTTGAGAGAGATTCACAGAGAGGCAGAGAGATCATCCACTGGCAACCTTCCCATGATGATGTTTCTCCTCTTCAACCACTCCTCATTATTTCCTCCTGTAACTACAAACCAATGTTAGCACACACCCAAATTATTTCACCGCTTTCAATAATCAGTGTATACACTTCTCCTAATCCTATATGATGTTGTATGCATGTATGGTGCATTCTAGTGAACTTGTTCATGACCTATAACACTTCTTTTGGCAAAATAATTTAAAATAATTTAAAATTCTACACTCTACCCCCCTTCCACAGAGAATAGAATTATTTTCTGTGGAACAGGTCAACTTCTCATATCTGAGAGGTACTTAGTGCCTACTGCAATCTCACGAATGCTTTGCACGCTTACAGTATTAAAACTCCAAGTCTCCAACGTTAACGTTAACCAAAATAAAATAAAATAAATTCCCCAAAATAAAATAAAACCCCAAAAGAAATCAAAATAAACTTTAAGTGAAACCAAAAATGAATTTAAATATCTGCAAAATAAAATCCTTAAGTGTCCTTGTATGTGATCAGCAATGTCAGATATGACTACATGTCCACTAACTTTAGTCTTTATGCTTGACATGCAACTTTGACTTAAGTATACGTATGTGCAAATGTAGCCTATCTAATTTCACGTCGTCAGTTCTAAGTGATCAAATAAACCAATTACCCTTGTGGGCAAAATAACTCAAACCCCCCAAATAAATAAACAAACTGTGTGCAAAATGAAATAAAATAAAACAAGAATGAAAAAAGAAATGAAAAGTAAAACTTAAATGAGAATGAGTCACCGCTTTAAGAAGCGTTACCTTAAACTCTCCTACCATATCAAAGTGTATGTGCCTTTCATTCACTCTCTGTCTCACCCACTCTGTATGACCAGTCACTCCATGCCCCTGCAAGCAGTGTCCTTTTACGACAGGTCGTAAAGCGCCATCTTTAGCTACTGAGAGGGAGAGACACACACACACACATCTCTGGTTATAACATGTGTTATTACAAATGCTAAATAGACTCCACTTAGTAATGTCAAGAGAATAATTACAGCTATCAATAGCAGTGACTCAAAAATAAAATCTGACATCTTAGGTGATGTCCCAAACTGAAATTAAACTTTTAAAGAAATAAAACAAACAAAAATCCCATAATGGTAAACCAAACGTTAAATGTGTTCAGTCTATGTGTTACTGTATTTCTCCATTACCATTTTTCTTAAGATTTTCTAATTTTAAGTTACTTAACAAACAACAGACATTTACACTCACCACAATGGAAGACTCCACACCACCTTCTTATTTCTTCCATTGCCTTCTTTCAACAAGCATTCACTAGTCTTTCTCTAAGGGCTCATTCACTCACTCAAATTTACCAACAACAGATGACAAGACAAGACACTCACTTCTCACCCTCAGTCATCATGGCCCAGCACCCTGTAACAAGATTTGCAACTCCTGCCACAAGATGAGAGAAAGATCACAAACACTGAAATGGTCAATCAATAGATGTTTACTTTTCTGAACAACTCTTCATCGACAGAGACAACTCAACTAAGAGTTGACCTGTTTCAGCTTCCTGACCCCATTGAATGATTCTAAACCTCATCCAATGCGATTGCAGCTTCACTCGCCCAAAATTCCATGTCCCTAAGACATCCGACTAAACGATGTGCTGCCAACATCGCTCTCCCGCTTACCTTTTTCTTTTCTGCGAAACCGTGGCCACGTTTCGTCTTAATACTTCCCCAGTGGCTTCCCACTTCTACGAGTTATATCATTCCACAGTAAAAAATAGAGTCTTTGTTGTTTCATAATATATGTATTATATTACCATAACTCAAAATAAACCTATACAATACCACAAAGTTGCCTACCAAAATACACTCTGTACTGGGGTAGTCGGAGCACGATGTACACAGAATAGCCCAGGACCAAGTGAACTTGCTTTGAGAATTATAACAGCTCATTAGAGTCTTATCTTATACTGTGGAATGGAACCCCTAGCAATCGCCTTCACCGCTTTCACACAGCCAAATTGGTAGGATACCGGCGCGTTCATATCCATCTTTTGTTGTATAGGCTAGCATTACTTCACTTTTTCCACTTTTTTCTATACCCCCAATTTAGGACACAACAAAAAGAAGTTCAGAGAGGCAAAGACCCAGGACTGGTGGTCATTCCAGATCCAGTATGATGAATGTCTGCACATTTCAAGGGACCCGTCTGTGCAACTGAAAAGGAAAGCTTAGGCTCAACTTAAAATCTATACTTGTAGTCAACATAACACCACTTCATCAATATTAATTAAACAACAGTAGTACCATAGTTGACCACAAGAACAGAACACTAAACAGTTGACAGAAGAAATACCCAAACAATCTGCAGATTCAATCATTCAAGATTACACTTAACCCCATAAATATGTATGTATGTATGTATGTACGTATACTTGTGTATGATACATGTAGCTCAGCTTTCGTTACATTCCTATGACCCAGTACACTTAACCATAGTGGAAAGCAAGTTAAACTTCTCCATAATTAATTTTACCTTATAAGTTAAAACTCATACGGAGGAACAAAATTAAATGTTACATTTTACACCATTGGCAAAGAGCACCTAGTCTCCTTTCTTTAAACTTCTGAGCTTTCCATTTTGTGTATTCTATGTATGTACATATGCATTCTGTGTCATGACTATAGTGTTTGTGCTTGTTACTGTAGTAACCAACTCCAATGTTTGAAAAATTAATTTCCATAAACTGATTCTATGATTAATAATGTATTGTATAATAACACTCAACATCCATTCACTCACACATTCAGAAACCCATTCACTTATATTCTATGTCTGTTTGACAACTCCGCTGTTGAGGTGTAAATAAGGCATTCTCCCTGGCCAAGGAGGCAGCCATTTTTAAATAGCTTGCACAGTCTTTCTGCCTGCAGAATAGACTATAGAGAGCTGGCAACAGCTGTCGTAAAAGGTCGTAAACCTCCCCAGTACACAAATAGACTAGAATATTCTTAGAACACACACTACCCAACTAAAATTTAGTCAAATAGAGATAAAATTCATACTTACAACTTGCAATGACCCAATGGCACCTTCTCCTTGGCATTCCTTCTGTTCCTTGTTCTTTTGCACAAAGACTCCTTAAATTGATTTATCTAGAAATAAATCTATTAATTTCCTAAATTACCTTATTAAATGTGCACGTGACTATAGCCCATTAAATTTCCACGCAGAAATGAATATATGTGTGTAAAGAGAACTTGTAATTTGGCAGAATTTCAGTATTAAAGACTTAAATAATAAAGGTGACTCTAACAGTGTCTGTGATAGAGCTTTTCACACATAGGTGTCAAATGCTAGGCCGCAGCTATAAATAGCTCACCAGCCATGCCATGCGGCTTATACAGCTTCAAAGAGAGACAGAAAACTCCACAAATTTAGATCTTAACCTTAATAACAACACTAAAACAACAGTAAACAAGTAGTATTATAACAGTTCTTTTAACCTACACTGCAACTTAAATAAACACCTTAAAAATTCATTAGACTTGTGCATGCGTGTCTTCACTGCCCATGCCACAACTTCTCTTAATTCCTCTACAAATACATCAAATACACAGAAATAACTTATCAAAACCATTAGTCCAACTATACTTATCTTCCTCATGTTATGTGTCGTGTCAGAAGGCAAATTGCATCTTTAAATGCATTTTCTAGCAGCAGCTGACATGTGCTGTCTGTCCTACTTGCTTCAGCCGCCATCTTGGAAATGACCACAAATGGCCTCTCTAGTCACATGGTCAACTGATGTCACTGATCCAGTGGCCCCCCACGGGACAGGAAACACCACAGGCCTTGAAAATCTCTGCAATACTGATAAAATCAATTAAGCCACTTGATAACTCACAAAAGTCAGTCAAATCACAATTTAAACTGTATGGTAAACACATCAACTCCACTCACCAATCCTGGAAAGCACTTTACTGAAAACAGACAGATTGCTAGGAACTTTTGAGATAGACCATTAAACAATTTCTGAACAAAATCATTATCAAAAATTATTTAAATTATCTAATAAACTCTCCTGGCTGGCTCGCCAAATATGTGGTAACTTTTTTATTAACCCACATTGCTAATTAAGATTATTAGCTGGGCCAATAAAATAGTCCATAACCCAATTTAATTAATAAGACTTAATCTGGGCTATTGCCTGTTGCACAATGGATAACCATCTTCTGCTATCTGACTCGTATATGTTTACCATTTACCAATTAATACCTAAGTATTTATATTATTGTTATTACTATTACATACTTAGTTATTATTACTTGGACCCAATCAACCATAAGCATACATTACCCATCTTTGTGCAGGAGAACAGTGAAGGAAGCAGAAGCCAGGAAATCACAGGAGAAGACGAATGCCATTGCCATCAAGAAAGTTACATTTATTGATACATTGCAAGTGAGAAGAGCAATTCAGTTAACCCTTAGAATACCATAATGTAGCATAGTGCCTTTAGCATCAGGGCTTTAGCGCCCATCCGCCAAGCGCTTCCCCAGTTGTCCCCAGCTCCTCTCCTAAGTGTGAGAACGGCTTTATTCTGAGACAGAGCACAAGGCTCTCCTCAGAACCTGACCTAACCTGTCCTTACCCCAACCATTCTCTTGAACTGCATCTGAGAACAGTATTTAAACCCCACAAGTGTATTACATCATGTAACGAAAATGGTCAAAGCATCAGTGCAGCAAGAATATACCAGAATACATCAGTCAAATAAGGAAACGGTCACTCCAGAGTGTTATCTTCCCTGTGGCCAGTGGGCCTGAGCTACTCGGCCAGTGGGTGAGTGATAACCGACACCCAGCTAATTTACGACAGGGCAGCTGTCTTCTGGACTCAGGCCCCAGAATTACACAGTCACAGAACCACAGTTAAGAGTAAAATGAAGCTAGTTTACATACAAGATATTATCTGTTAATTTACAATAAATAATTGTAAATATTAATGAAGAAATGTTGGCAAAACTACGACACCCCCCTTGGATTATTTTTCTGTAGAGGGGGCGCATATCCTGCCGATGTATAAGGCAGGGGCGAAGCCTACCCCCAAAGATAGGTTGTATAATGTAAAGTTGGTTACTCACCAGGTAGGAGAACGGTCTGATCCTAAAGGATATAAGTATAAGTATACGAGCGCATTACCTGCCATGGGAAAGGCAGGGGCGAAAGCCCACCCCCAAAATGAGGGAATAAACAAGTGAAGAGAGGAATATGTGCAATTGGTACTTACCCAGGCTGAGAATGTCAAGATCTACGGGAAGAATGAGAAAGAAAGAAGAAGTGACAACAATGACAACAATGGAGACGGCAGCGTGAACTTCTGTTCGCGGATTAGAGTAAACCCGCGCGGATAACGCAGTGCACCATTGACGGCACATTGGCAAGCCGTCGGGCAGGAGGAATAGGGGGGAAGAAGGGGACCTGTCGTGGCGAAGTTTAATAAACTCCACCATCGAGGAAAATGGACAGAAAACCCTGTGCAGCTTGGAAATAGAGACGGACGTGCCGTGACGGAGAGAGTCGGATTTTGAGTGCTTCAGAAATATAGAGAAATGAGAGGGGGAGAAAGTCAGATCAGATAGAGTGAGGTCGACGGAAGGATTAAACAGGGGAGAGGGTGAAGTGAATTTGCCACAGCGCATGAAACCGTAGAAAGCGGTGAGGAAGACTGTCTCCAATAATTTATCCAGATAAGGTGAAATATAGCCGCGCCTCACTGTAGATGGGTAGATGACGGATAGGCAGCAAAAAACATTTTTTTCACAAAACATTGTTTATGAGGGTGTTAAAAGTAGAGTGTCGAGGGTCTTACGGATAGGTACACAGATACGGCAGGACGCAGGAGTTTTTGCGTTTTTATTTTGCAAACCACAGTGAGCCATAGACCATAAACAAAACCAAAAATAAACCAAAAAGTTGAAAAATATAACTATACACTATTTACAAAAATATACAAAAAATAAACAGGTTACGAGGAACCAAAATACATTTGCACAAAAGAAATAAACTAACTAGCCTTAGGCTCGAATGCAAAGTTGCCATCAAAATACCCACACACCTGAGTAGGCCTATATTATGGCAGAGCAAACAAATACAGGGGTGAATTTCTCAAAACCAAAGTTGCTTACTACATTAGCTACTTCGTTGCTTTCAATGCATTTTCCCATTGGCAACTACCGAAGTTGCTAACAGGCTAACAACTTCCCTTTTGAGAAACTCACCCCAGGTCTTGTGTCTACCTGGCTCTCCCAGAGAATGAGAACATCCCCATTATGAAGGATGCCTGCCTCCTCCCTATAGGCGGCTAAAACAATTGCCTGAAGAAAAAACAGGGAATTTTACACAGGCAGTACATCTTAATTAATTTCAATCTTTTAAAAGCGCGCTACAACAAAATAAATATTATCAGGCCTTAACAAGAAAAATAACAAACAAATACAAGTGCATGGCAACATGCAAATGCCAATAACCATGAAGTTTTTGGATATTAACTGTCAATGAGATGGCGAGAGGACGCGCACACGAGAACGTGCCCAATGATAAAAACGTCACTCTCGCCAGCACGCAACCCTTTGTCAAACACGGAAGTGCTGCGAGACCGGTAAGATGAGAAACTTTCAATTGCTCCAGAAACATTGTTAGGTGCTCTTAAAACAATGAAAAACCACTCTTTTGAACTCATAAGGATGAATAATGGAATTAGGCATAACAAAATAAAGAAACAAAACATATTGACAAAACTTGGATTTCGTGTGGTTTGTGATTGAAAATGTATGCGCGTTTGGATGCAATGTATGCGAGTGTAATGTATGAATACTCCGGATTTAAATGGTTGTCAGCAGTGCTTAATTTGTAAATCAGCAGGTAACGGAACGCAAAGTAGACTAAAGCTGGGCTTACACTGTGCGACTTTTGCCCCGATTTTGCCCCGATTTGGCACTCGCACGACTTTTTGAGAGTCGGGCCGATTTCTTGCTCAATCGCAGGTCAATCGTGAGTCTCTCATCGTGCAGTGTACATGGGGTAAGGACAAGCGATTTCACCTCACGGTCGTGCAATCGCAGGGTCGCAAGAAAATCAAAACGGTTTGAAATTCTGGTCGTGGCTCGTGCGTAAATCGCACAGTTAAAGCAGTGCTACGACCCGATTTGACACTTCACATGTACAAATTAATAGGGCCGTGCGATTCGCTGTTGAGCGCGACCTCATCTCCACCTCAGGTGCGCATGTTCCCTCCTCTGCAGACTGGGGAAACATGCCTGTCGCGTCGTACGGTGGAAGCATTTCGCTCACATCCGACTGTCGGCTCGTATAGTGTGAGGACGTGAGTCGTGAGTTGTGAACTTTTAAACAGTGAAATTCCATCGTGCAGTGTGAGCAGAAGCTTAAGACCCACGAGTGAAAATATCGCACAGTGTATTCCCGGCTTAAGGACACGTCGATGACGACATGGACTCAGGTCCCGGAACGCACACCAAAAAAAAAAAAGGCACTTCTACAGCTGTTACACATACACATTGCACATACAAGCGTCATTTCAAACAACATCACTTTAATAAAATAAATGACATAAGATTGCGTTACCAAAAACGAGCGCTACATGAAGTGAGTGCGCGCGCTGTGCGTGCGTGTGTGTGTGTGTGTGTGTGTGTGTGTGTGTGTGTGTGTGTGTGTTACGGACAACAAATGCAAATGACTCACCATTTAGCTGCTCATAATATTCCACATCACCAGCATGTCAGGATTCTCCTCCCTCTCTCTGTTGCGCGTTTTACTGCGTGCGTCTGTCGCGTTTCTGTGTCCCTTGGAAACCCACGACCTGACGTAAGGGACAGGGTTGAATTTATCCAGTGGTGGTCCAACAAGATTCAGGAACAGCAAAGATGATATGGTGGGTATGAGCAGAGAGCCACGATGGGGAGTGCATATCAGATTCATTTGAGAAAAGCCACGCTCACATTCAGCACTTGCAATGGGAATACTGTTGACAGCAACAAGTAATTCCCTCAGTTCATCGGGCATGTCGTTTCCACCCGAGTCTCTGTATGCCCTGTAGGCCCGTAGGACAGCGCGTGGGTTTGTGATGTTGAAGCGTTGGCACAGTGACTCAACCTCAGTCTCTCCATACAACGCATCTGCTCCATCAGGCCAATACTGTGCGTAAAGTACCTTCAACTCCTCAATGAATTTGTTATATCCAGTTTTGTCTGGCACGCGACCTCCTTGCGATAGCATGCGCTCCTCCAGGTTTTTGGCCACAGTTAAGAAAAACTGCTTGTGGTCGAGTGATTTGTCACTTGGCTTTCCTCCATTCAGTGTGACACCTTGGAATGAGTTTTCAACGATCCCCCTTTGGCTCAGTTCAGTGTAGCGCCCTGGCCGTTCTGACATTGCCTCGAATACTCTGATTTCACGTGAAATTGTCTTGTGTGCTGAAATGATGGTGACGTCTCTTTTTTGAAGCTCAACTGAAAGCTCAGACAATTCTTGTAGTGCATCGCACATAATGCCTAAATTGTTCACAAAGGCATGTGAAGACAGGCGCATAGCAAGCCAGCTGTATGTGCGCCTTGTGATGCCATCGCGAGAGGGGTCGTCGGATGCCGTTTGTAAAGTGCTGGGTAATTCTTCCACACAGCGTCGACTGTTCTAAAACTTGAGGCCACCCACCTGGTATCTAGAATTCGACCTATTTTGCATAGTTGTACATCGAGGCTCTCCGCAGCCGTTCTCAGTTCCAATCGGTTTTTGTTGGATGTGCTATACAGTGCATACAGCTTGTCCATCAGACTTTTAAAGTGATTTACGGCGCCCATCTCTTTCACTACGTCGGCAACCGCGAGCTCAAGTCTGTGGGCTGAGCAGTGCCCCAGAGTGATGTTGGGGAACATTGCCTGGAGCCGACTCGCCACTCCACTTTTACGCCCCAACATAACGGACGCACCATCACAAGTTACCCCAATGAGGGTTTTAGACAGAAATTCCTGGGTGAAATGAAGACGCTCCAGGGCAGTCAGCAGTGCATGGACAATACCGTGGGCAGTTAGATCATCTAGCTCGACAAGCTCAGTGAAAATATTGGTGGGTTTGTCCATGTCGGGCAACTGAGCACGAATATAAATGATTAAACAGCTCTTACTCAAGCTAGTTGACTCGTCCAACATTA
Source organism: Engraulis encrasicolus (assembly GCF_034702125.1). NCBI lineage: Eukaryota > Metazoa > Chordata > Actinopteri > Clupeiformes > Engraulidae > Engraulis > Engraulis encrasicolus. The sequence continues at coordinate 52,838,408 of NC_085857.1, forward strand.
AACTGAGTTTAGGTGCGCACACAACTATTTGTTCGAATAGCTTTCTTTTCATTTCTTCTGAAATGTGTTTTTGAATGTTACTACACGCCACGTTCGAGTGCAAAATCCTCCCCATGTCCAGTCCATTTAATTCTTGACAATCAATCTCGTGCTCAAAGCCATATGCGGGACGGTGACGTTTAGCCTCCTTGTATGCTGTGCGAAATACACGAGCGGTGGTGGTAATTTGTTCGGACAGGCTGTTCATTACACACTGGCCCATACTGTCTACTCTGGCTTTCTCCAGAATGTTTGCGGCTGCCAGGTGAGCTTTAGTACGGGCATGTTCGAATACTTTTTTCCGGAGTGCGCGTTGCTGTTTTTTGATATCCAAAGCCGATGATGACACTGTACTGGACACCCACTCTTTGGCAAGTTTCAGCCCCCCAGTCTTAAGTGGCCCCAATGTCCCCACTTTTTGACAGATTGTGCAGCCTAAACCTAAACTTCCCATAACCAGCCAGGGGTTGTATGACTGTTTGATTTTAAACTGCTCTGGCGTCCAAATATGTGAGCATCCTCCCTTCCCGGATCTCTCGCTTGCCCCATCCTGCTCTCCTCCGCTGTCCCCGCTCTCCTCTCCTGAACCCTCCACGCTAACTGTCCCAGTTGTCACCTCTTGCTCCAGCTCGGTTGTTTCTTGCTGTGATGCTGTAGCACTGGTCTGGTGGTCGTCGTGGCTTTGTCCTTCAACTGCATCTGGCTGGTTGTCCTGATCCGCGGCAGCTGTGTAGTCTGTATCAGCACCGGTCGTAGCTAGCTGCACCTGCACGCTAGAACTAGGAGCTGTTGAGGCGGTGGGAGAACTAGCCGTTCTACTTGCTTCGTGGATGCTAGCAGCGACGCTGCTGTCCCCATCGCCGGTTGCTTTGTAGCGTTTTGACTCCTCTCCCTCTTCCTTTTTCTTGAAAAATGAAGTTAAACTCATCTGTCGTTTAGACATTTTAAAAGTAAAACTTTTCACCTGCACAAGTTGATTGTCCCTCTCACTGACACACTGACCTCCGTCCGACCTGTATTTGCCGCCAGTATTAATTTTCCATTCTGTTCCTCTTGAGGCGTGGTTTGTATGTCAAGCGACCAGTAACATTGAATAGACATGAAGGTATGAAGATTTATTATAAAAACCTAATCCATCAATTTATTTTTGTACAATTTATGAATAGAAGTTATGGGCTACTACATTTAAAAACCTTTTAATGATAAAAAAAAAAAAAACTTTTTTTTTTTTTTAATCATTCACGAGAGGTGGGGGATCAGCCAAAATAAGTCCCGGAACACGGGGGGGTCAAAATGACGAGGTGGGGGATCCTGTTCCGGCATGTTCCGGCTCAAATTAAGCACTGGTTGTCAGCTAAGCATGTGTCGACCCACGATGACTAACAAGACCATAAATGCAGAATATGAAAATGAAACAAACTGAAGTTCATAAACAAAAATAATAACTCGGGCAAAAGTTTGAATGGGGAGACTGGTTCATGCTTTCAATGGCGCCTGCTACAGCAGACGCCGTGATAATGACGCGCGCTCACGGGTCGCATCATCACAGAGGGAAAAAAGTATATGTCTACGTAGTGCAGCAATTAATCTTTCAAAAAATGTTGGTCGATTCATTGATTATTTATTTACGTTGATAAAGCAATTTGCTGAAAATATGTCCTTTGGTGTGACGTTAAGAAATTAATATATTAAGTAATGTAGAAATGGCTTGATGGAGTTTTATGAACATTGTTACACTCTTCATATTTATTGCAATTTTTTGAAGTCTTAATTTAATGAGAAATTAGCATTTAAGTATTTTTTTCCCATTAGATGTGAGATTATTAGAAACCTTCGAGGAAAAACAGGGATATCTTTCTTTTAAATTTTCAAAATTGTCCAAATTTATACTAACTTTTCAGGGACGACCATTTGTTCTTCCCTAATGCAATATTCAGTGTTTATTAAACATATTGTTTAGCTCAAACAAATATTTGAGCGTTTAAAACATGTCACACTGTAGGACATCCATGTCACGCTAAAGGACAGAAATGCAAAACTGAGCCAGAAACAAATATATCAACATGATTATTTTGTCTTTTTATCATAATATAATGTTGTAGTCAATATGGACCTACACTTTACACTTATAAGTCTTAGAATTGTCGATCGTAACTCTTAATGACAGCCATGCGGTCATTGAATGTAACCTGCAGAGCTCATAAGACTCATACTGAAGGGTGACCTTGGCATGACCATCACACTTTTGTAGGTATGCAATGACTGTCACACCATTGAACCTGTAGTGTGTAGTGGCCAGTGCCTGTTTGGTATCTCAAGCTGGACAGCACATTTATGCTGTATTTTGAGCTCTCCACAGCATACTTTATTCATCTATACCAGGGGTGCCCAACCTTTTTTTAACCGAGATCTACTTTTGAAGTTGATGATCTGCCGTGATCTACCAAGTCAAATTTAAGGATGTCAGTAAGAAAATTTAAGACCACCGTTTATTAATCACCATTATTATGAGCAAAATGTTTTCAGTAGGCTACTATGGCCGTATCTTTTCAGTGTGTTTTTAAAGTGTGTTGAATAGCCTATCTTTACAAAGCAATGCAGCACTGATAGTATGCAGAGATAATTTCAGTCATACACAAGTCATAAACAACTGAAAAAAAAATCAAAATGATAAACATTTGGTATATAAAAGGCATATGTAGGCACATAGGCCCTATTTCTAAAATATGATGAAGCATTATCATGCCTTCACTGGTAGGCTACAAATTAAAAAGGGCTCAGAAATTCACCGTTTGTCATGGTATATTAGGCTAGTTAAGTTCACTTTACTATGAGAGAGAGAGAGAGAGAGAGAGAGAGAGAGAGAGAGAGAGAGAGAGAGAGAGAGAGAGAGAGAGAGAGAGAGAGAGAGAGAAATGAGAGAACTCATTGGATTGGTTAACACCCCTGTTAAGAGTAACTTCTTCTATGAAGGTTTTTTCAGCTCTCTGGGACAGTAGCACAGCAAAGGCTTTCTATTGTGAGTTTGTCCAATAGTTTTGTCCACAACTGGAGCAAGAAACAGCACAAATTGAAGTGAATTCCATACATGTCAACAACTAACATTTCCCTTACACGCGGCACGCGATGTAAACGCAGTTAGCGATGATGCATGCGACTAGCGATTTGGACAAAGATCCTCGCATATCGCCGCGTCATAACGCATCGTTGCGCACATGTTCTGTTACTCACCCGATGTTACATGTGTGCACACATGAATCAACTGCAATACCCTTACGGTCACTTCCTAATGCTTTCCCCTCATTCTGTGTTACCGTGGGACTAATTATCTGATCAATACAGTACCAGCAGCTTGCTACAGCCTACTTTTGAAAGACAGTATTTTCCCCGTCACATCTCGTGATCGACTGCCACTCCCCTCGAGATCGACTGGTAGCTCGCGATCGACTGGTTGGGCACCCCTGATCTATACTCCTCTATATACTCTCTCACTGATCTTTCCTTCACTGTTACCGTTATATTTTATGGTTTCAAAGCACCATTAATTACATTTTATATCATTTGACAGTATCTAAAATCAACAGCAAATATTCATCAACAATGCATCAAAGTATAAATTCCAAAGGCCAATAAAGGAAGAAGTAATTTGAATACACAATATTTATCTAGTCAAACAACAAAACAAAAAAATATGTACTACCAGTTGTTTTAAAAGCTATTTCTCAAATATCTAGTCCATTGGTGTGACCTGTTTGTCCTTTGGTGTGATACTCCTAAGTGTCACACCATAGGACTTTTACCATCACACCATAGGACTTTTGAGCTTTTGAGTTAATTTAAAGCCATGTCGTTGCCAACTGAAATACAATTTCACCTTTAGTAAGATGCATTTTCATACATCTACATAAGAAAAAAATATGAAAAATATACACTATTGTCAAAATGTATTTTATGGCTGTCACACCAAAGGACTACAAAACTAATACATCTTGTGGTAGCAAAACATAATTGATTGACTGAAGAACTCTGAGAGAAAAATCTAAAATCCACCCTTGCCATTGGCTTCTTAAGGGTCTAAAGTCACAATTTATGTACCGCTGGAGCTTCAACAATAGATAATTATCCACAGAATTAACCAAAAAAATGATGTCACACCACAGGACATTATTTTCTGCGACAAAGTTTCATAAGTCCATACGGTCTCAGAAAAACAGGAAAAAAAAATATTGCAAAACATTGCCACTTGCTAAAATAGACACCTTGAAAAACATGCCAGGGTTGTTTAGACAAATGACTGAGCTTTGATTATTTATTTAAAAATGTTTTAATATGGAGAACCAGGCTTGCCTCAGTCACACCATAGGACAAATGTGACATTTGACTCAAAATTAAGTATAATTTTTTAAGCTCTGGATTTATTACACATTACTTTTTCACAACAACGACATTAGTTTAATCATTTAAAGCATTGACAATTTTGAAAGCATGAATTTACTTAATTTTAAGAGCCTGCGACAGCAAAATTTACACGTCACGTCATCTACCCAGATACCAACTGGTGAAGAATAGGAAGGGTGATGGGGAGACGAGAGTCGGGGGAGGTGGGACAGTATTTAGCGATACCCTTCAGTAAAAGCTTGATGGACGGGTTAGAGAAAAAACTCAGAGTGTCAGGTTTGTTAATCCTAGCGTAGAATTGGACACCGGCTATTAATTTGTGGATATAGGCGGGTTGGAGATGGCGAGTGTCGAAGCAAAAGACTATAAAGGCGCAAATAGTGGAGACCTGCGCCGGGAGGGGGGAGAGGAGATAGGCGCTACAAAACGTAGTGAACATGGACCAGGCAGACGCATAGCACTTGAGCGTCGATTTAGCGAGACTCCTTGCCATATAGCCCCGTGCTGACCCGGACAGTGACGAGAGGGGGGGACCTAATACAGGACGAGTTCCGAGAAACTCAGGCAGCGGAGAGGGGTCGAGCTGGCCGATGGGCATAGTCTGTGGAAGTCCTGCAAATGAAAGCGAGAGAGCATCAGCTAGAACATTAGAGTGGCCAGGGACATGAGCAGCTGAAAATACAAAATTACCCATAACAGATTGCCAGGTTAAACGCTTCACTAGCGCCATCAGTTTGGGGCATTTAGAGCGGCCTTTGTTGATAATTGCCACTACGGCTGCGTTGTCGCAGTAAAACACAATAAGCTTTCTGCACCAACTGGAGCCCCAGAGGACACACGCGACGACGATGGGATACATTTCGAAGAGCGCAGAGGACTCGGACTCGTCGGCGAACTCAAGGAAATCCTCCGGCTGACTGTCACCGAACCACTCCCCCTTGTGGAATCCTCCGAAACCGACCGATGGGGCAGCATCGGTGATTAGCCCAAGGGAGGAGGACGACTAGGTGGAATCGTTGTAAAAGAAAGAGATGCCATTCCAATTTCCTAGAAGTTTCAGCCAGAAGTGCAAATCTGAGTGGCATCCCTGGTCTAGTACGACGGGGTCTGATAATTCTGGGACGGAGTGGGCCAGATCTAGGATACGGGAGATAAACGAACGGCCGTGCGGGATGTTACGGATGGCGAAATTGAGGTGGCCGAGGAGGGAGAGGAGATCTCTTTTTGTCATGAAAGAGTCGGCGGTTAGCGCGGCGCACATATCGCAAATACGAGAAAGCTTTTCTTGGGGGAGAGAAGCTTTCATGGCGACGGAATCAAGCACGATGCCTAGGAACTCCAGGGATGTGCATAGTCCCAGTGTCTTCTCTGGTGACAGTGGGACCCCGACTTCGAGAAACACAGAGCGCAACGTGTCTAGGACCATGGAATTAGGTTTTGAGGGGAAATCGATAAGGAGGAAGTCATCAAGGAGATGGAGGACGAACGGCAGTTTGCATACGTTCAACAAAATCCAACACAGTGCTTCGGAGAGATTGTTGAAGATACGTGGACTGCTGCGGCACCCCAAGGTGAGTCTGGCGGCGAAATAGAATGCGGACCGCCATTTTACGCAGAAGAGCGGCCAATCGGAGGGGTGAATGGGCATTGTTTTGAACGCATCGGTGATGTCTGCCTTCGCTTAGTGCGCGCCCCCCGCTACTTTGATAAGCTTAATGGCATGGTCAACCGTAGCGTAATGCAGGGAAAACGGTTCGAGGGGGATCATCTCGTTAACGCTAGCCCAGGAATCAGAGGGGGTAGAGGGGTGAGTTTTCAGAATTTTTTGAAAGAATCCCGTCTAAGGCCGACCCGGCGGGGGCAGACACTCCTCGGGTGTGGGTCCCTGCAAAAGCTGCAAACATGAGAATATAGACAATTAGTGTGGGTACAGACAGCTTCGTTAAAGTTATTGCAGAGAGTTTGGCCGTTGAAGTAGGAGATGGGACGACCCAGCCTGTCTTTAGTCTGCCTTACGGGCTTTGGAGACCGGGCATCGTTGGTAGAGGATTTTGTGGTGGCTGGTTTGGGCGTGATGGCGCGGCCCGCGGGGATGCTAAAAACCGTTCTGGGGCAGTGGCCGTGCGATGAACCGATGTTGCAAGCCAGGATGAGTTGGCCGCTGAAATGGCGGATGAGCAGCTCTGTGTCCACGACTGACCAGTCCAGGCGCAGGTTGAACAAGCTAACGTACGAGGCTGCTTTGGCCGCGAAGGACTTGTGGTACTCGTAGAACAAGGTTCCTCCGTACCGGAGATGGAAATCTGCGAGCATGGCCAGATAGCTATCTAGCTCAGCGCGGCGCTCCGGGTACGCGCCACAGAGGACATCGCGAAAAACTCCAAATGCCACCACGAATTCTCCAAACGATAGGTTCTTCAGTAGACGTGGGTCTGAGGTTTTTAGGGTGACGGAGTCGTCGCCGCAGTTGACCAGCTGGCGGTCTATGGGAAAGGCGGGCAGCAGCAGGGAGGCGAGGTTAATGTCCTTACCGTTAAGAATGTTGGCGCGTACCGCCGGCGAAATGGACGCGGCGGCCTGCGCAATGAAGCTTCTTCCTTGGAGAGGCGCGGGCTGAGCTGATGCCAGGGAAAAAGCCGGTGTGGGTACCGGGGCGGCGACGGGTGGCGCTGCACGAGAAGGGGGTGGGTGAAGGAGGGGAGGGAGTGGAAGGGGCAAGGGGGAAAGGAGTGATGTTGAAACGTCCGCGGCAGCGGTACTCGTTGTGGCAGGGGGTTGTTCGCCACGTACTTCGAGGGATTTGAGCCTTGAATCGAAGCCTTGTATGGTGCTGTTGATGGATTGAAGAGCCTCAAAGATGGATTTATCGGCGACGGCCGGCTGAGCGGCGCGCTGGGCAGCCAGGGCAGTCGCGGCTGGGCGGCCTCTACCCCTGGGTTGGGCGGTGTGCTTTGCCTTGGTCTTCCTTTTCCCTGACTGCCGTGGATTTGGGTTGACCTGCAAGGCGGGGCCTGCGGAGGCAGCGGGGTTGGTCACGGGATCGACAACGGGTATGCCAGCCGCTTCCGGGTTTCCCAAGGCAGAGTTGGCGAGGCTGACGATTTCAACCCTACTGAGGCCGTCTTCGGGTTGGATACCAGCCGCGGTGTGGGCCGCCGAGATGTTTTCGGATGGCAGAGAGGACCAGCCAGTTTCAGGACGCACCAGGCGGGCACTCTTCCGAAGGGCCGGCTGGGATGGAGGCACGAAGCCGTCTTCGTGCTGAGACGATGACTTGTCGTCTCGGGGTGAGTCTGCGCCACCTGACATGAGGGCAAGCAGCGGATGGAGTTGGAAGTTTGCTTTTAACCCTTTAACGCATAACATGGGTCTAAATAGACCCGGCTGAGTTTAAAATTTCTATATCTTTGTAAGAATACAATTTTCTTACTCAGCACTCCATGAATTCCTCAATTGACTTGTTTTTGTCCCTTAGATGACTTAATTTATTTTTATGTATCATAACTTTTTGCGTGAAAACACTTTTTTGGTTACTACCCCTTTAACGCATAACATGGGTCTAAATAGACCCGCATTCATTTCCTATGTAATTTCATCACAAGCTTAATGTCTCTTAGCCATATTGAAAAAGGATTTTGATTCTTTTACTTAAAGTCCAACTTTTTATCATTTATGGAGTATTAACTCCCAACATCAATACTTATTTTAAATACTTGATGGTTATTCTTTGATATAGAAGTCATTTTATATAACTATATGATATTTAGACACATGGGTCTAAATAGACCCGCATTCATTTCCTATGTATTGTCATCACAAGCTTAATGTCTTTTAGCCATATTGAAAAAGGATGTTGATTCTTTTACTAAAAGTCCAACTTTTTATCATTTATGGAGTATTAACTCCCAACATCAATACTTATTTAAAATTCTTGATGGTTATTCTTTGATATAGAAGTCATTTTATATAACTATATGATATTTAGACACATGGGTCGAAATAGACCCGCATTCATTTCCTATGTAATTTCATCACAAGCTTAATGTCTCTTAGCCATATTGAGAAAGGATTTTTATTCTTTTACTAAAAATTCAACTTTTTGTCATTTACGGAGTATTAACTCCCAACATTAATACTAAATTCAAATACTTTATGGTTATTCTTCAAATATACATCTTTTTATACAATTATATGATATTTACACACATGGGTCAAACATGATCCGCATTCAATTTTTTTTTACAGAATTATTAGGCAAACATGTTTTTTGACCATATTGTCTTTTTTATGCTTATTTTCCAACAGGAATCTATATGAACTTGAAAACCTATCGGATTTAAGCATTCCAGGCCATGCATATTTGTATAAAAATATGGGGCTGTGGTCGAAGGTGCCCAACACCTTATATCAGGTGTGCATAATTATTAGGCAACTTTGTTGTCTTCTTGGAAAATGGGCCACAAAATAGATCTAACAAACTCTGAAAAGTCGATTAACAATTTTGAAGTCTTCTAGAGGGAGGTGGCTGTCGTGAAATTGGCAAGACGTTGGTCAATTTACCACAGAATTATGAAATGCATCATTACACAGTCATCAGTCTCGTAAGAAATGTCACAGCCAAAAATTGAGAAGAATTTAAGGTGGAGCTACAAAAAAGTATTACCCTGCAGTCCTATAATATTACACAACAGAAACCTACACCAAGTGTCCAGAAGAATAGGGCATTGAGCACTCAGAGTATGGCCAAGGTAAGAAGGGATGACACTAGACAAGTTAATTAAGTCAAGACTGGGTCAAAAATACCTGGGGACAGAGTTTTCAAAGTTAGGCCTATATGGACTTGGGAAAGTGACTCTTGACAGACAGGATGGATGAGCCCATGGCTGGATCATTGAGAGGAAGACATTTGCATCTTTTGAAGACCATGGTATTTATGCTGCACTTTGCTGGCATTTGAGTGGAACTCAGGAACTCATGTAAGTGTGCACATTGCTGATCTAGCCATAGACTCATCTAAGTGGTCCATTAACAGTCACCTTCACTAGTTCATAAAACCATTGAAAAAAACTGCCTGAAGACATTTCTTGACCCAGTCTTGACTTCAGTTTCTTGTTGAGTGGTCTTCAGGTTTCAGCCTGTTTTACCTTGGCCATGTCTCTGAGTGCTGAATACAATGTTCTTGTGGACACTCAATGTAGGTTTCAGTTCTGGAATATAACAGCACTGCAGGTAATACTTTTGTGGTAGTTTCATCTTCAATTCTTCTAAATCTGGTAGTGACTTTGTGAGCTCATGTCATGTGACACTGATGGCTTTGTAACAGTGCTTTAGACGGATGTGACCAATATTTCAAGACAGCCACACCCCTCTGGAAGTATTGTTGGAGTTTGTTAGATGTCTTTTGTGGCATATTTTCCCATAGGAAAGCAAAGTTGCCTAATAATTATATGCACATTAATTATGCCCTGATATAGGCTATTGGGCTCCTCCGATCACACCGTCTCTTATTACACAAATATGCATGACTTGGAATGCTTAAATCCAATAGGTCAGCAGTGGTCAAAAACAGTTTATTTGTTCCTGACTGGAATCCTTTTAAATATATTTTAGTTCCTAACGTGAAACACTTCAGACTTAGGCTATGTCTGCAATAATGGGGGAAATTATTTGTGTGTTTATTTATATAAGATACAAAAAATAACACCCATTTTGTGCATTAAAAATAGTCTAAATCACAACTTTTAATCCATTAGCTATTAAAATACATTAATTGTGGAAGTTATTATAGTGAAAGATTTAGACTTCCATTAGAAATGAATGCGGGCCATTTTCGGTCCACGTCTAGAAATTAGTGATTTAATTCCAAATTCATGTTTATTTGTAAAATAAAAATATAAGAACATTTTAAAAAATACTTTTTTGAATTAACGACCACCTATGTAATTACTTTTAGAAGAATTATGGGATAAAATGTATTGGTTTTAGAAGTTGTGTGAGAGAATACATGATTAATGCTCAGAAATACATTGGAAATGAATGCGGGTCTATTTAGACCCATGTTATGCGTTAGTGTGAGTCCAATGGCTTATGCATTAAAGGGTTAAGAGGGTTGCGAGCTAGAAAAGACGTCTGCATCGGCGTACTCTGGGTAGCAAAGAGAGGAAGCAGACATAGGATATTTAAAGAAACGCACAGACATCCTATTGGCTACAGGAAGAGGCAAATGTGTGATGTAGCGGGGAAACCCCACGCCGAGAGTAGAGATTGGATAATTAATCAATGACGAGAGATATACCGTCTCGCCTTTCTGGCAGAACTTAACGCTATAGCTTACATTTCTCCAGGTCTTGCCATGCTTTTTCCAGATTCTGTCCACCTACACTCACTAACACCAAGGATTTGTACACTCGCCTCCAAAAGAGTTGTCGCCTATCAATCTGTTTGGAATAACAGCTAATAACCTGACTTTCAATTAATCACTTGGCTTCAGAAGTCACTCATATGAAAGCTACAACCCTCCCGAATGAAAATGTATGTACAAAAATAAATTTCATGCACAAAAGAAAGATTGACCCTTTATTGAACACAGACAGGGCAGATTTTCACAAGACAAAAGTTTTGTCGCCTATCGAACATAATACTGAAAATGAGCAGATAAGTCACTTCAAAACACTTCAAATACGCAGATCAGGTGTCATTCTCAATCACTGAATCACTCTCACCACTTCAGAAAATCAACTGTGGCCTTAGGTGTATGTTTAGGGTCGTTGTAATCATGGAAAGCAACACAATGAAAATCAATGGAGTTCAATGAGAGATGGTGACGTATTCGCTATTCGTAGAGCAATACATGTTTAACTTCATGATTTAATCAATTATAAAAACCCTCAAACACCTGCAGCATGCATGCAGCTCCTCATAAGAGCTGTATCTGTACCATGTTTCACTTTATGCACCATTTCTCTTTTTTCATATTCTTCATCTCCAACACCATATAGTTTTGATGCTATCAGTTCTAAAATGGTTGATCTTGGGATCTTGACTTCAGAGTATGAGTCCCATTAGCCTTCATTTTTGTCAGAATTAGACCTGACATACTCTTGGCTGGCTTTTTTGAGAGAGGACAGTGGGAGAGACTTCTTTGGTGTTAAAGGTGAAGAATTTGGAAAAAATACATGGTGCCTAAAGTCAAACATGGGAGGGATACAGCTCTTATGTGGAGCTGCATGCATGCTGCTGGTGTGTGAGGGCTTTTATCATTGACGCATTACATCTCGGTGCCCTACTGTGCACCTGTATACCATTAGGTCAGCTGATGCCCCTGGGCCTTATGTTACATGGCAACTATGTAATATTATAAGCCTACGACTGGTTTTCTAATAACATCCATAACGGTAGGCCTACTTCAACTTGTACTTTACAACTCTGTGTCTCTGTGATGTGGCCGTGAGTGATAGTAAACTAGGTCATCTTAAACTGAAACAACAGACTGCTTAAGTCATTGGCTGAAACTAAGCCTGTAGGTTGCTATGTCAACAAAACATGCTTCCTGTTACTGTGGTTGCAACAGCACCCTTAATGAGGAAGTGCACAATACTGCTTTCATTGCTGCAAGAGTTTGTCAAGTCTTTTTTTCTCTCTCTGTTTGCACTGACATCACTAAATAACAGAATTCAAAAATAATGATTTTGATATCTTGATTCTAAATTGGTTGTTTTTCCACAAAGTAAAACAGTATAGGCCTTTGATTGTCCTACTTCTATCCTCTAACATTTGCAGATGTCCACTAATTCTGGTACTTCTCGTATCTCACATATTCTGTTGCACTATTTGTAAGTCACGTGACCTTCGCAGCCTCTGGTGACGGTTAAGGCTTGCAGTGCTGCCACCACCATGTCAGTGCATTCAGGAACCCGACAGACACAACAACCATCTCAGGTAGGCTGATCATAATTTTAAACATAAACCTAGCCTATACAAGGGAAAGAAAATGCACGTGTGATGAATGTTGATATTTTCATACAATATCCTTTAAAAAGTAAAAAAAAAACCCTGAAAAATATTTTTCGTCTTGGTCAACTGCTTTTAAAGCAAGCATGTGCAGTCGGTTGCTCGCGGTGACGCGCGTTATTTACAGGTCGCAGCGTACCGCTGGCTTACATTTTTTTTACATTTCTGAAAAAAGGGTCCCACAAGGGTGCAGGGCCCAGCGGGAAATGTCCGTTATAGTCCAGCCCTGAGTGAGTCTATTTGATACAGGCAGGTAGTATAAAACAAGCCCAAAGGTAGACTGACTGACAGATTTGCCCAATTCTGCCCCTTTCAGTATTGTGCATAGTGCTCAAATAATGTGGTTAAAATTAAATTTGACAGTAACTATATGAGGCAGAGCACAGTATGACTACTCTTCTTCGTGCCTTTCCTTTTTAATAAAGTCAGAGACAAATTTCTTCGAATGCTTGATTGTGTTTTGTGGGATTATTGTTTTTAAATGTCTGTGGTCAAACTGAAGACAAATGTCCACTCTGTGGACAATAAAGTACTCGCATTTTTATCTGAGTTGTTTATTTGAAAGATGGTTCAGTCCAGCTTTCGTGAGCATAGTTTGCAGGGCTTTTTCTCTTAGAAATAAAGGTACAGTGAGGGTACAATTAAGGTCTTTAAGGCATAAGTCTCTCAAATGTACCTTTAAGTTGCATACATGTTTCTCAAAGAGTACACATAAATGCCTTCACACTCAAAAAGGGTACACATTTAATTTTGCATGCTGAAAAGTACATTAGGTACCAACTGGAAAGATAAAATCTTTTTCTTTAAGGTAAAAAGAACACTATTGTTCAATCAAAGGCCCTTTTGTGTTCTCATGTGCCTTTAAGGTACTCGATAGGATTCAATTAAGTATCTTTTAGGGTACTTCCTATTGTACCAAAGAGACGAAGGGCCAGTCAAATTCTATCATACCTAGCCTGATAAACCAGACTAAATGTGGATGTCTAATTTAGTCTGGCCTCGATGCATAATACATCCGAAGATTGTTGATGAGAACAACCTTCCCTCAAAACCCTGCCCGCTTTGATTCAAAACACATCATTGCGTTGTAATTGGTTTGCCAGATTCATGGCATTCTGGCTTCATTGAATCATTATGCGAGGCCAGACCCACCCGTAGACAAAACATTTTGCCGTCCAGCGGGTGGCGCTGGTTCACCAGGCTATATCATACCCAGCCACCACGAATATTGATTGGCGGTTGCACCAATAAACATATTTGAAATTGTGCTTTTCTCTTTTTCCTATTTAATGAGGACATTGTTGGGTAACCCTTTAGAATAACTACCTATTCACAGCTTTATAAACACTTAATTAACATTTAACAATGGGTGGGCCAGTACCAGTACTAAAAAAGGCAAATTTGTACCATCTAATACACTCCAAATAATGTCTGTTTGTTTAACCTAAGAAGGTTATGGAAAGTAGGCCATTTCATCCTGATTAAATATGTACCTTTAAAGGGGCTCCAGGTAGGATTAAATGTTTAATTGATCACGGTCCCGAGTCAGCCGATGCTTATGCGAGTCATTAGTGAACGATTGCTCTCGTTACCACTTCCACGGTTCACTGTCAGAAAACCCCACATGCAACTTCTGACAGCGCGGTCCGAGGGAGTGTCATGGGAAACACTTTTCATTTGAAAACACCGCTTTATATTACATACTATCAAATCCTTTTTTGAAATTAACGATAATGGTGAGGTGAGTAATACGACTATATGGGAAGCAGCTAAAGCAACAATAAGAGGGGAAATCATAGCCTACTCATCTTGGAAAAAGAAACAAAATGACAAAAATAGGAAAGAGTTAGAAACTAAGATCAAAGACCTGCAAAAAGAATATGAAAGGCTAAGAACAAAGGAATTAAGTAAACAACTAAATACAGTTAAAAAAGCATTAGAAGAAATAGATATTAAGGAGATAGAAAAAAAATTAACACTAAGTAAACAATTTCTTTTTGATAACAGCCCTAAAGCATTGAAAACATTGTCTTTTAAATTAAAGAAACAGCAAGAAAAAGCAACGATCGCTATGGTTAAAGACGTAAATGGCACCCTTCACAGGGGGAAATCAGGAATTGCGGCTTGCTTCAGGGAATTTTACCAACATTTATATACCCCAGAAAAACAAGTGAGTGATCTTGAAATCAGGAACTACCTAAAACATTTAGATCTCCCTCTAGTGACCCAGACACAAAACAACTATTTAGTACAACCAATAGCAGAGGAAGAGATAGTAAGGGCGATTAAGAAAAGCAAAACTGGTAAAAGCCCAGGTACTGATGGATTTACCTATGAATTCTTCAAAGCATTCCAAAATGTATTAATACCAATCTTAAACAGGGTTTTCAATGACATTCTGGAGACTGGGCTGTGGCCAAAAACCTGGGGTACAACCATGATTTCAGTAATCCACAAAGAAGGGAAGGATCCAGCAAACTGCTCCTCATATAGACCAATATCATTATTAAATGTGGATCAAAAGTTATTTACAACAATTATGGCAAACAGACTTACAGACTTACTTCCTGGCTTGATCAATCTTGATCAAACAGGATTTGTTAAAGATCGCCTACTTGGAGATAACATCAGAAGGACCATTAATATTATAGACTACACCCAAAGAACAAAAAATCAGATGCTAACACTAATGCTTGATGCCGAGAAGGCTTTCGACCGCTTACTGTGGCCTTTTTTAATTGGTGTATGTGAAAAATTCGGTTTTCATCATAAGTTCTTAAACTTGCTAAACGGGATGTATAACAACTCGACCGCCAGAGTAAGAGTAAATGGAACACTTTCTGAACTTTTCACGATTAAAAGGGGCACAAAACAAGGCGACCCACTATCGCCACAGTTATTCGCCTTATGTATTGAACCTCTCGCAGAAAAAATAAGAAAAAATATGCAGATAAAAGGAGTGGTCATGGAGGACATGGAGCACAAAATAGCACTGTATGCCGATGATGTGATTTTATATATGACAGATGTATGCAACTCATTACCAACATTAATGCAGGAAATAGGACAATATAGCTCCCTATCAGGATACAAACTAAATCTTAGCAAAACGGAAGCAATGGAGGTCGGTAGTAAACTAAGTTGCACATTTAAAAAACAATATGAGTTCAAGTGGGAGCTGACCAAGGTAAAGTACCTGGGAGTGAATATTCCTAACAATCTTGAACATTTGTACGCCTGTAACTATGGGAAGCTAGAAAACACGATAAAAAATGACTTAAGTAGGTGGAAACTAATACCTTTTACATTATTAGAAAAAATTAGTATAATTAAAATGAATATCCTGTCACGTTTTCTGTTTCTGTTCCAAAATCTCCCACTCCTTGTACCAAATGCTTCCTTCAAACAGTGGGATAACCTACTAAGGAAATTTCTATGGAATGAAAAGAAACCAAGAGTAAAAATTAAAACTTTACAACAACGCAAGGAAAGGGGAGGTCTTGCACTGCCAAATTTAGCTAACTACTTCAACGCTGCACAGATAAAACCTATTCTAATCATGAACAACAAAAAGTGGAACCCAAAATGGAAAATTATGGAAGCCGACCTGGTAGGGCAATGTAATGTGTGGTTTCCAAAAACTAAAACGAAATTGCATAACTTCACTGCAAAACATACAGCAAAAATATGGAAAAGACTAAGTAGAGCAGTTAAGACCGATGATAAAGACTGGATATGCCTGAGAGATATACAACAAGATCCAGAGTTTCTCCCAAATAAAGAGGATAGAGGCTTCAATCTATGGGAAAGTAAAGGTCTCATGCGATTCTATCAAATGTATGCAGAAAAAGGCTTTGATTCTTTTGAAAACATAGAAAGACGATATCAATTGCCTAGGAGCCACTTCCATAGATACTTGCAAGTAAGAAGTTATGTGAATAAAAATATAAAGATTGTAACCTTAGCCGAGATCCACCCCTTTGTAAGAGAAATATTAAAAGTAATTGAAATCGGAAGTATAAAAAATGTAACTGGACAAATTTACAGGACACTCAGAACGAAGGAAAAATGAATCATATTAAAGAGAAGTGGGAAGATGAATTGAAAACGACAATTTCTGAAAAGGAGTGGGAACAAACCTTTAAAGATATTTATAACCATTCAAAATCCTTATACTGGCAGGAATTTGCATGGAAAGTAAACATAAGGTACTTTAGAACACCATCAACAATAAAATACAAACAGTTTACTTCCAGTTGTTGGAGAAACTGTGGGAACAGTAATGCGGATCACACACACATTTTCTTTACATGCGACAGATTAAAACCCTACTGGGAAAAGGTAATGGGGTCAATAAAGAATTTTTTGAGAACAGATGTCCCAATTCAGCAGCATAACATAATGCTTGGTATACTGCCTGATATAAGTATTGAACATATACATTTCTTTTGGGTTCTTAGAATCACTGCTTTGAAACAAATAACAAGGCACTGGAAGATACCAGACGCACCTAATGTCAAAAAATGGGTAGCCTCAGTCCACGACATGTATGAAATGGAGAAAGTGACTTACAGTATTATTAAAAAGGAAAAGGTTTTCGAGAAAAGATGGGAACTTTACCTGTTAAAGAAACAAGAGGTATTTGGGAAATATATATGAAAATATGGGGAATGGGGTGGTGAAGGGGGAGGGGGAGTGAGAGTGAGAGTGAGAGTGAGAGTGAGAGTGAGGGTGTGGGTGAAGATGTGCGTGTGCGTGTGCGTGTGTGTGTGTGTGTTTGTGGATGGGTGGGGCGGGGGTTCTAGCGTAAAAGAGGTGACAAAGCCAATATAAGAATATGTATGAAAACCAAAGGCAAGGGATTTACTTTGTGTACTTTTTATTTATTTATTGAATCACTCTTCTTCTTTATCTATTTACTTTTTATTTATTATTTAACTTCCTTTTAGGAACAGAAGTGTGGTAAAGAAGAAGTATTCCTTTGTTTCATCCCTTAGAGTGACAATGACTTAAAGTCGTTGTCATTGTTGTTGTTTATGTGATAATTCAAGTTTTCTTTTTGTCTATTCTACCTTTTTTTTATTATTATTTTTTTTAATTATTTTTATTATTATTATATTTCTACACACAGGGGGTGATATAAAAAAATGGGAAAAAATGTGTGATATCTGTGAGATGTAACAACAGAAAATGCTAACTGAATACATTGTTTCACACAATAAAGTATTAAAAAAAATGATATATTACATACTGTATCGTATTCAGATTTGTATCAACTGCTAGCATTCCGCGATGAAAAACAGTCACACAGTGAGTTTATTTGAACAGCATTTTTTCATCGTCACTATGAGATAGACAGGAAGAGACTGAGGAAGTGATGAGGAGGAGAGAGGAAAATGAGGAGCGAGCCACTGCAAGACTGATGAAGGTGGAGGAGCAAAGGCAGTATTTACAGTCACTGAAGGGTGAGTTCTTCCATTTCCATTTTAGGTTTTAATTTTAAGGAAAAAAGTATTGATTATTTAAAAATGTTATACGATGCTGTGAAAATATTAAATGTAAATACTAATCTGTATAATATGATGTTATACTGTAGTGGTTCCCAAACCATTTCAACCATTTCAGAACTTAAAATCTACAGGACAGTAAATGCATTAACCATAAACGTGAATACTGTTACCAACCAAGTTATGGAATTATGTTAGCTGTTAACCTGTGGATTTCCCGCTTTATGCAAAGTTCCTTTTGTCCGTGACCCCCCTTCAGTACCTCCACAACCCCCTTGGGGGTTCCGCCCCCTAGTTTGGGAACCACTGCTGTACTGTAGCTATCAGCTACCTGTTTAAGATACCATCACATAACCATTATGATTACAGCATTATTATTTCTTAAATGAAAAACATGTAAATTTTTGTGTCTTTTTATTTTTCTATAATCATGTTTATCAGGACAACTGCCTCAAATGGAGTTCAGGATTTTGCTCTTGGGATATCTACAGTCTGGAAAAAGTTCATCAGGAAACACCATCCTGGGCAGAGATGAGTTTGACCTGAAGAGAACAGCTCAGTGTGTGAAGAGATGGGGAGAAGTAGCAGGCAGACAGCTCACAGTAGTTGAAGCTCCTGGATGGTGGTTGAATGAAAACCTCGAAGACACAACTCAGCTCACTAAACAGGATATTGCACTTAGTGTGTCTCTGTGTCCACCAGGACCTCATGTCTTCCTACTGACTGTAGTTGTAGGTGATGATGTTACACCGGACGACATAAAGAACATGGTGGAACATGTTGATTATCTAGGTGAGGGAGTGTGGAGTCACACCATGGTGCTGTTTACCGGTGGAGACTGGCTGGGAGACACACCCATTGAGCTGCACATAGAGAGTGAAGGGGCCCTGCAGTCTCTAGTAGAGAAATGTGGGAACAGATATTATGTCCTCAACAACATGGACAAAGGTGATAGAACACAGATCACAGAGCTGCTGGAGAAGATGGAGGAGATTATCTGTGGAAATGGGGGCCGTCACTATGAGATGGACAGGAAGAGACTGGAGGAAGTGATGAAGAGGAGAGAGGAAGATGAAGAGCGAGCCACTGCAAGACAGATGAAGGTGGAGGAGCAAAGGCAGCATTTACAGTCTCTGATGCGTGAGTTCTTCCATTTCCATTTTAGGTTTTAATTTTAGAAAATCAGTAGCCAAATGCTTTTAAAAAAATGTTAAACAATGCTCTGAACATATTAAATGTAAATAATAAGCTGTATAATAGGATGCTTTACTGCATTTGTTCCCAAACCTTTTCAGCGTTGACCCTATTTGGACTTTAGAATATTTATTTGACCCCCACCCACCCACCCAATATAGTCTTAGCCTTGCAATGGATTTCTAGCAATATTAGCGGACAAATTATAAATAGAATATCTAGCAATAATAATGCCTAAGCAATTTTTTGTCCATTAATATTACTAGATTTTCCATTAATAATTGTTCTGCTAATATTGCTAGAAATCTACAAGACAGCAAATACATCTATAAATCATACAGGTGAATACTGTTAGCGACCAAATTATGCAATTATGTTAGCTGTTAACCTGTGGATTTCCATTTGAAGTCCCTGTTGTCTGCGACGCCCTTTCAGTATCTCTGCGACCCCCTAGGGGTCCTGATCCCTTATTTGGGAACCACTGGTTTACAATACATATTGAAGGGAAATATGCATACATCACAAAAATGTAATATCAGCTACCCGCTAAGACACCATCACATGACAGCATGATTGTTGAAGCAATAAGCCACGAGAGGCGGTGGGTTACGCTCGATTGATAACGGCCAAGGGGAGTGGGGCACGACGCGAAGCGGAGTGCCGTAAGCGCCCCCTTGCCCGCTATCAATGGAGCTAACCCACGGACTCAAGTCGCTTGTTGCTTATCTAACACTGTTACACTTAATCGCTGACCAAATTTGTTTTAAAACGCTTTAATGATAATTCATTTCATCCGCAACGAGTTGACAAGTTGAGGAAGTGATTGTGGTTACTCGGCGTGCGTGCGTGCGTGCGTCGCGCTGCCAGTAAACAGACTTCACTACAAAATTTCAGCAAGGGGTGATAAACCACTGATTCTTGAGAAAGCGGCTAAAACATGTCTCAGCAATAAACTGCCAATTCTGTTGAAAATAAAATACATTTTCATGAACAAAATGAATCCAGGTAAAGACCCAGGGGTCTGTTACACAAATGTACAGTCGTTTGAAATATTTAAGTGTAATTTTATTACTTTTCATGGCTATAAACCTGCCCACACCCTGTAAAAACAGCTGTCCCAAGGACAGACGTCATCATTTCAATTGACTTAAAATGTAAAAATCACTGATATTATTGAATAATATCACCATGATGTGAAAGTCCATATTGAAGTGGTTCTGCAGATATGCACATAGTGCGTGTAAAACAATATTTACTATTATTTTCTGATTGCTCAAAGTGTGTCCAGCATATTGGTCACCACCATCAGATTTTTTTTAAAAGACAATAAAATCAGGGATGGACAAGGTCATTGAAATTACTTAGGACCCCTTTTCAAACCTTTAGCTCTACTGAATACTTCACCATCACTGAAGCTCCTGTAAGTTTACTAATTTCTCCTCAATTTGTTAATTTGTTTGGACACTGGTACTGTCCCAACCATAAACTGTCAACACCGTCGGGGGTTTTAATAGTATTATGTTACATTAATGTTAATTATAAGTACTTTTTCAGAAGCGGCATGAAGCCCCTAAGAAACAGAGCGAAAACGAAGTGGCTGATGTGAGCAAAAAATGCATAATATGTAAAAGAGTGTTTTTTTGTCTCACACCGTCAGATGTCACCACCGTCAGATTTTGTTCCGCTCATCATCTTGATCCATATTTTACTAAATTGTGCTGGTTAATGAAACATTACCAGACATGTTAGTAATAATTGTGAGCCAAACTTATACTCCAGCCTCCACTGAGGTGCATTTGGAGGGTTTTTTGTCACAAAACCTGACGGTGGTGACATCTGATGTAGTTCACAAAAAAGCATGTGTTTTACATGTTTTTGACAAGTTTTCAGAATATGCTTCCAATAAGTATCTACAATTATGTTGAATTGTAAAAGTAATTCACTTAAATACAGTAAACATGTTTTTTTAAACTTCTAATTCTGTCTGACGCTGGTGACAAAACCAAGAAAGAGCCCATTTTATGAAAAATGTAAAACATGGGGAGCTTGGCCAATACATTCACTGCACAGCCAAGACCTTCATCTATGATAATACACCTCTATGTTTTGGATTTGAACAACTTAAAACCTGTTTATGCCACATTTTCAATAATCTAGGCCTACTTCCTAGAGTATTTAACAAATGAAGAAAAACACATGCACAAGCATACTGTGCACACTCAAAAATAAATTGTTTATGCTAGATGTCATTGACTTGAGAGGGCTATTTATTTTGCTAAATGTAGGTAATAAGTAAGTCACTTTCACCACCTTCAGATTACTGTCACCACCGTCAGTTCTTAAGTCACCACCGTAAGAAGGAGTTTTGGACATTTAAATATATGTGCTTACAAAATTTTCCTTTGGAGTTGTTGAATTATCAAAGTAATAGCAAATTTAAGCCTACACGAATATTTGTGAAATTACAAAAAAATGTTTGATTTAGGCATTAAGTAAGCATTGTCTGACAGCACATATTTTTAAATTAGAACACATGAAGCAGTATTAAAATAGAATGAAAGTGAATTTTCAACATTTAAAGGCGTATGTGTGAACCAAAAAACACACACAATCACTTAAAAACTCCAGATACATATGCAACCAAATCAATACACTTTTTATTGCTTTAAATTGTGTCTGACGGTGTTGACAAAAAACAAGGTATGATTGGAGAAAAACCTGATTTCTGAAAAAAATTAAAAATGGGGAGATTGGCCTTGTGCATTTCTGAAAAGTCAAGACCTTTGTCTACAAGGATATACCATATTATTTTGAAATTCACTTAGTTTTTTAGATGCGTCCCAGCATCTCTATAAGAGGGTCTGTCTGTCCGTCCGTCCGTCCGTCCGTCTGAAACGCATTCGTCTGAAACGCATTCCTTCAATTGTTCCTTACTGTGGCCACAAGGCGGCAGAGTTGCCATTTTGTACCGGAGCGAATGCGTGCAAGCCAATTGTTCCTTACTGTGGCCACAAGGCGGCAGAGTTGCCATTTTGGACCGGAGCGAATGCGTGCAAGCCAGAACATATTACCTAAGAGGCAAGACGGCTGATGGCATTGTGAAACAACTGAGGGGGGAATTCAATTTTCGCCATTGTTTTGCGTTTGGACAATGGGAGGCAACTTTATTTTGGTTCGTCAGAAACTCGCGGAAATGAACGATTTAGAAGTCGACAGGCAGTTTTTGACACAGATGTTTGTGCTCGGATGGAGAGGCGTTTGCATTGCATAACGCTCCACGGTATGGAACCGTAGTTAGTTGACAGGCGACCCGCAGCGCATACAGCTCTTCCTCTAAACGTTGACCTGTAACATTTGGTTATAGCTTTTCTCCTTTCAAAACATTTACATTTTCCTTTGTGCGTGGATAGAGGGGCGTTTGCATTGCATAGCGCTCCAGGACATGCAACTGTAGTTGACAGGCGACCCGCAGCGCAGCTCTTCCTCTAAACGTGGACCTGTAACATACATTTGGTTAGCTTTTTTTTCTTTCATAACATTCACATTTTCCTCCGCTTTTCTCCAGTCCACAAACTCGGGTTCAGAGGTCTGTGTGTAGCCTACGAGCCTCCCTTTTAATATTCCCAGCGAGTTTACTTCTGCCTTTTCAGTAGTCAGTTTGCGCTGCGCATTGGAGCATGGTGCTCGAACTACAAGTAGACATCTGGGCCATTTGACATACGGTGTGTTATAGCCTATTCGTAACCTACAGGGAGGTTCTTTCGTTGGCGGGCTCGTACCCCACAGGTGCTTTTCGCTGCGCTCAGAGAGAGTACAGGACATAACGCGTCTTTCGTAATTGCTTTGTAGTCGTTTGAATTTGGTAAACTCTGGCACGGGAGCTCACTGCTTTGTGCCTTGACGGTGAAGCTGGTTTTGAAAAATAAGCGCATAATTCACCTAAAGGGTGAACCCATAAGCACATGATTCACCCAAACGATTTTATTTATTTATTATTTGTCGATGTTTAGATTCTTTCCCACATGCACATGATGCTGAAATGGCGTGATACTAAAGGTTGATACTAATAAATAAAATGTCTGGTCATTTGTAATGTAGCCTACTTCATCTATGTAAAATTTGAAATCATATGGTTCTTTTCCAAATCCAAGAATAAGCTTATTATAGCCTAAACTGCAAAAAATAAAGCCATGTCTTGCCATTTTGCTGCCTGCCACATTATTTGGAGTGTCCATGATGACCAATAAACAAAAAGTACATCCTCAGGGGGGCGTTGACAGGTTAGGAGGAGGCCAGGGGGGTGTTTGGGGGGAAAAATTGCATTGTTGGAACTGGCATAGAGGGACGCATCTGTTGTCCGCCTGTCGGCCTTGTTTTCTGTCAAGATTACAACCTGTTTTAGCCACTTTCTCAAGAATCAGTGAAACACCACAGGAATTAAATGTCTTTGCAATCACACTGATACCCCAACCACATATGGTGCAAAGATGTGGTCTTCTTGCAGACTTCCTACCCCAACTGCAACATATTCTCATTACCGACGTAGATGCGCTGGGTGGGTCTAACTTGGACGCGCATAGAATCTTCATGTGAAAGGTGTAGGTTTACGCTCGATTGACCACAGCTATCAGCCAATCAGAATCGAGAACCGGATCGCACAGTGTTAGATAGCATGATTATTTTTTCTTCACTGAAAAAAAAACAAAACATTTTTGTTTCTTTACATTTTTATGATCCTGTTAAACAGGACAACTACCGGCTCAACTAGAGTTCAGAATTGTGCTGCTGGGATACAGGCGGTCTGGAAAAAGTTCATCAGGAAACACCATCCTGGGCCGAGAGGAGTTTGACCTGAAGAGAACAGCTCAGTGTGTGAAGAGGCAGGGAGAAGTAGCAGGCAGACAGCTCACTGTAGTTGACGCTCCTGGATGGTGGGCGAATAAAAACCTGAAAGGCACCTCTGAGCTCACTAAACAGGAGATTGTGCTCAGTGTGTCTCTGTGTCCTCCAGGACCCCACATCTTCCTACTGCATGTAGATGTAGCTGATGATGTAACACCAGAATACATAGAGAACATGGTGGAACATGTTAATCATCTAGGTGAGGGAACGTTGAGTCACACCATGGTGCTGTTTACCAGTGGAGACTGGCTGGGGAACACACCCATTGAGCTGTACATAGAGAGTGAAGTGGCCCTGCAGTCTCTAGTAGAGAAATATGGGAACAGATATCATGTCCTCAACAACATGGACAAAGGTGACAGAACACAGATCACAGAGCTGCTGGAGAAGATGGAGGAGATTATCTGTGGAAATGGGGGCCGTCACTATGAGATGGACAGGAAGAGACTGGAGGAAGTGATGAAGAGGAGAGAGGAAGATGAAGAGCGAGCCACTGCAAGACTGATGAAGGTGGAGGAGCAAAGGCAGCATTTACAGTCACTGAAGGGTGAGCTCTTCCAATGAGATGCTGTGAAGTGAACATATTTAATGTAAATAATAATCTGTATAATATGATGCTCTACTGCAGTGGTTCCCACACACACACACACACACACACACACACACACACACACACACACACACACACACACACACACACACACACACACACAGACCCTTAACTATTGTCTTAATCTAGAAAATGATATTAGCAGACTACTTATCAATGGAAAATCTAGCAGTCCCTAACGATTTTTTTTCTATTAATATTTCTAGATTTTCCATTAATAGTTTTTCTGCTAATATTGTCAGACATTTACAACACAGCAAATACATCTATTAAGTGAATAGTAATCAAATTATGGAAATATGTTAGCTGTTTTCCTGTGCATTTCCAGTTTTTATGCAAAATCCCTTTTTGTCTGTGACCCCCATTCAGTAACTCCACGTCCCCCCTATTGGTCTCGACCCCTAGTTTGGGAACCGCTGCTTTACTGTACATATTGAAGGAAAATATGCAAAACAAAAATGTAATGTCAGCTGCCTGTTTAAGATACCATGACATGACCAGCACCCTTCTTAAATGAAAAACATTTACATTTTTGTTTCTTTTCATTTTTATGATAATGTTTAACAGGACAACTGCCTCAACTAGAGTACAGAATTGTGCTGCTGGGATACAGGCTGTCTGGAAAAAGTTCATCAGGAAACACCATCCTGGGCAGAGAGGAGTTTGACCCGAAGAGAACAGCTCAGTGTGTGAAGAGGCAGGGGGAAGTAGCAGGCAGACAGCTCACTGTAGTTGAAGCTCCTGGATGGTGGAAGAATAAAAACCTCAAAGATACCCCTAAACTCACTAGACAGGAGATCACTCTTAGTGTCACTCTGTGTCCTCCAGGACCCCACATCTTCCTGTTGCATGTATATGTAACTCATGCGTTAACACCGGAAGACATAGAGAACATGGTGGAACATGTTAATCATCTAGGTGAGGGAGTGTGGAGTCACACCATGGTGCTGTTTACCTATGGAGACTGGCTGGGAGGCACATCCATTGAGCTGTACATAGAGAGTGAAGGGACCCTGCATTCTCTAGTAGAGAAATGTGGGAACAGATATCATGTCCTCAACAACATGGACAATGGTAACAGGAAACAGATCACAGAGCTGCTAGAAAAGATGGAGGAGATTATCTGTGGAAACGGGGGCCGTCACTATGAGATGGACAGCAAGAGACTGGAGGAAGTGATGAAGAGGAGAGAGGAAGATGAGGAGCGAGCCACTGCAAGACAGAAGAAGGTGGAGGAGCAAAGGGAGCATTTACAGTCTCTGAAGGGTGAGTTCTTCCATTTCCATTTCCAATTTTAAATGTAAAAAAACAGTATTGATTACTTTAAAATGTTATGAGATGCTCTGAATGTCTTTAATGTAAATACTAATCTGTATAATATGATGCTTTACTGCAGTGGTCCCCAAACTATTTCAGCTGGGACCCCCTTCTGGACTTGTGAATATTTTCTCTACCCCCCTTCACTAGTCTTAACCTAGCTGAGGATTTCTAGCAATATTATCAGACAAATTATCAATCTAGCAATATTAATACCTAATTAATTTTTTATCCATAATATTGCTAGATTTACCGTTAATAGTTTTTCTGCTACTATTGCTAGAAAACTACAGGACCGCAAATACTTCTATTAACCATGAAAGTGAATACTGTTACTAACCAAATTATGGAATTATGTTAGCTGCTAACCTGTGGATTTCCTGTTTTTATGCAAAATTCCTTTTGTCCGTGACCCCTCTTCAGTACCTCAGCAACCCCTTTGGGGGTCCCGACTCCTAGTTTGGGAACCACTGCTTTACTGTACAGATCAGCTACCTGTTTAAGATACCATTCCATGACCATTATGATTTTAATGATTCTTTTTTTCTTAAATGAAAAACATTCACAATTTTGTTTCTTTTTTCATAATCCTATTTAACAGGACAACTACAGCCTCAAGTAGAGTTCAGAATTGTGCTGCTGGGATACAGACAGTCTGGGAAAAGTTCATCAGGAAACGCCATCCTGGGCAGAGAGGAGTTTGACCTGAAGAGAACAGCTCAGTGTGTGAAGAGACAGGGAGAAGTAGTAGGCAGTCAGCTCACTGTAGTTGAAGCTCCTGGATGGTGGAGTAATATAAACCTGAAAGGCACCTCTGAGCTCACTAAACAGGAGATTGTGCTCAGTGTCTCTCTGTGTCCTCCAGGACCCCACATCTTCCTACTGCATGTAAATGTAACTCATTCTTTAACACCGGAAGACATAGAGAACATGGTGGAACATGTTGACCATCTAGGTGAGGGAGTGTGGAATCACACCATGGTGCTGTTTACCGGTGGAGACTGGCTGGGAGACACACCCATTGAGCTGTACCATAAGAGAGAGTTGAAAGGGCCCCCCTG
>NC_085857.1:52865545-52883045 GCF_034702125.1 Engraulis encrasicolus
AAAAATTTTTTAAAAAAAAGAGCCAAATGAATGCACAAATACAATACCAATCACATAGAGGCTGTGGCACTCAGCAGCGAATATTTTGAGGGACTAATTACTTATCTATTACACAGAAAGATTGAATTATCAAAATTGCAGGCATATAAGGCCTATTTCCGTAACATAGAGTTCTGAGTAATCATTGTACGAGTTATGAGATCATGACGGGTAAATAAGCAAACTATGACTCTCCAACAATGACAGCTCTCGATAAAATTACCATAAACACAACACTTGATTAATGCACATGATGCAGACATTAAACAGTGTTGCGTGCAGAAAAGCTCATTCTATGGACATGTGGACCATGTGAAACTGTCCTCTGATTACAGAATGGAAAATATTTAATCCTTTTTGAAAATTATGGAGTCATGCACCCTCTAGGTTATATAGAAAATGAATACTTCAGCTTGATTTAGTGGTCAGTCCTGAAATACAGCAAATATGATGGTAAAGGGGGTGCAGAGGTGACTTGGTTAAGGTCTTCTTACTCACGTAGAGCATTAAATGAATGTTGAATGATACATACAGACTTTAAAACAGCATGCATAGCTACCAAGGCATTGTATTTTGGAGCACAGCCTTTAGATATTGTCCCCATAATGATGGTAAATTTCAATCTCTACTATGTTCCAACTGTGTGGTTCCACCATAAGAGTAAACAGGCGACAAAATGGCTTTCTTTCACTCAGGATATGCCACATATTAAGCATAACAAGAAGGGAAACAAGTTGAGGAACGTTCAGTTGAGCTGCTGAAATCATGTCTCGCATATCAAAATATCTATTTTTTTAATAAAATCATGCCATCAGTCAAAGTATCTAACTGTTAAGTCTCTTCCCTTGTGTTGTTTTTAGTCTATCCAACATAAAAAGCATTGTATTGGCCCTGCCCCAACTTTTTGGGGATATGTTGCAAGGGTGAAATTTTATAAATGATCACATAATTACCTCAAAACAATAGTTCTGCTTGACTTTAACAACTGATATGTTGGCTATACACAATGTCTACCTTATTAACATATTAGATGTTTTTAAAATGCCAGCATCTTGATTTTATTCACAAAATACAAAGTGTCCCAACTTTTTTGGATTCCGCTTTGTATTAATATTTCTAGATTTTCCATTAATAGTTTTTCTGCTAATATTGTCAGACATTTACAACACAGCAAATACATCTATTAAGTGAATAGTAATCAAATTATGGAAATATGTTAGCTGTTTTCCTGTGCATTTCCAGTTTTTATGCAAAATCCCTTTTTGTCTGTGACCCCCATTCAGTAACTCCACGTCCCCCCTATTGGTCTCGACCCCTAGTTTGGGAACCGCTGCTTTACTGTACATATTGAGGGAAAATATGCATCCATAACAAAAATGTAATGTTAGATACCTGTTTAAGATACCATCACATGATCAGCACCCTTCTTAAATGAAAAACATTTAAATTTTTGTTTCTTTTCATTTTTATGATAATGTTTAACAGGACAACTGCCTCAAGTAGAGTTCAGAATTGTGCTGCTGGGATACAGGCTGTCTGGAAAAAGTTCATCAGGAAACACCATCCTGGGCCGAGAGGAGTTTTACTTGAAGAGAACAGCTCGGTGTGTGAAGAGACAGGGAGAAGTAGCAGGCAGACAGCTCACTGTAGTTGAAGCTCCTGGATGGTGGAAGAATAAAAACCTCAAAGATACCCCTAAACTCACTCGACAGGAGATCACTCTTAGTGTCACTTTGTGTCCTCCAGGACCCCACATCTTCATATTGCATGTATATGTAACTCATGCTTTAACACCGGAAGACATAAAGAACATGGTGGAACATGTTAACCATCTAGGTGAGGGAGTGTGGAGTCACACCATGGTGCTGTTTACCTATGGAGACTGGCTGGGAGGCACATCCATTGAGCTGTACATAGAGAGTGAAGGGACCCTGCATTCTCTAGTAGAGAAATGTGGGAACAGATATCATGTCCTCAACAACATGGACAATGGTAACAGGAAACAGATCACAGAGCTGCTAGAAAAGATGGAGGAGATTATCTGTGGAAACGGGGGCCGTCACTATGAGATGGACAGCAAGAGACTGGAGGAAGTGATGAAGAGGAGAGAGGAAGATGAGGAGCGAGCCACTGCAAGACGGATGAAGGTGGAGGAGCAAAGGGAGCATTTACAGTCACTGAAGGGTGAATTCTTCCATTTCCATTTCCAATTTTAAATGTAAAAAAAACAGTATTGATTATTTTAAAATGTTATGAGATGCTGTGAATGTCTTTAATGTAAATACTAATCTGTATAATATGATGCTTTACTGCAGTGGTCCCCAAACCTTTTCAGCAGGGACCCCCTTCTGGAATTGTGAATATTTTCTCTACCCCTCTTCACTATAGTCTTAACCTAGCTGAGCATTTCTAGCAATATTAGCAGACAAATTACCAATGAAAAATCTAGCAATATTAATACCTAATTAATTTTTTATCCATAATATTGCTAGATTTACCGTTAATAGTTTTTCTGCTACTATTGCTAGAAAACTACAGGACCGCAAATACTTCTATTAACCATGAAAGTGAATACTGTTACTAACCAAATTATGGAATTATGTTAGCTGCTAACCTGTGGATTTCCTGTTTTTATGCAAAGTGGCTTTTGTCCGTGACCCCTCTTCAGTACCTCAGCAACCCCTTTGGGGGTCCCGACTCCTAGTTTGGGAACCACTGCTTTACTGTACAGATCAGCTACCTGTTTAAGATACCATTCCATGACCATTATGATTTTAATGATTCTTTTTTTCTTAAATGAAAAACATTCACGTTTTTGTTTCTTTTTTATAATCCTGTTTAACAGGGCAACTGTTGCCTCAAGAAGAGATCAGATTTGTGCTGCTGGGATACAAAAAGTCTGGGAAAAGTTCATCAGGAAACACCATCCTGGGCAGAGAGGAGTTTGACTGGAAGAGAACAGCTCAGTGTGTGAAGAGACAGGGAGAAGTAGTAGGCAGTCAGCTCACTGTAGTTGAAGCTCCTGGATGGTGGAGTAATATAAACCTGAAAGGCACCTCTGAGCTCACTAAACAGGAGATTGTGCTCAGTGTCTCTCTGTGTCCTCCAGGACCCCACATCTTCCTACTGCATGTAAATGTAACTCATTCTTTAACACCGGAAGACATAGAGAACATGGTGGAACATGTTGACCATCTAGGTGAGGGAGTGTGGAATCACACCATGGTGCTGTTTACCGGTGGAGACTGGCTGGGAGACACACCCATTGAGCTGTACATAGAGAGTGAAGGGGCCCTGCAGTCTCTAGTAGAGAAATGTGGGAACAGATATCACGTCCTCAACAATGAGAAAAGAGATGATTGGCAGGTGCTAGAGCTGCTGGAGAAGATTGAAGAAGTGGTAGCTGGAAACAGAGGCCAGCACTTTGAAGTTGATAACAACATCGTTCAGGAAATGAAGAGGAAGAGAAGAAAGCTTACCAAAAGAGCTGAAGACAGAGAGACAGCATTTCACAAACACAGGAATACAGTTCAGTTTGTTATGGGTATGTTATTTTCATAATTTTTTTTAAAGTGAGTAGTGTGTTTCATGGAAAATATTCTAGAATATGAATCTCTTATTTTAAACATTTACAGTGCGATCACACCGCCGGCGTTGAAAGAATTACAACGCTGCTGACTCCTGTCTGGAAAGCACTGTTCAGGAGCGTTAGTCGCGGCAAATGAAGCGTTTGACCAGGGGTCTCGACCAACCGGCGCTGAGCTCATTACATTTTTTTAGATGAAGTTCAACTTTTGACGCCCTCTGCTTTTGATGTATTTGACGCCCTCGGCTCTAGAAACGCTTTTGCGGCTTTTAGCCCTTCTGCCGCCTGCTCTCCCATACAAAGTCCATTACTTCCAGCACTTTCCACGCATTCAACGCCGGTGGTGAGATCCCATGGTTAGTCATTTCCTCCTCCTCCTCCTCCTCCTCCTCATCATCATCATCATCATAATCTTCGTCATTATCATCACAGTCATTTCACTAATGTTTCCAGTCTAGATTTATATTTCCAGTTGATATTTGATTTATATGGGAGGAAATTGTTAGGTATTAGTTTTAGAATGTGTTTTATTTAGAAGTCATTCTGTTGCCTTTATTGACCCACACACTTGTTTTTAGATGGTCTGTCAGCAAATGAAACTGGTGTTATAACAAGGCATTGTCAATTTCACAGGTGACTGGGTTCCTTTATCACAAGTAAGAATTCTGTGTCTCAAGTATATCGAGGAGTCCTTATTTTCAGACACGGATATTGGAATGCTTTCAGAAGGCGTGACATTTCAGTCTGAAATAAAACAGCGTTCCATCAAAGATCAAGACATCACTACTGTCCGTACCATAATGTCCCAAAGCACGAACACTCTACAGGAGACCAAAGATGCTTTTGTGTCCACCCTGTCTCTCTGTCATCCTGGGCCACATGCCATCTTTATGGTAGTTGACATCGAGCTTCACTTCTCAGAGGAAAGCAGAAGGCGGCGACAGAAACACTTGGATCTGCTTGGAGACAGAGTTTGGGATCATGTCATAGTTGTGTTTGAGTCAGATGAGAATCAATTATCATACCAACGGGTGGAAGAGTACATTGAAATGGAAGGGGAGCCCCTACAGTGGCTAGTTGAGAAATGTGGAAGCAGATATATCTGGCAAAAAGATGAGGGCATGTCAGATGAATTGAGGATGATTGGTGAGATGATGCTTCTAAATGGAGGAAGATATTTCCTGTATGAGGAAGGCAGAGCCAATCAGACTTCAGCAGTAGCTGCAGCAGACTGGAAGATGGAGGTGCAGCAGATGGTGGAACTGAAGGAGGAGGATGAGCTGGCTCAGAGAATGAAGACTTCCCTGAAGTGTGAGTAAAATGTAGCATTTTGATGTAGATTTTGACATTCAATCTCAAAAATACTAAAATGAGTCTTAAAGGGTAATTTTATATTCATCCATGAAAATAATCTTTTTTAGTGGAAGAAGATGACTACACCTCCGGAATTCATGGAACACACATATCAGACAAAGCCTCAGAGCACAATTCTGGAATTGGGTCATGCATGAAAAGTGACTCTGGGTATGTCTCATCTAGAGGAAAGTCAGTGATGTCTGGGCTGCCAGCTAGGAGCACCATGGAACCCCCAGAGAGTGAGTTTGGCGCAGGTGAGACGCCAGCTTTATCTGGTTAGTTGTGAAGAAATTAATATGATGTGATTTAATCTAATCCAGCCTTTTTTTTAAAATCTCTTTTTATTAAACACAAAACACAGTTACATTCTTGGCTCAAGATATAGATTTTGGTGTTTTAAACATTTCAAATTTCACCCAACCCACCACCCCCCACCCCACAGAACTACTGTGCGTCTACCCACAAGATCAATATGCAATACAACATCAGTGAGTCATTTATACATATACATCTTACACCATACAGAAATGGAGTAAAAGAGAGAAAAATACAAAATACAAAATACAAATTCAACCAATAAGTAATGAAACAAAAGTAACAATGTATATGCATATATGTACATGTTCCTACCATACATAACAAAAGGGGGGACTGAATAATCATATTCACTTAACTACTGTAGGCCTTGGCCATCAGTTATTGATGGTTTACTCTTGTGGATTCTCGGGAAGTGTCTTGAGCTTTTCAAAATATGTTATAAATGGATTCCAAATACCATAAAAGCGGTCTTTGGATCCTCTTAGTGTATATTTAATCTTTTCTAATTTTAGGTACACCATTAGATCAGTCAGCCATACAGATAACTTTGGTGGGCAGGAAGATTTCCAGTGTAACAGAATTTGTCTCCTAGCTATCAGAGTGGAAAAGGCTATTATATCTTTGAACCTTGAGATACCCCTGTCATCAAGTGGCATGGTTCCAAAAATTGAGGTATACATATCAGGCTGACATTCTATTCCTATGGCTTCTGATATTGTTTTGTATACTCCAGACCAAAATGAGTTCAAGGATGGACATGACCAAAACATGTGTGTTAAGGTTCCAGGGGCACTATGACATCTACTACAATGTTCATCCACATTCTCAAATATTTTTCCTAGTCTGGCTTTGGAATAATGCATCCTGTGTAAAATTTTAAACTGGATCAAGGCTAACCGTGCACAGGACGTTGTCCCATTCACCCTACGCACAGCCTCTTCCCATATGCTATCTGGAATTGCTTCTCCCATTTCATTATCCCACTTATCTTTCACCTTAACATGAATATCCTCCCCTTGTGAGGTGATTATGGAGTGAATTCTAGAAATTAGGCCTTTTAGATCAGGAGACAGTGCTAACATATCATCCAAGACAGTAGGCTCTGGTTCATTTGGAAAATGTGGTGTATTGGTAGAAATAAAGTGGCGTATCTGTAAATACCTGAAGTAGTCTGAATTGGTAAGATTAAATTTTACACATATATCATTGAAACTTGCAAAAAACCCTTCCTTATAAAAATCTTTAAACCTGTCAAGGCCTTGTCTTTTCCATCTCAAAAAGGTTGCATCTATGCTAGCTGGAATAAATGCCTGATTATGGCATATGGGTGCCTGTGTGGAAAACTGAGAAAGACCCATATATTTTCTGAATTGATGCCAAATACGTAAAGTTTGCTTCACTATAGGATTTGCAGAATATGAGGATATGGACAGAGGGACTCTGGAGGTTACTAGTGCTGGAAGTGATGTTGAAAGGCATGAATTATTTTCAGCTTCACACCAAACATGAGCTGATGACTGATGATACCAATATAGTATCTTCTGGCAATTTGCCGCCCAATAATATATTTGTAAATTTGGCAATCCCAATCCTCCATCAGAGCGATGTTTCTGGAGAAAAGTTTTCTGTATTCTGGGAATCTTACCCGCCCATATAAATGATGTAATACACCGATCTATAGACTGAAAAAATGATTTTGGCAAAAAAATTGGGAGACACTGGAAAAGATAAAGAAACCTAGGAAGAACATTCATTTTTATACAATTAATTCTACCAACCAGTGTCAGATTAATTGCTGTCCATCTCTGAAAATCAGACTTTAACCTATCCACCAGCGGAGTGAAGTTTTTACCTAACAATTCTGAAAAGGTAGGCGTTAGATTAATCCCTAAATACTTAAACCCATCTCTAGACATAGAAAATGGAATGTCAGAATCCTTAAGAGAGCGAGCCTTGGCATTTATAGGAAAACACTCACTTTTAGTTAAATTCAACTTATATCCAGAAAAAACACCAAACGTTTGTAAAGTGTTCAACACATGTGGTAGACAATGTATAGGGTCTGAGAGATATAATAATAAATCATCAGCATACAAAGACAGGTTATGGGTCAACCCGCCTCTGTGAATTCCACATATTTCTGGCTTTGATTTAAGTGCAATAGAAAGAGGTTCTATAGCCAGAGCAAACAAAAGAGGACTAATCGGTGATCCCTGTCGCGTTCCTCTAGTCAATGGAAAGAACTCTGAGTGATTCCTGTTGGTAACTACAGAAGCCTTGGGATTGAAATACAAGAGCTCAATCCACTCCCTAAAATTAGGACCAAAGCCAAACTTTTTCAAACACTCAAAAAGAAAACCCCATTCCACCATGTCAAACGCCATTTTAGAATCTAAAGATATAACCACCTCTGCTTCAATATTGGATGCTGGGGTGTATAAAATATTTAGAAGACGTCGCACATTAGAAAAGGAATGACGTCCCAAAATAAAACCAGTTTGATCTGGGGAAATTACCTCTGCCATTACTTTTTCCATCCGCAGTGCAAGCACTTTAGCCAAAATCTTCACATCACAATTGAGAAGTGAAATAGGGCGATATGACCCACATTCCTTTTCATCTTTTCCTGCTTTTAAAAGTAAAATTATAGAGGCCTATGTTAATGTTCTTGGCAACATTTTAGTGTCTTTTGATTCATGAAACATATCTTGTAACAGCGGGGACTAGTTGCCTAGAGAATTTTTTAAAGAATTCCACTGGGTACCCATCTGGGCCTGACGCCTTCCCATTCTGCATTGTCTTAATAGCATCCTTAATCTCAGTCGATGAAATGTGGAATTCTAAATGTGCTCTACTGACTTCATTTATTTTAGGCATATTCAACTGACTAAAAAAACTGACATATTTGTATGGTCCGCAGGCGCTTCAGATGTGTACAGGTTTGAATAAAATGTCTGAAAAGTATGATTTATTTCCAGAGGGTCCGCTGTAAGACTGCCATTATTGTTTTTAATATTTGGAATATGTTGCTCTGATGCTTTGCATTTTAACTGGTGAGATAGCAGGCGACCTGACTTTCCCCCATGTTCATACATAAAGCCCTGTAATTTCAATAGCATCCTCTCAGTTTTTTCAGATGCCAATAACTCGTATTTAGCTTGAAGTTCTACTTTTTCCTTATATAGTTCTGGAGAAGGAGACTCTGCATATTGGCTATCTATTTCCTGAATATTTTTTATCAACCTTTCTAACTCTTTACATCTGTTTTTATTCACCATTGATTTATAAGATATAATTTCCCCCCTAATAACCACTTTAAGTGTCTCCCATAACCCAGAAGAAGATACTTCCTCACTTTCATTGAATTCCATAAACTCTTCAATGGCTGATGATATCATTTGGCAAAACTGTTCATCTTTTAATAAATAACTATCAAACCTCCAGGGAGTGTATTCGTGGGTTTTGTGGTTTAAAGAAAGGTCCAGAAGTACTGGGGCATGATCAGATTCTACTATAGATGAATATTCAATTTTCCAATGGTAGTAACATATTATCCAGAAAGAAGTAATCAATTCTGCTATACGTATGATGTACATGAGAGAAAAATGAGCAAGTCTTACTCTGGGGTAAACAAAATCGCCATGGATCAGTACAACCGATCTGAGCCATGAACAGTGACAATTTTCTTGCCATTTTAGAGGGAGAATTGGATTTTGGATTAGAGCGATCCAAAGAAGGAATAATAGTGCAGTTTAGATCTCCTCCAAAAATTAACTGATGGGAATTGAGATTTGGAATTGATGCTATCAATCTGTCTATAAATCTCTCATCATCCCAATTAGGCGCATATACATTCACCAGTACAACTGGTTTAAAGTATAAAGTTCCCTCTATGACCAAAAAACGCCCTTGTGAGTCTTCTATTACCTTAGTTGCATTAAAGGGATTTTTTTTATGTACCAAGATAGCCACCCCTCTGGACTTATGATCAAACTTTGAATGAAATGATTGACCCACCCATGCTTTTCTTACTCTGAGATGATCTTTCACCAATAAATGAGTCTCTTGCAAAAAAGCAATTTCACATTTTAACACTTTTAAATGTGCAAAGATTCTTGCCCTCTTCACTGGACCATTCATCCCTTTCACGTTCCAGCTTATAAACCTGACAGCCTCACCTACATTAGAATTAAGGCCCCTCATGAAACTAAAAATAAAATTGGCAGGCTATATACAAACAAACTGAAAAAAAGACTCATGATAGAAAAAGTGAAAACCCATGACGCACATCCCACCCTCCCCTTGAACAACAACCCCCAAACCCCATAGCGCGTAAACTGCCTATGTTTAAATCCCTAGGGATAAACTGCAGGCTCGCTAATAATGTCCTGCCGGTGAGCATCAGTTAGTGTCCTGTGATTTCTACAAGAGTCCCAGCGTCTAGCATTTTGCGTCAGTCAAATCGTCATACATTTTACAAGCATACACAACTTCTTTTACATCTTGTATCACCAGAAAGAAGATACCGTTTTTCAAGATTAATCCTGAGTGTCCGCTGTGTCAGCTGCGTCATTGTCCCGCCTTCTGGGTCCGATGCGTTTGTTGTAGAATTCTTGTGCGTCCTCTGCTGTATCGAAGAAGTACTCCTCCCCGCCCAACCACACTTTCAGACGGGCTGGGTAAAGCAGACGAAACTTCACCTTGCTCGCATACAAGGCTTTTTTAACTTTGCCGAACACCTTACGTTTCTTCGCCAGTGACGGGCTCAGGTCAGGAAAAATCCGAAGGCTTGCTTCTTGGAACATAACCTCGTTGTTTCGTGCCCAGTCGAGCGCAGCTTCTTTCTGTGGATGTTTCCGAAAGCACACCACGAATGCTCTGGCTGGATCCTCTGGTTTCGGTTTCGTTTTAAGGGAGCGATGGGCTCTCTCCAACTCAGGCGGCTCAGTGAAAACATCCGGCCCCATAGCTTCCATCAATAGCTCTTCCATGAATTTGATCGGGTTTTTGCCATCCTCAGAGCCTTCTGGGATGTTCAAAATACGCAGGTTTGACCTGCGCGATCTGTTTTCCAGATCCTCCAGCCGATCCAGCAAGTCCTGGTTAACTGCCGTCAGAGCTTTAATGGTTGCCTCGGCCGCGTTCAATCGCTCAAAGTTCTCACCAGCTATCACTTCCGTCGACACCAACCTTGCTTGAAACCAGTTGACAGTTTCTTTAATACCGTCCACGGCAGTTTGAAGAGGTTTAAGTGACTGGAGAATCAACGTGGAGATGTCATCTTTAAGCACAGATCTCTGTTTAGCCAGTTCAGACACCAATTGAACCATGGATACATTTTCCTCACCGCTAGCTTTCTCCTCCGCCATTGCTGAAAGTTTACTAGCCAACCTCATGGAAGACGTTTGTTGCGATGATTTATGCTTTCCACTCATTTTAGTCACACCAAGCACACCAGAAGCGTCCTACCCCCACAACGCCATACCGGAAGTCCCCTAATCCAGCCTTTTTTGTTAGTTATCAACGATGAAATCCCTAAATAAAAATGTGTTAATTTTCAGTGGGTGGAGATGACTTCTCTGAAGTTTCCTCATTCTACAGCCGAGACATCTCAGACGTGATGTCTGAAGCCCCCTCAGAGCAAGACTGGGCAGTTTCAGGACCCCAGAGCACTGTGGAACCCCCAATGAGTGAGTAGCCCATGGCAGAGTCCAAGTTTTGTCAGGTTGTTGTTGGAAACATGAAATGATTTGTCTAAAATGGGTGCTGTTTAATTTTTCAGTTCATTTATCTTGTCCCCCCCCACCCCCCCAAGACAATATTTTTGTGTATGTCCAAAAACAAAGTGAACTGACTATATTGGATGCCCAAAAGTTGTTATTCCCTATGGAATTGTAAGCAATACTCAACTGCAGAAATTGTAGGCCTAAACATTTATATAAATAGCTATTGTTCTATATTTCCAGAAAACAATACTTCCAAGAACTGGATATGTTAGGTGATGTATGTTTTTGTACATTTCATTTTGTGTTTTGAAGATGAGGATAAAGATGAAGACCCTGATCTGTGGGGAGCAGCACTACCACTCATTTCCATCCAAGAGGAAACAGACAGGTAAACCACATCTAAACGACCTCACTACTGTGTTTTGTCTTAGGCATGAGGATGTGTACATATAGTTTAATGTTACTGTAGCCTATATCTATTTTTTTTATCATTATATTAAAGGATCCCCATTAGCTTGTGCCATAGCAGTTCGGTAGTCTTCCTGGGGTCCTATCTTTGGGGATTATAAATGGAAATATTTAAATCTGCCATATTTCTTTATGCTTGGGTATGTACCCATATGCCATGTTGATACATCTGATGATACATCATATTTGATAAATAACCTTATCTTTATATTTATGAACAAATACGTATATACATGCATGCATTAAGTATTTCCATGCAAAATTTGCATTCCCTTTTATACAAGTTGTATGGCCATATGCATATACTGTATAATTGTATGTATAAAGGTGCCAGTATGCTTGCTGCGAGCTGTAAATTACGCGCGTCACGGCGAGCAACCGACAGCACATGCTTGGTTCAAAAGCAGTTGACCAAGACGCAAAATACTGGCGGTATCATCCAGGGGGCAGAGAGCACGCAGCATTGGGATGCGGAAATTGGGAACACAGATGGCAAGGAAAACAACAAAACAAAAAGAGGGGGTCCCTGGGCAAGGAATACTGCTACTAGGCCTACTCCTGTATGTGCATGCTCCTTTTTCAAAGTGCAACAAGGAAGTATGATCACAAATGTTTGAAATTACGGACAAACTCAATGAGACGCTCTTAAAAGTTGCTGCCATTGTCGTTTTCATATCAAGCACACGCGTGGAACTGCGCAGTCCAGAGCCGTATATACGGCTCTGCGCAGTCTATCTTATGATCGCCCCCAGCGAGTTTGAAGATATTGCACCTGACGCACGCATTTGGCTGCTGTGTCCAACGCGCGCTAAATTGACATTAAATAGGCCTACGCATGTTAACGCGTTCATGAACGAATCGTGCACGCGCTCGCGTATCTTGCAGCAAGCATACCGGCACCCTAAGATGTTAATTGTTATTTTGGTTTCAATTCAAGATTTTTAACAGTTTGCCCACCTCAGTGGTATTTGTCTTTATGATGTGTCTTTGTGAAAAAATCTATTTAAGTTTGGACGGTTCAACCGGAGCATCTCCCAGTCAGTATGACAGACCAACTAACTGCTGCAAATCATGTGAAGACATAGTGGACACCTCAGACTGGACCCCAATGACGCCTGCTGTTTCTATGGCTACAGGAGTGCTTGTGTATGCACACAGCTCTCCCCCAGGAAGCTTTGAGTGCACCGTGTCTGGCCTGCGCTGGGTGTGTGGAAAGGATGTGACTCTGCGGTATCACTTCAATGACCCTGATATCTTCAGGGAAGAGCTTGCCATGTTGCAGTACACACCAATTGGCCCTTTAATGAACATTAAAGTGCTGTCAGGTGAACTGTTGGAGGCCCACTTGCCCCATTTTGCCTGTCTGGATGGATCAGGTGCTGTCCTCAAGGAGGCTGTGAAGGTTCTGCGTGCGGTTGATGGTGGAGTGCATCTAGAGACCTGTGAGCTGACACGATTCCATGCAAAGCTCCTGAATCCCTCCTTCTCACTGACTGAAGTCCTGGTGAAATTCGGCATCCCCATGAAAATCCACCTG
This sequence comes from Engraulis encrasicolus, assembly GCF_034702125.1. Lineage (NCBI taxonomy): Eukaryota > Metazoa > Chordata > Actinopteri > Clupeiformes > Engraulidae > Engraulis > Engraulis encrasicolus. The sequence goes on from NC_085857.1 coordinate 52,878,576, forward strand.
GAGGTGCTAATCTACCGGACCAGAGTGACACCCCTGGTTCTCCTGGTTTATGTAGTGCCACGGGATGCTTCAATGATTCAGGCTGCAGAGGAGGATGTGCACAAATGCTCAGATGATCCCCCAAAGATGATCAAAACACATCGACCAGACATATCCGTTTGGATGAGCACAACATTTGGTCTAAAGGCATCCTTGGATGATGCTAAAATCTCCCCACCGCAATTCACACTCAAATACATCAGACCGCCAGACCTGTTCCAAGTCATCCTGAAAACCATAGGTGACTGCTTTGATATAGAGCTGGTGAGTGAAGGACAGTCCATATGGAAAGCAACATTAGAGCACTTTACTTTCAGTGATACAGAAGCAGTGGCACGTCATCTTACAAGGCCTTTAGTAGCTTCAGGACATCCAGATGACGTGATCCGTAAGAAGGTGTGCAAGACAGACTCAGCTGCCAGGACCAATCAGGAAGAAGGGAAACTGTCCCTCATGTCAAGCACAGGTAACTACCCCTATATAGCACAATATAGTATTTTATGACTTATCTTGTTCACTGTTAAAGGGGTATGCCACTATTTTGGGGCTTAATGCAGTTACAGTCGTTGGCTAGGGTTTATAAAGGTGGTAAAGTGTCTTATTTTTCATGTTAAGCGTTGTCTTGCTTTAAGAGAAGTTAAAAGAGGGAATATGTCGCTAAGCTAGTGACAGTCAATGGATCCGTGTTGCATTGTAGCATGCTACACAGATGCATTGACTTTCTTTAGCTTAGCGACATGCTCCCTCTTTTAACTTCTCTTAAAGCAAGACAACGGCTTACATGAAAAATAAGACACTTAACCACCTTTATAAACCCCAGCCAACGATTGTAACTGCATTAAGCCCCAAAATAATGGCATACCCCTTTAACAAGACAGACCCGACACATGTAGATATTTGTCTTTTTACTCCATCAAATTTTAAAATTAATATTCTGTCCTGTCCCAAAATCTCTGGCCAACCCAAACCCTAGAGTGCCTTTCCAAGGTCCGGCCTGAGCTCATCACAAGAATATCAAGAGGTCTACTGAGAGCTCTCTTGGCTGACCTTCAATCCCACTCTCCTCCTGTGGTAAGCAGTTGGGAAGCAGAGGAGATCCTGCAGAGATCCAGTGTGGTGCGGGACCAAGTCACCTCATTGGTTGATGTGCTGCTCAGAAAGGGAGAAAAAGCATGTGGCATCATGTTCTCCCTGCTGAGAGAAGTAGACCGTTTCCTTTATGAGGACCTTGGTCTGTGAATTCTATAGCATGTGGAGGTTTTTATGTGCGACGCAGTCATATATTTGACCATTTTAATTCATGATGTGTTTTTCTTCATTTTATGATAGAAGTATTTTTGTCATGAAATATTTTTCTTGTCTTTTTTATGTGTGATGTACTGTACCTCTGTATGTATGTATGTATTTTATTTCAATGCCTCAAGTGGGAAACTCCAACTCCTGTTGTCATTGTGACACAGCACTTCACAGCACACAAGTGCACACTGCACACAACAAAATGCATTCATGCCTCAACCAAGCAAGGGGACAGCCCCCAATGATGCCCGAAAGGGAGCAGTGTGGCGGAACGGTACCAGGGTGCTAAGCGTACCTCATTCATGGAGGAGGATGGGGGAGACTGGTTACATACTACCCCCACCAACCTGGCGGATCGGGACGACATGTATGTGTGTACTTCTGGTGACCTAAACTTTTGTGCAGCCACAGCACCCCTCTATGAGGTGAAAAATATTTCTCATGTTTCTTACGTATGATTTGTTTCATTTTTTTTGTTTGTTTGTTTGCTTGTTATTAGGTTTGTTGTTATCTGATGTACGTTTGATGGGGTTTTATTTATGATGACATTTAGGCTACCTGAAGATTGTATCCATAGCGACTTATACACTAAATTGTGAAAATGTATAATCCAAGGAGACATGACAGAGGACTTGAGAAATCATCCATTGAAATGTATATAAGGACTCTTTGTAGCATATAGCATAGAATAGCAGATTGTACTGGGGAATTTAGTCCGTTTTCTTATTAACGTGAAATGTACAGTATGTAGGCCTACTAGGGACTCTTTTTCATATAAATACTGGTGGATGTAGATCATGTCTGGTGTTTCTTTTACCTGAAATAGATGCACCAACCCTCTGGAATACTATATGTTTAATTTCTCAAAAGTACAGTATTGTGCGCTGTATGTACGGTATATTGTGTGTTCTATCTTTTTTGTGTATGATTAGATGAGTTGTACCTGAAATTAGTATCCCTCTGCATATATGACAAATGTACAATGTTTCACATGGCTGCATGGCATACAGTACATGTGTATGATGTTAGATGTGTGTCTTATGTGTTTGTTTTATGGTATATGTATGCTTATTGGAACTCATAGAAACTGGCATGTATAGACTTGTAATATTGGTCGGTGACCGCCAGGTGTCAGAAGTGAGCCAGTGGAATTCTGCTCAGCTGCAAAAGCCAGTCACCCATGCCATTGCCACCACACAATCAGGGCTCAGTCTAGAGAAAGTCAACCATCCTACAGACAACTTTCTAAATCTTGAAATGGTGAATGTTCCCTTTGAAATTACATTGGAGTTGAAGCTGCCTTAGATGGTTCTGGAGTCGTTATTTGAGCTCTAGCTCTCTCTGTCTCTCTGTCTCTGTCTCTCTCTCTCTCTCTCTCTCTCTCTCTCTCTCTCTCTCTCTCTCTCTCTCTCTCTCTCTCTCTCTCTCTCTCTCTCTCTCTCTCTCTGTGACATATGCGCAATGGTTAGAATGAAATGTGTATATATTTTTAACCCATCTCTGGCTGGAGTGTGTTTTTAACTGCATAATGTAATATGCACCTTTTGTAAATAAAGGATTTTATAACATTCAATTATCTCTCTCTCTCTCTCTCTCTCTCTCTCTCTCTCTCTCTCTCTCTCTCTCTCTCTCTCTCTCTCTCTCTCTCTCTCTCTCTCTCTCTCTCTCTCTCTCTGTGTGTGTGCGCGCGCGCGTACCTGCGTCCTGTCAAGCCAGCCTTGCCCTTGTAATGTACAGTGTAGTCTGTTTTGAGAAAGAGCAGGCAAACAGCCTAAAGGTTGATTTCAGTGTCAAATGACAAGTGTCACTCACACACCTGTCACTGACCTGTCCTTTCAACCATCCAAACTGACCCATGGTAGCGTAAAAACCTGATAATTATAAATAAAGCGAGTCGGATAATAATACGCACAGCGCCCGGCCATAAACTGGAAAGGTGCGCTTGCTTGACGCGCCGTAGGTTAGTCCTTTTGGCAGCCCGTGTTGTGCAATAGCCTACTACATAGGGAAGTAAAGGAACCTATTGCTTTCAAGGCGCTAGGCTAGAGTCTGTCAAAGGGAGATTTAAAGACACAGACTCCCCTTCCGACGACCAGTCAGTGCCCAGCGCAAGTCGAGAGATAGCCTTCCACCCACGACCACCACACCAACGCTCTGATCTGTTTGCCTATAGTTATGTTGATGGTATCCTCCATCCTATTGATGTCAAGCCGCTGGGGGGAGCGGTGGTTCGACATTTCGTGAGCCGAGTAGGGCAGGCATTAATGTTATAGACTGCCATTCGCCCGAGAAGGCGGAGGAGGAGGAAGGGACGACCGCTGCAGCTGCGGCTGCCTGGCACTTGTGCACCGCCGCCTTGGCTTGCCTTGACTTTGCATGCAGAGACGTGGAGTGCATTCATTGCAACACGACACGCAATCCACATGGTGCGCTAGCTCTGGCACTGCGAACGTGACTCGGGCTTATCTAGAACTATCCTGGGCTGGGACGACAGGACGGTGCACTGGCGTTTTGGATTTCTCTAGGCCTACAGGCAGGCGAGCAACAAGGACGAAGGGCTTGGACGAGAGAGAGAGAGGTCATGGGGATTGTGTAGAAGAGCGACTATTGCCAACCTCTCCTGCCTGCTGACCCAAAGCTTCCTGGTTTAGACTACATCTTTTTGGTGCGGATTTCCCCCCTGACATTTACCCATTTCGGTTGATCTTCTTTCAGGAGTGTTTATTTTTGGGGGATTTTCCTCACGCGCACCTACACTATGCTTCAACAGATGTGAACGTTTTTTCTTCTTGTTGTCAACACTGTCCTCGCGTGTGTTCTCTCATTCTGTCTTTTTTAACGACTTCTGCTCGTATTTTCTCCACGGAAATTGCAAACGTCTTCGGCAGTAACAGGCGCCACACTACCTGGGGAATATGGCGTGTCTAGTCCCGGCTGTACACGGTTAAAAGACGGGGAAACAGCTCATGTGAACGAGTGGGCTGCACGCACCACCACGGGCTATTAGCTACTGTAGTTTTATGCGGGATACATGCGCGTCTCGCCATCGGCTCTCCCTGTTGTGTTTGTGTCCGTGTTGACTGTTGACACTGGGTCTCCCGACACACACACACACACACACACACACACACACAC
>NC_085857.1:52888045-52890545 GCF_034702125.1 Engraulis encrasicolus
TCAGGTGTCAAATGAGCAACAGTTGGGCTTCCCAGTTGTTAGAACCAGGGGTGGAAAGTAACTAATTACTTTTACTCAAGTATTGTACTTGAGTAGCTTTTATGAATACTTTGTATTTTTTAAGTATTTTTTTAAATTAATACTTTTACTTTTACTTGAGTACATTTTGACCCAAGTACTTTACTCAATTACACTGGAACCTGGCCTGAGTACTGAGTAAAAAAAAAACGACTTGAGAGACAAAATGCCATGCACAATAATGCCACAATCCGCCAGAAATGAAAGATTGTGCAGGATGGCACACAGCATTTCCACTATTTTACTATCTTGTATCAATGTATTGGATGATGGCTGGTGCCAAGCAAGAGATAGAGGTTATGGAGGACGATATTCAAGAAAAATAAACATGACATTCTCAAGAGGAAAGCTAATTAAAAGTAACTAAGTAACTTTTACTCAAATTACATTTTAAGTGAAGTACTTTTTACTTTTACTTGAGTAGATTTTCAGATAGGTACTTTTACTTGTACTTGAGTAGAATTTAGGCAAAGTAAAGATACTTTTACTTGAGTACACATTTTCTGTAGCCTACTCTTTCCACCTCTGGTTAGAACTAAGGAGAAAAACTCCACTGCTACCAGAGCTGGATTTCACCCAGTAGGGCCCAGGTCAGGGATGGGCAACTGGAGGCCCGGGGGCCACATGCGGCCCACTTTCTCACTCTGTGTGGCCCCTGGATAAAACATTATTATTGATGATATTATGATAATAATAATAATAATAATTGTAATAATAATAATAATAATAATAATAGTAATAACAATAATAATAATGATGTTTTTATGTTATTATGTTATATTGGCCTATATGGTTTGGTGGGCCCCAGAATTTTTTCACATTTCAAAGTGGGCCTTGGTGTTCTGAAGTTTGAGAATGGCTGCATTAATGTGTAGGGGGGCCAACTGTTATACACATTTGAAATGATCTAGCGGGCCAAATAAAATGACGCCTGAGTTTGACATCCCTGATTAGGCCTACAAAGTCCCTTGGATACCCACTGACATGGGAAAGAAGAGCTGTCGTGCATTTCCCCTCCGGAATGACTTTGAGTGTGTGTTTGTTTGTAGTTTATTTGTCAGGGACAATGCAGTGCACATTAGTACAAACATGACATGGCAAGGCCATGACACAACTTGCAGATGTGAGTACATAGAAGGTGTATTAGCCAGATGGCTAATTTGCAACCCCAGTCCTTGTTCAGGCTATTCTGATATAACATATAATGGTCATTTCACGTGAAATCAGACACTTTGGGACCCGACCGATCCGGATTTCAATCATACTTGGTGTGCCTTTTTAGTAGCAAGGTAGCACCCCAGAACTGCATTGGTTTGAATCTGACACTAATATTAAGGGAGAAACAGACTAGGAAAGGTTCACATGTGAGGGTAGGACACTATACATTCAGCCTTGAATATATCAGTCAGTGTTAGTCACAAAAAGATGCCTGTGGTGTTGTTTGTTTGAAAGCTCTTTTCTGGCTCTACATATTACACAATCAACTTGGAATACAACAACTCTCAGAATATGAATGATGATAAATTGAAAAATTAAAAATTGAATATCTAAAAAACCTATATTTTAAAATGGCCAGTTCCTTGTCCAAACGTAGCCGGCAATGTCATTAGCAACACCTCAAATGCTGGTGTTCGGTTCTTTATTCATTTCAGAGAGAATTTGACTCACAAATATGGCATCATATAGACCACTTACTAATACTATGGTAATACCATAGTAGCATCACATGACAAAACAAAAACAAAACAAAAATGGTCAGTGTCCATGGTCCCAGGTTTCAGAAACTAAGGCAGATGTCCATTTATACACACCAAATGATGATATGTGAATGTTTGAACATTCCTTCTCAGTGTACCTGTGCCATCCTCCCTTTACCGTACTTTAAAGAGATAATCAATGGCTACACTCTCATTTTGTACTCTACCAGTGCATTTGAAGCAGCAGCTGTGTCTTTTGTAGATAATGTATAAGTATGTCCCGTTGCAGTTACAGGTTCCACTACCAGAAACACATATTGATGATCCATGACAAGTCTATCTGGTCTGAAGGGAAAAGTGAAGGATGGAGATGGTCCATGAGGATGCAGGAAGTTCAGTTTCACCTCTCCAGTGCTCGGCATACATTCCTCAACACATGCTAGCCACCAGTTGCCATCATATACAGCTACAACATACCCTTTGATGCTTGAAAATGTAACACATTCCTTTACTGAGCTCACTCTTTCAACTCTGCCTTCTCTGAATGCTGAAAATGGCCTAACTTCCACTGTGTCCATTGACAATGGGCAGAAGCTGTGTAGTTTTTGAGTACCTGGAATAGTTCTTGCAGATGCAAACCTCTTCAACAGGTTCTCAGCTTCATGTTGGTGCATCTCTCTCAAGAACATCCATTGCCAGTTTGCCACAACAGAGATGTACCATCA
>NC_085857.1:52895545-52900545 GCF_034702125.1 Engraulis encrasicolus
ACACACTGAAACGCCTCAAGATAATGTTCCACAGCCTGGACCGCAACAAGGACATACACACACACACACACACACACACACACACACACACACACACACACACACACACACACTGAAACGCCTCAAGATAATGTTCCACAGCCTGGACCGCAACAAGGACGGTTAGATGCACACGCACACACGCACGCACGCACGCACGCACACACACACACACACACACACACACACACACACACACACACACACACACACACACACACACACACACAGACTCACGCAGACTCACAAGAAACACTGAAGATCATGTTTGATAGTCTGGATCGTAATTGTGTGTGTGTGTGTGTGTGTGTGTGTGTGTGTGTGTGTGTGTGTGTGTGTGTGTGTGTGTGTGTGTGTGTGTGTGTTTCTCCAGGCCAGATTGACGCTGGTGAGATCCAGCTGTCTCTTCAGTCTCTGGGCATCAACGTCAGCCTGCAGGAGGCCGAGAGGATTCTACTGAGGTAGGACACACACACACACACACACACACACACACACACACACACACACACACACACACACACACACACACACACACACACACACACACACACACACACACACACACACACACACACACACACACACACACACAGCCCCACCTTAATATCTTTGTGGGGCCTCCCATTGGCTTCCATTCATATTAACCCTAACAATAGATAAAGAATTCTAAACTGTGCCCAAACCAAAACAATCCCTAACCTTAACCTGTCAGTAAGGAATTGTTTTTACTCTTATACTTTTACCAGTAACAACAAAACTACCCCAGGAAAAGGGGTCAAAACATGTGGGGTCCAGGATTTTGGCCCCCACATGGAGCGAGGGCCCCACCTTGTTGGTGTGCTCCAATAGCAGTGGCCCCACGCAGGTAGATTGGTGCAGCACACACACACACACACACTCACACACTCACACACTCACAAAATCTACGCCCTCCCTCCCTCACAAAAAAACAAATTCTATTTTCTGTGCAGTCAAATTGAAATGTAACCAGTATTCATCAGGCTGGCTGGTGTTAATTCAGAGCAAATGAAGTTCAAAATACAAAACTGTGTGATGGGTAGTATGACCATGTTCGTGCCGGGTGGTTTGGGGGTCCTCCCCCAAGAAAATGTCTGTTTAGTACATGCAATTTCATGCATTTCAATGCATTTTAATCAATTAGGTGTCAAAGAGGGCATCAAGGGCATCAAGGCCACGGTGCTATATTTTTTTCAAGGACACGAGGCCAAAGTGGGAGGGAACGAGCGAAATTCCAGCCCTGATTCCCTCTCTCTCTCTCTCTCTCTCATCCTCTCTGTCAGTATGGATCGGGACGGCACGATGACCATTGATTGGATGGAGTGGAGAGACCACTTCCTGTTTAACCCTTTACGCAGCATGGAGGACATCGCACACTACTGGAAACGCTCTGTGGTCAGTCTCACAAGTGTGTGTGTGTGTGTGTGTGTGTGTGTGTGTTGCTCTCTCCCTCTCTTTCTCTCTTTACCCACCCTCTATCCTTCCTTTTCTCTCTCTCTCTTGTGTGTGTGTGTGTGTGTGTGTGTGTCTGTCTGTCTGTCTGTCTGTCTGTCTGTCTGTCTGTCTCTCCATACCTCCGTCTCTCTGTGCTAGATGCTGGGCATAGACTGTGCCTGATACCTTCTCTCTCTCTCTCTCTCTCTCTCTCTCTCTATCTCTCCTCTCTCTCTCTCTCTCTCATCTCCCCTCTCTCTATCTCTCTCTCTCTCTCTCTCTCTCTCTCTCTCTCTCTCTCTCTCTCCCTGTGTTAGATGCTGGACATAGGAGAGCAGTTGACGGTGCCTGATGACTTCTCTGAGAAGGAGAAGCAGTCGGGTTTCGTGTGGCGTCAGCTCATGGCTGGAGCGATGGCTGGATCAGTGTCCCGCACAGGCACCGCACCACTAGACCGCCTCAAAGTCTTCCTGCAGGTAGGTGTGTGTGTGTGTGTGTGTGTGTGTGTGTGTGTGTGTGTGTGTGTGTGTGTGTGTGTGTGTGTGTGTGTGTGTGTGTGTGTGTGTGTGTGTGTGTGTGTGTGTGTGTGTGTGTGTGTGTGTGTGTTCAGGTTCTAAGTCTGACCAGGGTAACGTGTTCTCTGGCTTGCGTTCGATGGGGATGATGATGCAATGATGATGATGGTTAAGGTGTGTGTGTGTGTGTGTGTGTGTGTGTGTGTGTGTGTGTGTGTGTGTGTGTGTGTGTGTAGGTGCATGGTTCTAAGTCTGACCAGGGTAACGTGCTGTCTGGCCTGAGGGCGATGATCAAGGAGGGGGGTCTGGCGTCGCTATGGAGAGGGAACGGCGTCAACGTACTGAAGATCGCACCCGAGACCGCCATCAAGTTCCTCGCATACGAACAGGTACAGCATCTCACACACACATGGTGTGTTCCATTACTCGCCCTGTGTACTGTGTACCTTGTTTAAGTGCAGTGAAGTACACTTTACACCCTCAGCGTTTCACGAGGTGAGTTCATTCCGATTTACGCTTTGTCTGATACACTTAACACATTGAGTACCGACGACGCAATAATGCGTTTTTCACGCCCATGCGTTGTATACCAAAACGTAAAAATACGTTTTTGCATTTAAATATCATATTTTGAATCTACACCCTTCAATGGACAATATATGTGATTTTGGGAGCTCTGTGATGGACATAAATGACAACATTTGCAGTCAAAAGTTTGTGTTATGATTTGGACATTTTAATTTAACTTACCAAGATGTCTGGATGCCAACCCATGTCGCCTACCGTAGACTATCTGTAATAGGCTCCTAATGATCGCGCTGCCTGCATTGATGCTACGGCTCTGCATTTGATTTCATCGCTAAATGATCCTGCAAAGATGCTCTTTTACTCTCTCTGTACCCCTTCACTTGTGGTATGGTAGCTACAGGAAGGGCTGTAGCACCCAATGTAGGCTGCCGGATGGTGAATCTTGCTATGTTGTTGTTTCCCTAGTACGGTCACCGTAGCGTGTGTTGTGTCTGACTTCACGCAATAGGTAAACACAGAGACAATTGTATATTGTGCCTGGAGTATCTTGAACTTTCTGGACTTGCTAGACCTTTACCAGATCCTTGGATCCAAATGGCACGCGAGCATTGATTGGAGTAATGCGCTCCGATTTGGAAATTTGATCGCCAAAAAGATACGTTTATTTGATTATTCGCCCCCCATGTTGAACTTTATGTGTCTTCCTGTATGTGAGAAGCCAGAAGCTAGCATAGATGGCTACATATCATATGGATCGGATGGGCTACATCTAAGCATCATATCATTTGGATTTGTTGTCAATGTTGGGCTATTATTTCGGGAGTCATCGGGAGCTATTTTAGCAAATGTCTCACCCTCTGCATGTGTGCAAAGAGTTTGTGTTCAGTCCACGTGAAAACGGGGATTTCAAAGGGCATTGATTGCCGATGTCGTAGTGGGACACAGCAGGAGGTGTGCTGCCGTATTCGTGAATCGTGCTATGTTGTTGTTTCCCTAGTACGATCGGTAGCGTGTATTGTGTCTGACTTCACGCAATAGGTAAACACAGACCATTGTATATCGTGCCAGGAGTATCTTGAACTTTCTGGGCTTGCTACCTAGACCTTTACCAGATCATTGGATCAAAATGGCACCCGAATTGTAATTGGAGTAATGCGCTCCGATTTGGAAGTTTGATCGCCAACCAGATAAGTTTATTTGATTATTCACCCCCATGTTGAACTGTCTTCCTGTATGTGAAAAGCCATAAGCTAGCATAGATGGCTACATATGGATCGGATGGGCTACATCTAAGCATCATATCATTGGGATTTGTTGTCAATGTTGGGCTATTATTTCGGGAGTCATCGGGAACTATTTTAGCAAATGTCCGACCTTCTGCATGTGTGCAAAGAGTTTGTGTTCAGTCTGTGTGAAAAACGTGGATTTCGAAGGGCATTGATTGCCGATGTCGTAGTGTGACAGAGCAGGAGGTGTGTCTTGACGAGCAGGAAGATGCGTGTCAGAGCTAACCTTGCACCAAATTGTGATTAAAACCAACTCGTCTCCTTTCAAACTCGTCACATTCTGAAGAAGCGCACCCTTCACAAAAACCTCAATATCTCCGATTGTAGCTGAATTCCATGGATACCCGCTTCGGTTTAGCGTGGGTTTGCTCGGCAATAAAAGCTCGTAGAGACACACAGTTTTCACCTACTAAGAGGGCAGCGTCTCCACTTTCAAACGAGCCATAACATGTTTCAGTGGCCCTATCACATAATACGCTTTGAGTCTACAAAAAAATTCAAAAATGGGCTTAGAACGCTGGTATTCTACGACATAATTCTGTGAGCACCGCCGGTATTCAATGTGTTAACGGAAATGACGGTTGGTCGCGTGTCATCAGAGTTTACCAACCGCCAGCATGCAATTCATCACGGAAGGCCCTGTTCGTTATGCTGACACTTTTTAAAGTTACCCCTGTCTCTAATACACATGGCGATTGTCTTTGGAATCAACACTATGCTATCATCACGGAGATTCAGCCGTTTGACAGATCTGACACTCAACTACGTAACAAACATGGTGGCCGTTGAGTGCGAAAAGTGTACAGTTACTCCGGGTAATTATCCGGGTAATTTACAGTACACTTTACCGCCGTGATTAGAATTGGAACACCCTGCGTACCCAAACACAGTGCGGAAAGTACGAGTATTGGAACACACCAAGTACACACACACACACGCACACACACACACACACACACACACACACACACACACACACACACACACACACACACACACACACACACACACACACACACACACACACACACACACACACACACAAGACCGTCATCAAGTTCCTCGCCTACGAACACACACACACACACACTTTCATAAAGCAGTTGTCTTCAGTGTCCTGCCCCCTTCTTTCTCTCTCTCGCTCTCTCTCGCTCTCTCTCTCTCTCTCTCTCTCTCT
>NC_085857.1:52903045-52910545 GCF_034702125.1 Engraulis encrasicolus
TCCTCCTTGTCTTCCTCCTCTCCTCGTCCTCCTTCTCCTCTCCTCGTCCTCCTCTCCTTTTCCTCCTCCTGTCCTCTCCTCTTTCTCCCAATATGCTCCCTGCCCCCTGTGCTCCTCTCCTCTTCCTCTTCCTCCTCATACCAAAGGAGTGATAACAATGAAAAAAATAACAACAGCAGTAAGAATAGTATACAGTATATACCGTATAGGTCTTAACTGTATATTCTAATGTAATATAATGTAGTGTATTGCGATGTTATCATGTCTTGCCCCCCTCCCCCACCCCACCCCCTCTTTCTGCAGGTGTTGATGGCTCATGTTTAATTCCAATGTAATGTAATATAAAGTAATGATATGTAATGCAATCTATTCTAATCTAATCCAATGCAATCTATTCTATTTGTTTCTTGTCCCCTGCCTCTCTCTCTTGCTCTTGCTCTTGCTCTCGCTCTCTCTCTCTCTCTCTCTCTCTCTCTCTCTCTCTCTCTCTCTCTCTCTCTCTCTCTCTCTCTCTCTCTCTCTCTCTGCAGGTTTTGAAGACTCGTCTGACGTTACGCAGGACCGGCCAGTACTCGGGCGTGACGGACTGTGCCAGACAGATCCTTGAGAAGGAAGGAATACGCGCCTTCTATAAGGGATACGTGCCCAACATGCTGGGGATCATACCTTATGCCGGCATAGACCTAGCTGTATACGAGGTGTGTGTGTGTGTTCATGCATTTCTGTGTGTGTGTGTGTGTGTGTGTGTGTGTGTGTGTGTGTGTGTGTGTGTGTGTGTGTGTGTGTGTGTGTGTGTGTGTGTGCATTTGTTTGTGTGTGTCTGTGTGTGGTGTTGGGAATCAGTGTGTGTGTGTGTGTGTGTGTGTGTGTGTGTGTGTGTGTGTGTGTGTGTGTGTGTGTGTGTGTGTGTGTGTGTGTGTGTGTGTGTGTGGTGTTGGGAATCATACCGTGTGTGTGTGTGCTGGGCATCATATCATATGCTGGCATTGACCTCGTCGCCTACAAGGAGTGTGTGCGTGTGTGAATGACATATTTGAAAAAGTGTTACCATGCATTACAAAAGTAATACAATTCACCAACACTGTTCTGTTTTTGCTCGAATCTGTTTCACTATGAGGAGTGTGTGTGTGTGTGTGTGTGTGTGTGTGTGTGTGTGTGTGTGTGTGTGTGTGTGATGTTGGGCATCATACCGTACGCTAGTATTAACCTCGCTGGGTAACACTTCCAATTAACAGTAAAGTAGCTACAACCTAATACTTAAGTAAGGGTTAATAACCATTACTTAATGCCACATTAGACACATATTAATTGTTATTAATGCATATGTTGAACATTAGTAAGCAGTTACTTAACTATTAGATAACTATTACATTGTGTTACAAGTTAATAGCATATTATTATTTAACTAATAGATAAGTAAGGGCACAGTTAATAGTTAAGTAGCTATCAGGTCATACTTAACTAAGGACCAAAATTAACACTTACATAATACAAAAGTAAGGCATAACTAATGGTTAATTAATACTTAAATATTGGGTTTTGGGACCCTTATATTAGAGTTGGCTGAGGATGACTAATGGTTAATTAATAGATAGATATTGTTGTTTGGGACCCTTATATTAGAGTTGGCTGCGGATAACTAATGGTTAATTAATCGATAGATATTGGTGTTTGGGACCCTTATATTAGAGTTGGCTGAGCATACCTAATAGTTAATTAATTAATCTACTGTGACATCTAGTTTTCAGCCGTTCAAATCACTGTAATAGTGGCAACAGGAGCCATTATATAGCAAGGATTAGACGTACACTTCTCAATGATGGTGGGGTGATGAGATGTAATTTTTTCATGTACCACTTATTAGTTTTAATGGTAAAAACCCTGCAATAAATGCAGAACATTATGAAGAGTAATAGTTTTGAAGCGAGACTAAACCATTCCTCTGTGATAATTAGGTTAATGTTTGAGAATATTAGCTCCAAGAAGAGCAGTGCATGATGGGTACCCAATCTACAGACAACAATATTTCGGTATTATTTAATCATTAGATATGCCTTGCTTTTGTATTAAGTAAGTGTTAATTAAGGTCCTTAGTTAAGTATGACCTAATAGCTAATTAACTATTAACTGTACCTAATCTAATGATTAAATAATACCGAAATATTGTTTTCTGTAGATTGCGTACCCATCATGCACTGCACTTCTTGGAGCTAATATTCTCAAACATTAACTTAATTATCACAAAGGAATGGTTTAGTTTTGCTTCAAAACTATTACTCTTCATAATGTTCTGCATTTATTGTAGGGTTTTTACCATTACAATTAATAAATGGTACATGAAAAAATTACATCTCATCACCCCACCATCATTGAGAAGTGTACGTCCAATCCTTGCTATATAATGGCTCCTGTTGCAACTATTACAGTGATTTGAACGAGTGAAAACTAGATGTCACAGTAGATTAATTAATTAACTATTAGGTATGCTCAGCCAACTCTATTATAAGGGTCCCAAACACCAATATCTATCGATTAATTAACCATTAGTTATCCGCAGCCAACTCTAATATAAGGGTCCCAAACAACAACATCTATCTATTAATTAACCATTAGTTATCCTCAGCCAACTCTAATATAAGGGTCCCAAAACTCAATATTTAAGTATTAATTAACCATTAGTTATGCCTTCCTTTTGTATTAAGTAAGTGTTAATTTTGGTCCTTAGTTAAGTATGACCTGATAGCTACTTAACTATTAACTGTGCCCTTACTTATCTATTAGTTAAATAATAATATGCTATTAACTTGTAACACAAGGTAATAGTTATCTAATAGTTAAGTAACTGCTTGCTAATGCATTAATAACAATTAATACGTGTCTAATGTGGCATTAAGTAATGATTATTAACCCTTACTTAAGTATTAGGTTGTAGCTACTTTACTGTTAATTATGGCCCCTTATTTGGAAGTGTTACCCTCGCTGTGTTGTGCGTGTGTGCGTGCACGTGTGCACAGGGCAGACATCCCAAGTGTTCCTGATATTGGCTCCCCGAGTCAGATAAAATATCCCTGATTTTAGTGCAAGTTAGCAGGGTTTTTTTAATTACAATGCGGGGCAGAGAAAGATAGCCTAATGACTCGTGTGTGGGGCATACATAGAATGCAAAAGTCCCAGGAAAATTAGGCAAGTGTTAGACTGGACGATAGAAAGGACATGAACAAATGTTTAAAGGAGAACTACACTTTTTTGAACATTAAAGGGGTATGCCACTATTTTGGGGCTTAATACAGTTCAAATCGTCGGCTGGGGTTTATAAAGGTGGTAAAGTGTCTTATTTTTCATGTAAGCCGTTGTCTTGCTTTAAGACAAGTTAAAAGAGGGAGCATGACGCTAAGCTAGTGAAAGTCAATGGATCCGTGTAGCATGCTTCTGGCAAATAAAAAATTACAGAAGCCATATTTCGCCTTGAAACTTGTTAGGGACTGCTAGTGAACACCCCTAACCACTTTGTGAGCTGTTGTTTATTTCCAGAATTCATGCTGCCCATTCACTAATGTTACCTTTTTCATGAATACTTACCACCAGCATCAATTTCTTGTATTCATTATGACTGGAAAAATTGCACTTTTCATTCATGAAAAGGGGGGATCTTCTCCATGGTCCGCTAGACCATGAACATATTTGTTTATTACTTAGTAAACTTTCATGTAAAGATCAAAGTTGGCAATAGGCAGCTGCAGTTTCAATGAGCAGCATAGTTGCAGTAACTTTTTTGACCATTTCTTGCACAGTGTCCCTTTAAGGTAATTATAAGAACAGAGTTGCTGGTGCCCATAGACAGCCATTCTAAAGCTGGTTGAGATCAAATCCAAATCAGCCAAATAACAGAGACTGCAGCAAACATGAAATAAACGGTAAGGGGGACTCTAAAACATTGCAGACCACTCAGAAAATGGCCTTAATGGTCAAAAAGTGGAGTTCTCCTTTAAACACTAATGCTGTTTTGTTTGTCGGGGGTGTCGAGGGTCGATAAGCATCTCCCTGAAATTCGTTTTTGGAACTTGGGATGTCTGGCAGGGGAAGTGCAGAGATGTGCAAGTTGTTCAAACTGAACTGCATAGAAAGTTAGCTATTTGCAGAGAGTGTAATTCATAGGCTACTAGAGAGAGAGAGAGAGAGAGAGAGAGAGAGAGAGAGAGAGAGAGAGAGAGAGAGAAGAGAGAGAGAGAGAGAGAGAGAGAGAGAGAGAGAGAGAGAGAGAGAGAGAATGATTTGATTTGTTGGAGCAGGTTGTGAATCACACACCTCTATCTGTCTCCCCTACACACACACACACACACACACACACACACACACACACACACACACACACACACACACACACACACACACACACACACACACACACACACACACACACACACACCAGTAGCAGCCATTTACCACACTGATGTAGTGGGTTGGATCTACTGTACATCAGTTTGTTGCCATTTGGTGCCTAAGCCAAAGTAATTTTAGGCTGTGTGTGTGCATGTGTGTGTACATTAATGGCTACTGCTTATGGAGTGTGCACGTGCACACGCTTGTATCTGTGCTTGAGTATATCTTTTAGTCTTGTCATCCTGTGTGTGTGTGTGTGTGTGTGTGTGCGTGCGTGCGTGCGTGCGTGCGTGCGTGCGTGCGTGCGTGCGTGCGTGCGTGCGTGTGTGTGTAACTGCTGGCTCGCTCGATCCCTGCTGAAGGGAATTGCGTGTAAAACAATGAATTATGGGTAAAATGGGATTGCTGGCAGATCATAAATCCGAAGGCAGATGTACTTTGCTCCAAATCCCCAAATGTTTACATTCTGTGTGTGTGTGTGTGTGTGTGTGTGTGTGTGTGTGTGTGTGTGTGTGTGTGTGTGTGTGTGTGTGTGTGTGTGTGTGTGTGTGTATGCGCGTGTGTGTATGCGCGTGTGTGTATGCGCGTGTGTGTATGCGCGTGTGTGTATGCGTGTGTGTGTGTGCGTGTGTGTGTGTGCGTGTGTGTGTGTGCGTGTGTGTGTGTGTGCGTGCGTGTGTGTGTGTGTGTGTGTGTGTGTGTGTGTGTGTGAAGACGGTCGGATGACCGAAACGTTGTGTTAAAGTTTGTTGGTGGAATGGACAGTGTGCAGGATTTCTTCACACTTGACTGGCAACCCCACTGGGATAATATCCTGTCCAACTACAGAGGTCTGCAAACGCGTCTTTGTTGAACTATGCCAGATATACCACCAAGAATTCAATTTCCTTGAAAGCTCCGGGAAATTTTCTAAAGGCCAAATTCTGACAGTCAACAGGATGACAGAGACGGATTGGATGGTGCGTTCTACACTGCTTTTCACAACAGTGTGCGTGTGCAAAGACAATCCTGTCTAAAATCCCTCAGTAGCCTACACGTTTTACAGCGTGGAAAAAGCAATGCAATGAAAATAAAACAATGAAATGAGTGCAATGAGTTTCTTCTTGTTTTGTAGCATAGCCTAAGTTGTCTGTTCGTGCAAAACTTCGTGCTGCCTACAGGTTGTGATTAGGTTAATCGCATGATTCGCTGTTCCGAGGCTGTTTTAAGCGTTGCATGAACTGACGGTTATGAGGAAAAGAGTGGGCGCACAAGCGCTAGAAAACTACGGAGCTCGAGGGTGACAGACAGCTCGTATTTTCAAGGAACTTCAATTCTGGCATCTGGCATACAATCTAATGGCAGGTGGCTTGATAAGCAAGACCCTCTGTCTCTCTCTCAAGAGGGGCTGTGGCTCGTCGGACAGGGTCGTGGGTAAAATTAGGCTACAGGACCAACAGTGTTTTTTGATAATGTGAAAAATCCAGGATATTTCCGGGAAAAATGTCAAATCGGGAAGAAATTGGGAAATGAGTCAAAATTAGGGAGTTTCCCGGGAAATTAGGGATGGTTGACAGGTATGCTGTGCTCCCACTCCTTTGCCATCACACACCATCAGCACACCACAACCTGCACCAGCACAAAGCTTTACACGAGCCCCAGACAACTTTAGTGACAAAACAACATATTTCTTTCTTTTTCCACGCGGTACATGCTCCTTTTAAAACGTGCGCTGCAGGGGTGGGGATTTCGGACAGGACTGGCCTGGCACGCGGACAGTTGTGAAAAGCAGAACACACCATCCGATCTGTCACTCTCCCTAGACTGTCAGGATTTCGCCAATTGAAAATTTGCAGAGTTTTGGCTTAAAATATGGGGATTTTCCTCATTTTTGGTAGCTCAAAGTTGACAGAATCGGTACAGGTACTCCTTAGACCTTACTATTTTCAAAAAGTACGCGGGCCACTTCAAATTCAAGATGGCTGCCCATTTTCCAAGAGGGCCGCCATACAGATATGAATTAGCAACTGAAACAACGGTTCAAATGGTCATACAAGCACCGAAATCGTCATAGATAGGGACACACATCTGTTGAAAAGGCATGCAGGCCACTTGAAATCCAAGATGGCCGCCCATTTTCCTAGGTGCCCACCATAAGTGTAAGGTGACTGACACATTTGATAAAATAGTGATACAAGCATCAAACTTGGTACAAATACTCCATGACACGACAAAATTATGTAAGTCAAAAGATGGCTGCTCATTTTCCAAAATGGCCGCCACAATTTTCTGGACAGCCCTTCCACCCACTGCACATTTACCAACAGCTGACACAATGTGAATGGCATTCATAATAGCATGAAAGGTATGATCTGATCTTCTGACCTGCAGATCGCTATAGCTGCCAGTGTGAGTATTGGGACATTTTAAAATTCCTATACTTTTAGACAACAAGATCATCTAAATTCATCAAAGGGATTATGGTAATCTCTCAAATGTCCTCAAATCAGAGATTGTGAAAATGTCTCCATTAATAAGAAGCAAGGGTAGCCATCTTGGATTATACATGGCCTTGTCATGTTTAAAGTAGGCTATTTTTTTCAAAAAGGATAATGTCTAAGGAGTATTTGTGCCGAGTTTGGTGCTTCTATCACAATTTAAACGTTTTTCAGTTATGGAACTTCTGCAGTAGGTGAATGGGTGGCCATCTTGAATTTCCATACACCTTAACAACAGAGTTGTGTCTGAAGAGTATTTGTAACACGTTTGGTGCTCACATCACTATTTGAACAATTGCTCTAGTATCTCCTGCAGTATTCCCACAGGACTTTCTGGCAGCCATCTTGGAAAATGGGCGGCCATCTTGAATTTCAAGTGACAGGCATGCTTTTTCAAATTAGTTAAGTCTAAGGAGTATTTGTACCAATTTTGGTGCTTGTATCATTATTTGAACAATTGTTTTATTTTCCTATGACACATCTGAACGGTGGCCATCTTGGAAAATGAATCATCTTGGAAAAGTCACCTGCATGCTTTATCAAAAGAGGTACATCTAAGGAGTATCCGTGCCAAGTTTGGTGTTTGTATCACAAATTGTTTCCGTTGCCAATTTATATCTGTATGGCGGCCATATTGGAAAAT
>NC_085857.1:52915545-52925545 GCF_034702125.1 Engraulis encrasicolus
CTTCACTTTAGGCCTATATTGAAAGTGGCCACTGTTACAACCAGGGCTCTAAATTAACTTTTTCCACCACCAGCCAATTTGGCTAGTGGACATTTTTTCTTACCAGCCAAACAGAAGTTCAACTAGCCATTTTTTTCAATCTCGCCAAAATAAACTATGTGTTAGGCTATTTTTTTTTTTAATTATGGTAATTTTGTTCAACAATTACACTATATACACTATATATAGGCCTGCATACTATAGGCCTATTATAGGCTATATATTTTTTCATTATTTTTTAACTTCTGCTTTATTTTTTACTTTCATTACTTAGGCCAAATCAATTTGATTAGTTTTTGTTCAATTCCTCTGAAAACAGCTGAATCACATCACACAAGCCACTCACATAACAGACCTTTAACATACAGTAACCAAGCACACAGCAAAACTCTCCAAAACCTCACATAGGCCTACGCACACCCCAAGGAAGGAGAAGTGATGAGAGGAAAAGGAGAGGAGAGAGGAGGAGCTCTTCTCTTATCTACCACGCGCAACAAAATGACAAGAAGCCTAGTTTAACTAAAAGTAAATAATATCACGGGAATCTTCGATTCCTTTGTTACTTCCACAGCTTCGTCGTTGGTTGCTTTTTTGTTATTTGTTTTCTTTCCGATGGCGTGGGCTTTTCCAACTAAGTTGCGCCAGGACTCGGAACATTTCAGAAGACAACTGAACTGACAGCTACGCTCACACTACTCTGACAGTCAGCTCTCCTCCTCTGCCCTTGTCGCTATTTCGTTCCACAACCACTCCTTTTTTAACGTCACTATTATTACGGTTACAATTACTACTAGCATTCACCAACACACAGAACTTTGCTCTAACCACCGCCACATTCTCATCACTCGCACAAAACATAATCTGCGTTAGTCATGTTATTGAAACGGTCAGGGCCTCGCTGCTTCAAAAAGGCAGCCTGTTACAGCAAGGTTCAGCCTAGTAATAATAGCAGTAGTGGCGTTAAAAAGGTTGTAGCGAAATCGACGAGAGCATAGGAGGAGAGCTGCCTGTCAGAATAGTGTGAGCGTAGCTGACAGAAGGCTGGTCGTCTGAAATGTTTTCAATGCTGGCGCGCGCAACAGCATGGAGTTGCCGCTTGCTGCACTGGAAAGCCCACGGTGGGAGGCTACGTCGTGACGCTAGTGTCCATGGGTAATGTAGGAAATCTCGCCTTAAGGGCTCTGCATGCTTAACGTGCGCACGTTCGTCTCAGCAGCGGTTTACCGCTCATAATTTACTGCACTCGGGCACTACTGGCCAAATTGGCGGGTAGGTGTTTTTTTCTACTAGCCAAAATGAATTTTCACCCGTGTTTGGCGGGTTGGCGTGTGTTAATTTAGAACCCTGGTTACAACAGACCCCACCTTCATTAGGTCCCCAGGAAAATATAACTTAATTATATTGCAAATGTAATTTCTACGATTCCTTTACAAGACATGTCATATTTCATGTGAAACTTCATAACTCTAAAATGATATCGGGGGCCGGTTAAGACTGCCTCAAGGGCCGCAAACAGCTCTCGAGATAAAGCGTAGGTTCCCTACCCCTGGCCTAGCGGACCTAACAGGAGCCGGGTTAAACACATACTGCACTGTCAGCAGATCTACTGTCTTAGTTAGGCTATCTGTTGTTTTTCATATTGATTGTGTTGTTTTTTTTAAATTATTTTGTGCTTGGTATTTATGTTTTTGTTTTTGTCTATGGTCAACAGGGGGCTGATATTCAAACTCACTGCATAGGTAAAACGTGAGAGTGAGAGTGAGAGTGAGAGTGAGAGTGAGCAATGGCTTGACCATGAATGTTCGCTTGACTCTTGGTCTCTTGGTACCTTCGCATGCTATGGGAAAAAAATGATGCTTCCCACTTTAAAAGTGGAAATGACGAGGCTGTTGTTTTCCAGTCCTTTGTGTTGTCATAGTGACGTAAAACACACCAGAGACAACGTTTATCCTGCCGATGTTGTTAGTGTGCATGTTTAAAACGGCCAAACATTCGTCTAACCTGTTTGTGATTCTTTTTTGATGGGCTTGTGTGTTTTAACATGAAGGTTTACCAATATATCATTCAATATATCATATGAATATATCATATGGATATATCATATCAATATATATCAATATTAATTATCATTATTCATGCTGCCTACTAAAAAATAATGTACATTTTTGAAAGAGGAAATAAACTACAATTTCTCTCAGTCATGTTGAAAAGGTCAAAGGTTATCTCATCTGGGCAACTTGCGTATCAAACTATTCTACAGGTTGCCCAGTGTGAAATACCACAGGGTGGGTGCTCATGTGGGCTTTTCGTGTCGTCGTTTGGTATTATCCATAATTCCCAT
This sequence comes from Engraulis encrasicolus, assembly GCF_034702125.1. Lineage (NCBI taxonomy): Eukaryota > Metazoa > Chordata > Actinopteri > Clupeiformes > Engraulidae > Engraulis > Engraulis encrasicolus. The sequence goes on from NC_085857.1 coordinate 52,917,926, forward strand.
AGCACGCGGAGGCCACATCTGTGTGTGTTTGGATGCATCTTTGACAGTATGTGTGTGTGCGTGCGTGCTTGCGAGCGTGAGCGTGAATGTGCATGTGTGCGGGAATGTGAGCGTGCGTGTGTTTAAATAAACCAAAATACTGTGTGTGAGAGCACGGCCCTCATCATGTGTGTATAACATGCATTTTGGACATGATCAACAGCTTGGTGTGTGTGTGTGTGCAACCCAATGCATATGGACTAGTGTGTGTTTACGTCTCCTTTATTTTACTAGGGCAGACTGGAAAGAATGTGTGTGGATTTCACATATTGCAGACTGTGTGCATATCACGCATACACAGCGAGTTGTTTTTGCACCTGCATTTGAGGAATGCATGTGTGGCTAAATTCTTGCCTGTTTATTTAGTTATTGTACTGCACCACATACTGTATGTACACTACACCAACCACACACATCTGTACAGATCCCCCCCCACCCCCCATACACACACACACACACACACACACACACACACACACACACACACACACACACACACACACACACACACACACACACACACACACACATAGGCGCCGACTTTTGTTTATGCCCGTGGGTGCTCGGGGTTCCCAACCGGGGGTCGCGACCCACCGAATGTCCCGTTTGTTTGCCATAACTTGCTTTTCAATAATATAATCCTTTCATCATGAGTTGGTCACTTTTATTTAAAAAAAAAGTGTAGGGCTAAATAATAATTGCAGGCCTATTTGTTTTCCTTGTGGGTGTCAATTCAATAATGTACAATAAATTCGCCTATATTTGAATTGAAAATTGAATTACATCATTGGTGTAGCCTACATTGAACGCACGCAAAGCCCAGGCCACGTTTGCTGGTGCCTCTTTCTATCCTAGTCGGCATCATGAATAAAGACCAGCTCATAGCTACATGGACCCAGAAGATCGCACATCATTTTTGTGCAGTAGCCAGACTGCGTCCAAACCGGATATGAATAATAATAATAAACAGCAACAGCAGCAACGCGTGCGCCCACAGTGAATTCAGACTAGCGTTCAGCCACAGACTTAGATTTAGAACATGAATGCAACGTTCATATCACACACAAATAGCCTACGTGTCACAGAAATGTTGAAATGTTAGGTTTGAGTCCAACAATGCATGACGCAGCGCATAGCCATGCACTTCATGCTAGCTATGTTCAAACTAGGCTACTCAGTCATGACTACATAAGCCAACAGTACAGCCAGAACAGCAAAATGAAATGGCAAACTCATCCAACAGCGCACAACAAAAGTATGGATATGTAGTGACTCAACTTGATCATCCCAGCACTTAGACCCAGAGTGTAGAGAAAAATGACCATAACAGAAAACGGCAGGCACACGGCGGTGCTACACATGGGATATCGCAGGATGATATGACAGTCAGTGACTTACCATTTTGTAGGCTAAACTTTCCGACTGCAAACCTTTGTCTGTAAGAAGTCCTAGCTTGTACTGAAAGGTTTAGATCCTTCCATAACTTCCATAACTTGTGAAATAGCGCAATATAATAAATAGTTTAACACATAGCCTGTGATGGAACTACTTCTACTTCTGAACCGTCTGCATAGACGCTGCACTGTTCTGAAATTTCATGTCGGGCATTTTCAGTCTAGATTAGTCCACGAGGCATTTAGAGCGACAATGAAGCCTTCAACGGCATTTCACTATTTACTATTCACTTTCACTTTTCTGAATTTAACACCCAACATGTTTTAGCAATATCTGCTATCTCGAAGAGGTCTGCTATCATCATAAGGACTGATTGAGGGGAGAACAGTCCATTGGGCAAAATCCCTGTATGCCATATGGTCAATCCAACCATGTTTCTATGGTTACTGTCTGATTGTGTAGAAGAGCAACGCACCAATGATACAGTAAGTAAGAACGCAACGCACCACAGAGGAAAAGAAGGATCGGCGCGTGAAGTTACGTTACAAGATGAGAAATTCGAATAGGCTACCTTACCTTACAAAAAGACAGTTAAAATGCAAAGCCATTTCATCTTTAAACTTCTCTCGTGAATAATACTGCTTTAGTGCTCGGATTTGTCCGTGGGTGCTCGGTGGGTGCCCAAAGATTCCCGTGGGTGCCCGGGCCCTGGAGCACCCACGGTTTCGGCGCCTATGCACACACACACACACACACACACACCCTTGCCTGTGATTCTGATTCGCCCCTAATGCTGCTGTATCTAAAAGGGACGTGCTGTGGATCAGCCCAAAGACCTGAGGAGCAAGACACACACACACACCACACACCACACACACACACACACACACACACACACACACACACACACACACACACACACACACACACACACACACACACACACACACCTAAAGACGGATAAACACACACACACACACACACACACACACACACACACACACACACACACACACACACACACACACACACACACACACACACACACACACACACACACACAAAGAAGAAGAGGAAGAGGAAGAGGAAGAGGAAGCCTTCTGAAGACATGGAATATCAGACCAAAACCCCCCCAAAAATATAGACTTTCAATTCATATTAAATATGTGCATCATGCATATCATATGTGTTTTGAACATCTATGGTTTGTGTAAGATGTTTCTTTGTTTTGTTTTTTTCGTCAGGAGACAGGATTTTATTGTGTTGGGAAATGTATTGTGATGAAAAAGCCTTTTTGGGCTTAAACTTGGTTGAGTTGAGGGTTTTATTGATGAAATTGAAGCAATGAAGGCCCTATATGCATTGATTTTTTTGTGTGAATGCATGCCTCAGAGAGTGTTGTAGATATTAAATGTATAAATTATTTTTGATGACATAAAAATAAAAGTGAAAAAAGAAACTACACACACATTGTGAAGATGTGTTGATTCACAAGATTGACATTGGGGTGTTAGTCTTACTTGTGACCGCAAGGTGGAGCCAGTGGCTTCTTGACTGGCAAGGCAAAACAAAAAGAGAGTCAACTCAACTCGACCTTCTGCAGTCAAAACAAAAGGCGGTTTTACACATTTACGGTCCAATGTAGACCACCAGGCATTCGCTAGACCATTTTGCAAACATTATTACTTATTTCTAATGAAAATTTGTTTGGTGATTGGGGAAATCATGACGATAAAAGTCAAGGTTAGAACGGCAAGTCTCCCTCCTGACTGCATGTCAATCAACGCAAACAAATGACGCCCTCGGCGAAGTCGTCTTTGCTTTGTACGTCTTGATTGGATGTTAACTACAGCGCCAACCACCGAACCAATGATGTTCGCGGAATCGAACATTAAATTACCTCCTTCTCAAAAGTGATTGGGTAGTTGTTCTTGTCTTCAACCAACCGAATACTCGTGAACGGTGACACCTTTGACGCCTTGATTGGTCCATCAAAGCCATTGTGAAAACCACAAGCTCCCATTGGTCCGCGTTGCAGCCAGAGCCCGCCTGCCCGCCCCCTATCGTCATTTCCTTTTTCAACACCCCCGCAGTCGTTCGCTCGTCTTCCCGCTTCTGCGCACCTCGAACCCGGCCCGAAACCTTCAGTTTTGCCCCCAACACTGTTAGCCCGCGGAAGACTACAGTATGTCGGAGCTCGGAGCGGGTGGACTGAAGAAAGATGCCTTCGCAGATGCCGTGCAGCGAGCAAGACAGGTAAGAAAAAGCCCCATCACACCGAACAGGGCAGCCAGGCAAGCACCACCATGATGTTTCGTTTGAGCGCCTGAATGGAGTGGGGAACCAACCTCGCTGGTTGCGTGGCTAGCCGAAGAGGTCGTGGTCGTAGGTAGCTAGCTTGAATCAATGGAACTAACCGGCACAATGCATGCTAGTTTGTGGTGTGGTTGTGCCTTTGGTTGGTTTGGGATCCCCGTCGGCTTCCTCTCAAAGCATCAAAATGGACTGCTTGGAAACGTGTATGTTAAGTGCAGTTGGTGCATCGTGCTGTGTTGACCCAGTCTGGAGTTATGATGGTTATTCAACGCCACTGGCTTGTGAAAGGCGCTGGCTAGCGTGCCGTTAGCGGTAGCTTGTAGCCGGTGAGCATTGTCTGGGGGCCGGGCTAGCGTAGCCACGCGATACAGCCATATCTAGCATGTTAGCTAGAAAGCTAACAGGCATGGCCATGCTTGTGTGGTGTGTGATGCCGTATGATTTTAGCGCCGTTCCATAGTTCGAGATACAACCCCCTTTCCAAGCTCGCTAGGTGTGGTGCAAGTAGGCCGTGAAACCTTTTTATATCATTTTCTTCAACCGGGTTTACCCCCCAATCATCTAAGATGTGTGGACACAAACGCTCTTGTGTCAAAGTCCGTGGCCTAGTTTGAGGCATCATCCTCCTCATCGCTATCTTGTGTTGCTTCAAGTGCATGGCTAACGGTAACGCTTGTTTCTGTGGATGTGCACACAGCGGAGTAGTGCAAGCTAGCAATGCAGTTCTAGTGGTGGATTTTTGTTTTGGTACTGGTGCACTAACTGTCCACAACACAAGTGGGACATGATTAGCTTTGTGGCACTGTGCAAGTGCAACTCGCTCTATACGAAACTAGTTCTAGACTACTGCATGTATACAGTAGTTAGTCGTCATAAAGCGCATCGTGTGTGTGTGTCTCTGTGTGTGTGTTACTATGCGAAGGCAAGAGTGACTAAACTAAACGATGATCTAACATGAACTGTGGTGTTCTGAACCAGCTGTGAGGACGTTTATTTGTTGTAGCTAATGGCGCATTTCGTAGCACTTTCATACACGCAGTTTAGTTTGCCTGGCAGAATTGAAAGCAAACGACACGAAAGGTCGCAGCAGGTGAAATGAAAGTAAATCCTGAGGACGATAACAAGACCAAACAATCAAATTGTTGAAATAAACTGAAAGTCAGCACACAGTACCGGTGAAATGGTCTGTGTTAGTTTTAATCCCCCTGCCATACGTGTGAATTCAATGATCAATGACTATGGGCGGTGTTTTATTTTACACCCGTGTTTGTGTGAGTGAGCTAGGGACTTCTCATTCATCCAGGTCCCGCTAGCCATAAGGTTGCATGTCTGCTACCTTTAGTTGTGAAATCTAGTTTTGCTTTATTGTCCATTGCACCACATGACCATCAGAAATGTTAACCAACGTTGTCCAAAATGTGCCGTTTGCATTACTGTTAGTTTACACACATTCTCTCACACAGCCATGTGAGGTATGCAACCATTACCAATAAACAAACACTGAGACTGGTTATGTTTCATTACTCACGATGGATGCTTTCAAGGATGCACAATGTCACTTTTTTGAAAACCGATACAAGTACACTCATTTCGGTATTTGCTGACTCTGAGCACCACTACTGACCATGGTTTTCACATTGGATCAAACACTTTTTTGCTTTCAAGTCAACAGAAGGTGACATTGTTTCATTCACCTTAATAGCAGTTTCCTGTATGGGATGGGCAAGTGTTTGGAGAGTATCATAGGCAAGTATTGGGCCGATACCAGCGTTCAGTATTGGTGCATCCCTAGATCTAAAACCATGTGCTTTTTGGGTTATTGGTTGCAGTCCCTGGAGTGAAGTCGGGTTCGTTTCCGAACCTGCAACCTCCTGGTCACACGTGTAGGTAGTCCCACTGTGAAAAAATGGTGGTGAAATTTGTCCCTACAGGGTTAAACATGGCCGATCTCCTGGTTTTATGCAGCCTCAATGGCGTTCCAAACAAAAACATTGTTGTCTCCCTCTTCAGCTCTGGGAAGGGCATCCCAGTGCTTCAGTTCTATGGTCTGTGAAGATTGTCTTATTTCGTCTGGATTGACCATGATATAGCCTTAGCTGCTGAAGTGGCAATAAATGAAAACAAAAAGAAGAAAAATCACTAAGGAGGAAGAGAACCAGGTCATGTTAACCTTGATGTAGTGGTAAACCATCTAATGGAAGGGCCCGGGGTCCCTCATTTTTTTCACCGAATGGCCCCTGTAGGTTTCCCATTAGCAGTTTTACCACTTTCCGGTGGGTTAACTTTGCCAGGTTTATCACTTAACCATGTTCTGCAACACCCCCTTCGTCATGTTGTCCGCAGACCCCGACCGGTTCCCAATGTCAAGTGTTCTAGCCTTGGAGTGCGTGAAACGCCCAGTGGTCGGATGAACTCCGCTAGAACACCTGACATTGTTGTATTCTGGTGTTGGCAAGACCTGACACTAATTCCCAGAGTTGCCCTGTATCTGATAGCTGAAGGTGGACAATGGTCATTTTTTTAAGTGCCTTATAAGGAACCCAGGGTCACTTTTTGCAGAAGGAGATGGGGCCAGGGCGGCAAATGAACTCCAAATGAACACCCGCCAACCAGCCAAATGCAACTAGCCAAACTAGCCAATTCTAGCACTTTCACCCATTAGTGTACTATGTACAGCATATGACGAGTAAACGTCCATGTAAAGCAGGGGTGGGCAACTAAAATAATATTAATTATTGATATATTCTTTTTATTGATTGATTATTGAATCTCTCTCTCTCCAGATCGCAGCCAAGATCGGCGGAGACGCTGGACCCCCAATGACCAATAACGGTGGAGCAGAGAGCTATCCCTTTGGAGCCCAGAAACGTTCGCTGGAAGACGCAGGTACACACACACACACACACACACACACACACACACACACACACACACACACACACACACACACACACACACACACACACACACACACACACACACACACACACAGACCACTCGAGGAGTAGAGCTTCCCCTTTGATGCACAGAAATGTTCACTGAATGATGCAGGCACACACACACACACACACACACACACACACACACACACACACACACACTCCAATCTATGAGCAGAGCGCTACCCCTCTGATGCCCAGAAGCGCTCACTGGAAGATGTGCACACACACACACACACACACACACACACACACACACACACACACACACACACACACACACACACACTTCTTGAACAGCAGAGAGCTACTTTTGGTACCCAGATACTCTCCCTGGAAGTTGTAGGTGAAAACAAGCACACGCACACGCCTCACAACCCACAACCTTTTGGTGCATAGAAGCGCTCACTGGAATATGTAGCTTTTTGTCTTTGCCAAGCAACGTAGCCTCTTGCTGCAGATGGGCCCGTCAATGGGCATATTCCCTCTGCTGAAAACACTCTAACTACTAGCATTAGAATGACAATGCAGAGAGTCTTTTGTAACCGATTAAGACCTGGTCATTAACATTTTGGCGACAAGAAGGATATAGCGAGAGGCTCTGCTCTAAGGGGTTACATCTTCCACATGTGTTCTCATTGTTGGTGCCTGCACATACGTCAGACATGCAGCCACCACACATCACACACACACACACCATACACCACACACACACACACCACACACACACACACTACACACAACACGCACACTACCTCATACGGCCACACAAGGCTCCACTCTCTGCAGGCTGGCACATGTTATTCGGTGCTCTTGCACACTCACAGTTGCATCATTCCCATCACAACATTTGGGCTAGAGTTTAGCGTCACGTGACCTGAGATATGTCACAATCAATGGCTCGCACATGCATGTGCACATTTCACAAATT
>NC_085857.1:52928045-52965545 GCF_034702125.1 Engraulis encrasicolus
CAGAATTTTAATATTGCGAGGCAAAGTGCCTACAAAAAAAAATCAATAAAAAGACGCGTGCGTTTGTCTGCCAATGTGAAGTGAAAGGTGAACACTGTGACAGTAGCATTTTAGCCAATCAGAAGTAGAATGGGGCGGGTCTCCAGTCCTGGAGAGCATTGGGCTCCACTTTGCCTCACTTAGGCTGCATGTGGAAAAATGATTTGCTTGATCGCAGGATATATCAAAAAACAAATGGGTATGGAAAGAGGCATGTGCTGGCTTCTGGAAAGCGTCTACTGTGAATCTAGTAGTAAAAATGTTACGTTGGGCGGTGAGATCCTGCTTATAGCCGCTGTTGCTGTCCAACATCTTTTCCCTCAGTCAATGTGGTTGACTTAGCCGGGAGAAGCAAGACACATTCAGCGGATATCGCATAATTTCTTACTGTGCCGTAGTTATCACAAAATATAGCCTACCAGATAACGCCCATCCGTCATTTTAAAAAATCCTGCGCGCGAGACCGTTCCTGTGAAATAGGCTAACTTGTCTGTCAGCTGCCTCTAGGCAAATCGACAGCGGTTTCCATAGGTGAACAAAATTGGATAAGGCAGATGTAGCTGGTTTATCGCTAAATTTGCTGTGTGCATTGAAGCCATGCTCTACTTTTACAAGTCGCTGGATTTCAAAGAGCCACTTTCGTTTCCGTATGCATTTCAGTGACAGCGCCTGGGCCGTTCTTGATAGAGCAGCGCATCAAAACGAACATTAGATTTTCTGCCTCATCCTGCGCAGCTCTATTTCAGTGTAGGCCTACCACAACGGTAGACTAGTGCTGCAACACCAACGATTATTTTAACCTTTGGCAAATGGACTAGTTTGTCTCTTTAGATTCAATAGTGAGGAAGCGGTGTGTGTGTGTGTGTGTGTTGGGGAAGGTGTGTGTGTGTTGGGGAAGGTGTGTGTGTGTGTTGGGGAAGGTGTGTGTGTGTGTGTGTGTGTGTGTGTTGGGGAAGGTGTGTGTGTGTGTGTTGGGGAAGGTGTGTGTTGGGGAAGGTGTGTGTGTGTGTGTGTGTGTGTGTGTGTGTGTGTGTGTGTTGGGGAAGGTGTGTGTGTGTGTGTGTGTGTGTGTGTGTGTGTGTGTTGGGGAAGGTGTGTGTGTGTGTGTGTGTGTGTGTGTGTGTGTGTGTGTTGGGGAAGGTGTGTGTGTGTGTGTTGGGGAAGGTGTGTGTGTGTGTTGGGGAAGGTGTGTGTGTGTGTTGGGGAAGGTGTGTGTGTGTGTGTGTGTGTGTTGGGGAAGGTGTGTGTGTGTGTGTTGGGGAAGGTGTGTGTGTGTGTTGGGGAAGGTGTGTGTGTGTGTGTGTGTGTGTGTGTGTGTGTGTTGGGGAAGGTGTGTGTGTGTGTGTGTTGGGGAAGGTGTGTGTGTGTGTGTTGGGGAAGGTGTGTGTGTGTGTGTGTTGGGGAAGGTGTGTGTGTGTTGGGGAAGGTGTGTGTGTGTTGGGGAAGGTGTGTGTGTGTGTGTGTTGGGGAAGGTGTGTGTGTGTGTGTGTTGGGGAAGGTGTGTGTGTGTTGGGGAAGGTGTGTGTGTGTGTGTGTGTGTTGGGGAAGGTGTGTGTTTGTGTTGGGGAAGGTGTGTGTGTGTGTGTGTGGGGGTGTGTGTGTGTGTGTGTGTGTGTGTGTGTGTGTGTGTGTGTGTGTGTGTGTGTTGGGTAAGGTGTGTGTGTGTGTGTGTGTGTGTGTGTGTGTGTGTGTGTTGGGTAAGGGGTGTGTGTGTGTGTTGGGAAAGGTGTGGTGTGTGTGTGTGTGTGTTGGGGAAGGTGTGTGTGTGTGTGTGTGTTGGGGAAGGTGTGTGTGTGTGTGTGTGTGTGTGTTGGGGAAGGTGTGTGTGTGTGTGTGTGTGTGTTGGGGAAGGTGTGTGTGTGTGTGTGTGTGTTGGGGAAGGTGTGTGTGTGTGTGTGTTGGGTAAGGGGTGTGTGTGTGTGTTGGGTAAAGGGTGTGTGTGTGTGTGTGTGGGTGTTGGGTAAGGTAAGGTGTGTGTGTGGGTGTGTGTGTGTGTTGCGGAAGGTGTGTGTGTGTTGGGGAAAGGTGTGTGTGTGTTGGGGAAAGGTGTGTGTGTGTGTGTGTATGTGTATGTGTTGGGGAAAGGTGTGTGTGTGTGTGTGTGTGTGTGTTGGGGAAGGCTGGACTCATTACAAGTAAAGGCGCGAGGCCACCAAACATCTAGGTGTGTGTGGTTGGTCTTCAGGTAACGGTGTGTGTGTGTCTAGGAATTTAGTTTGTGTCTTAGGAGAAGTTGTGCCGGGTAGAGGGTTTATTGTATGCGTTTGGTTGTGTGCTTGTCATCAGGAAGAGAGGCAGTCAAACTACAGCCTTCACCGTGGCTCCTAAGTTACTGTGTTGCCTCATTAACTTCACTATCTTGTGTGTGCGTGTTTGTTTCAGGAGCGTGCTGGAGTCAAGATGATCCTGATCCAGGATGCGTCTCAGGGCCCGAACATCGACAAGCCACTGCGCATCATCGGAGACCCCTACAAAGTGCAGGTACGCTCGCACACACACACACACACACACACACACACACACACACACACACACACCCTGTGAATAACGACTGCAAATCGCTCTGAGAAAAGCATCAGCTCAATGTAATGTAATGTAATGACCATATTTATTAGTCATCAATTTCCTTGAGCCACAAAGCACCTGCTTTAGAGAGGGAGGGAGAGAAAAAGCAACGCTCGAGAGTAATCAACAAATTGCTTTAGTTTGACACCACAGTAAGTGTTTGGAATTACTTGTCTGTTTTGCAGCAAGTGTTAGTGTTTGAAATGACCCTGTGTGTGTGTGTGTTGCACTAAGCGGTAGTGTTTGAAATGACTGTGTGTGTTGCACTAAGCGGTAGTGTTTGAAATGACTGTGTGTTGCACTAAGCGGTAGTGTTTGAAATGACTGTGTGTTGCACTAAGCGGTAGTGTTTGAAATGACTGTGTTGCACTAAGCGGTAGTGTTTGAAATGACTGTGTTGCACTAAGCGGTAGTGTTTGAAATGACTGTGTTGCACTAAGCGGTAGTGTTTGAAATGACTGTGTTGCACTAAGCGGTAGTGTTTGAAATGACTGTGTGTTGCACTAAGCGGTAGTGTTTGAAATGACTGTGTGTTGCACTAAGCGGTAGTGTTTGAAATGACTGTGTGTGTCTCTTTATTGCAGCAAGCGCGTGAGATGGTGCAGGAGATCCTGAGGGAGAGGGACCACCCCGGCTTTGAGAACCGCGGGGAGTACGGCTCACGCGGAGGTATGGGCGGCGGCGGAGGAGGTGGAGGCGGAGGAGGAGGCGGCATCGAGGTAAGCGGCATTGTGTGTGTGTGTGTGTGTTCACGCCAGTTTTGAGATCCGTAAGAAGGATGTGCACACGTGTGCGTGTGTGTGTTTTTAACGTGTTTTTCTTTTTACTGTTTGCATGTGCGTGCATGTTGCTGACATGCTGTTTCTCTCTCTCTCTCTCTCTCTCTCTCTCTCTCTCTCTCTCTCTCCCTCTCGTGATTGGTCAGATCCCAGTGCCGCGTCACTCTGTGGGCGTGGTGATTGGCCGCAGCGGAGAGATGATCAAGAAGATCCAGAACGACGCCGGAGTCAGAATACAGTTCAAGCCAGGTACTACACACACACACAGACTGCATGATGGGACGATGGGAGTAGTCCTGATAAGATTGCAGACTAGAATAATGATGATGATGACGTCCTTGTGTTACAAGATGATGGAACCCTAACCCTGATAAGATTGCCCACATTATGGGTCGATGATGATGATTTGTCTGTCTGTGTATTAGATGATGGTAGTGGTCCAGATATGAAAGATGATGATGATGATGATGATGTGTGTTTTTCTGAGTAGATGATGGTAGTGGATCTGATAACATAGATTATGTTGATGATGTCTCGTGTCTTGTGTGTCAGATGATGGTAGTGGACCAGATAAGATTGCCCACGTCATGGGTCCTCCTGACCGTTGTGAACACGCCGCCAGCATCATCAACGACCTGCTGCAGAGCATACGCGCCCGAGAGGAGGGCGGAGGGGTGAGTACACAGGGGGGCGTGTCTGTGTCTGTGTGTGTGTGTGTGTGTCTGTGTGTGTGTGTGTGTGTCTCTGTGTGTGTGTGTGTGTGCGCGTGCGTGTGTGTGCGCATGCGTGTGTGCATGTGTGTGTGCATGTGTGTGTGCATGTGTGTGTGTTTGTTTTGGAGGAGTGACTGGATGAAGGGAGAGAGGAGATGAGGATGATGGAGGATGCTATGAGAATGGCACTTTGTTTTTTTTGTATGTTGATGAGCTATATTAGATGGTAACCCTGTTTTTCTCTCGCTCTCTCTGCACCTTTTCTCTGTTCTCCACCTCTCTCCTCTACTCACTCCCCCCTCTTCCTCCTGCTCCATGCCCCTCTCTTTTCTCTTCTCTCCTCTCTTCACTCTCCCTCTCCTCCTCCTCCTCCTCCACCCTCCAGGGTCCCCCAGGGCCTCCTGGTGCGGGTCTTCCCCCAGGAGGAGGTCGCGGTCGTGGGCACGGCGGGCCGGGAGGCTGGGGCGGTCCCCCTGGAGGAGGCGGAGAGATGACCTTCTCCATCCCCGCACACAAGTGCGGACTCGTCATCGGACGCGGAGGAGAGAACGTCAAGGTAACACACACACACACACACACACACACACACACACACACACACACACACACACACACACACACACACACACACACACACACACACACACACACACACACACAACTACATATTGCACAAGTCATCAGATGTGGTCGAGAGAACGTGAGGGAAACACATGCCCACACTGCCTGTCACACTCGCATAAAACACTCACGGTCTCATTGGCTACAACACTTTCTTTAGGCCAGGGGTGTCAAACTCATTTTGGTCCGGGGGCCGCATACAACCCATGTGGACCTCAAGCGGGCCGCATTACTAACATTATCGCAAAAAAAAAACGTAAAGCAGAGGATTAGTGTTCAGTGCTATCACGTTTTAAGTGTGTTGAATATGTAGAAAGCAATGCAATACTGATAAACTGCTAATCCTATGCAAAATTTCCTTGACTTCATTTATTCATTGATAACCGTCAATTAATTAAATAAGGGACAGCTATTTTTGGTAGGGGGTCTGGGGGTTTTCCCCCAGAATTTTTTTTATTTCTTAGATGTAATTTCCTGCATTTTCACTCATTCTAACATACCGTTTCCAGTTTCAGCTTAATAGGAACCAATACAAATCCAATTATATTTATTATTTAATTACAACCAATACCAATACAATACGAATAAGAAATATTAACATTTTATCTCTATATATGAGGTCTATAATATATGAGCTTTATCAAATGCCTGTTACAGTACAACAAATTCACCATTTATAATAGAAGTGTGATGTGCACTTTACTACATATATACAGTATAAGAGAGGGACCATTGGGTTAATGTCATGCAGGTCTCGATTTTGTGCGTAATTGCGCATTTCGGTTATTTCATAAAAAAAAAAAAAAAGTAAAAAAAATAAAATAAAATAAAAAATGTTTTTCTTTTTTTTTTCGTTTTTTTTTTTTTTTTCTCCGGGCCGGATGGAACCCTCTGGCGGGCCGGATGCGGCCCGCGGGCCGTATGTTTGACACCCCTGCTTTAGGCCCTTTTTATGTACATTTTTAAAATCATAAGCTTGTTATATTGTTGTTGATTGATATGAATTGTTCATCCTCCGTTATGCCATCAGCCAGTATATAGGTGCGTCTGTGGAGGATAATGATATTATTAATAAAAATAATTATTATATAATTTTGTTCTTTAGGCCATTAACCAGCAGACAGGTGCGTTTGTGGAGATCTCTCGGCAGCCGCCCCCCAACGGCGACCCCAACTTCAAGCTCTTCGTCATCCGCGGATCACCCCAACAGATCGACCACGCCAAACAGCTCATCGAGGACAAGATCGAGGTGAGTAGCGTGCATGCTTGCTGTGCATGCTTGCTGTGTGTGCACTGCGGATCGCTGCAACAGATCGACCACACCAATGCCGCTGAGTTCAAAATTGAGCTGGCGTTGTGTATTGGTTGCTTGCCTGTGTGTTAGTGCAATGCAGCATGTTGATTGGTTACCATAGTGTGGTGTGCCAGCCTGATAGGCTGTAGCATGGTCACATGACTTCAGCTCTGATACTAGGGCTGTAAATTGACTTTTTTCCATCACCACCCGAAATGGCTAGTAGATGTTAATCTTACTAGCCAAACACACACTCACTAATGGGTCAAAGTGGCTACTAAAATGGCATTCTCTACTAGGGATGTGCACGAATATTCGAAGGTTCGAATATTCGTTTTCCTTTCGAATTTAGAATAGTCCTGTCGAATAAAAAAAAATCCAGCCAGTAAAAAAAAAATCTGTGTTTGCCTCCCTTGCAGTGTTAAGTGACAAATGAAAAGTTCTGCAGGGTTACATTAAATTAACTTAGTAGCTCCACTGTATTTTAATTTCCCTGGTAGGTCTAGAACTAGATACGATGCTCATCTTTCATTTCCAACACAGGCGAGTGTCTGAAAGCGTTCCGCCCCCCCCGCCGACACGACACACACAGCTAGGGAGAAGCCACGCATCTCGTGCATTTTCAGGAATGGGCATTGGGCATTCATAAATAAATCGCTGACACTGTAAATCTGCTAGTAGTGATGGTTTTGTAAACATGGACTGTCATCTGTAACTGTTCGGGAATAATGGCATATCAATTTGCGTCTGATTTGACCAGCGTAAACTTCTGCAAGGTAAGCTACTTGTAGCTGTTAGCCAACGTCAGTGTCAACAATGGCAGGTTATTTCAATATCTCTAAAACTCTAATAATGATAAGCTAACAAGCGAAGTAAGCTAGCTGAGTACTCTTAGCTGAGGCGATTTTATTTGGCTCACTACACTATAATCTGCAACTATTTGGGGGTCGTTTCATATGGCGTTGCTTCGGATTTGTGAAACAAACTTTGTAAAAGCCACCCCTGTAGCCGTGTGAATCGGGATACTGTCTGTCAACAATGTCAATTGCTAACTAGTTCTAATGCAGCCCAACTAGCGAACAACTGTTCAGTGGGGTTTACTTTGCCGTGCCACGAGAATGGAAGGAGGGGAAGGGAATGATACATATTTCTCGTCACGGACGCACAGACCTCTTCCAGTGAACGTGCTGCTGGACGTTCAGAGGTGTACACTCGACAGCATTTTCTAGCTATTGCTCCCCCCCTGGTGCTGTAGATGGAAGGCCACTGTAAATAAGTATTGAACTCTTTATGATACGTCGGCGGAATTTAGGCTACATGTTTCAAGGGATGACGGTGGGAGTCCCTCAGTCAGCAAACGCACGTCTTTTTTTTTTTCGAATTTCGAATAACATTCGAATAGTGGCCATCGAATTTCGAATAGTGCTTTTGGCAGAAATGCACATCCCTATTCTCTACCAGCCAAAGTGAAATTTCACCGGCATTTCGCTGGTGTTAATTTTGAGCCCTGGTCCTAGTGGACTTTGTGTAGTCTGTCTTCTGATCTCTGATGCAGCCCCCTGTGTCCCACAGCCCCTCTTGTGATTGGCTATAGTGTAGTCATGAGACTTGTGTCTCTCTGATAGGGTCCCCTGTGTGCTCTGCCCCTGGAGGGCCATGTTTTCATTGGCTATAGTCTGATATTCCCCTTCTCCCATGGTCCCCTGTTGTGATTGGCTATAGTGTAGTCACGTGACCTCTGCTCTGCTCTCTGATAGGGTCCTCTGTGTCCTGTGGGCCCCGGTCCTGGAGGGCCTGGGCCTGGTGGCCCCGTTGGCCCCTACAACGCCGGCCCCTACCAGCCAGGACCCTACCAGCCTGGACCCCCTGGCGGACCGCCACAGTGAGTATTCTTATTATTATTATTATTATTATTATTATTATTATTATTATTATTTTATTCACACACACACACACACACACACACACACACACACACACACACACACACACACACACACACTACCGCAGAGTATAGACCCGGTCGGCAACTCTGGGGCCCGCCCATAAAATTGCTTGTTTTCCCCCCACATTTGCTCCACCCACTGTATGTAGTGGCTAATCAATATGTCTAATGACTGGCAGTGATTGGCACCGCACGGCCAGCGAGTGGAGCATTCAGAGGGGGGCAAGAGGCAGTTTTATGGGCGGGCCAGAGGTGCCAACTGGGTCTATTGAGAGGCATGCACGCTCACATTTATTGCTGTATTGTGCTCTGCTACTCTCCTAAACTCATGAATTCAAGTCATACTTAATAGTTATTGTTTCTGAGATGGGAGAATAATTGTAAGCCATTGTAATAACCACAAAGGCAACGTCAGATGGTCTCATGTAATGTTTTGTTATGATGAATTCAGTTCTCTAATATATTGTCTTTGTCTGTCTTTCTCTCTGTCTCTACCTCTCTGTCTTGCGCTGGCTCGCACTCTCCTCCCCCTCCCCCCTCTCTCTACCTCTCTACTTTTCTCTCTCGCTCTCTCTCTCTGTCTCTAGTGGGGGTCCCCCTGGAGGTCCTCAGTACGCTCCCCAGGGGTGGGGTAACGCATACCAGCCCTGGCAACCACCCGCACCACACGACCCCAGTAAGTAACACACACACACACACACACACACACACACACACACACCTACCTGGAACCCACACGACCCCACTAGGTATAATGCGCACACCCAAGTCCATTTTGGGAATTTTGATCATGGGATGCATCCTCTCAGTGGAGAAGGCGAGCGCTTGCCCGCTCCTAGCTTAGCCACAGCAACTTATGGGACACTTTTTTTCCAATTCAACATCCCAATTGCTAATGAGGACGCCATTTGGATCGTGCCTGTAGGAGATATTTGAACTAAACTTCTATTGTGACGTCCTCACGAGGCTACAAGCACAAGGGAGCACGGGAGATTGGATAGCACGCATGCACCCATACGCAATTAAGCCCTGTGTACACCAAGCACGAACTACGCGACCTGAGCGGCGGAAGTCATTATTTCTCTATGGAGGGAAGGCGAATAGTAGCCTGGCGACGCCATCCATGTCCTCCACCCAAAGATTTTGGCTCCGCACATCGTCTGTCAAAAGCCTTGAGCTCGGTTCTCTCAGTGTTTAGCCAGTCAGCAAAGAGTTGAGAGTGGTGACGTAGAACTCACCCGCGAGCTCCGTTACTGATTGGTTAAGGTAACTATATTCACACTTTCGTTTTGTTATTTGTATGCTTTTGCGACGCTATAACGTAACAGGCATGCTAATAAAGCACAATATGGGTTTTAATCTGGAGTTTGGAACTCCAATTAATTTAAATGAGAGTGAGATCAGACTCTCCCACCGTCCATGGAGACGGATTCCTCATGGCTTTTGCCAGACTGATTGACTGAGTCAACAGTCGGCTTTTCGCCCAGGCTAGGCGAATAGAGCTACCGGAGCGAATTCGCCAGGAGCGAAGCGAACTGAGCGACCAGAGCGAATTTTGACAATTAAACTCAAGCTAATCTTGAGCGAATTCGTTATGACGCGGTTCAGCGAAAACCAATTGGAATGTTCATATCGATGAATGTCCCAGGCTGTCAAGAGTCAAGACGGAGCCGTTATGTGATTAGCTGAATCAATCATGTCAATGGCGCGTCCAGAGCGAATAAAGCTAATTCATGGCGCAACTTCTTCAACCACCCCAGCTACCTGGGTCGCGTAGGTAGTGCCTGGTGTACACGGGGCATAACCGTTAACCCCTTGTGTTCCAGGCAAAGCGGCGGCGGACCACAGCGCGGCCTGGGCTGCCTACTACGCGCAGTACTACCAGCAGCAGCCAGGCGGGGGCGCCATGCCGGGTCAGGGCCACCCGGGAGCCCAGCCAGCAGCCGGCCCCGGAGACCAGCAGCAGCAGCAGCCGCAGCAGGCCCAGGCAGCAGCCGGAGGCCAGCCGGACTACACCAAGGCCTGGGAAGAATACTACAAGAAGATGGGTAAGGAGGGAGGGGGAGAGAGTGTGAGCGAGAGAGAGAGAGATGGGGTGTGTGTTGCTTTGTGTGTTGCTTTGTGTGCGTGTGTGTGTTGCTTTGTGTGTTGCTTTGTGTGTGCGTGTGTGTGATGCTTTGTGAGTGTTTTTGAGAGTGAGTGATTAAGAGTTGCATAATTCTTGTGTGTGAGTGAGATTGACAGACTTCAGTTCATTTTGTGTAGTGTGTGTAAATAAAACATTTTTTCTCCCTTTCTCCTCTTTTCCATCCCTTGCCTCTCATCCCTCCATCTCTTCTCTTGCCTTTCCCCCACTCTCTTCTCTCTCTCTCGCTTTCTCACCCTCACTCTCTCTCCCCTCCCTCTTCTCTTCTCTTCTCTTCTCTTCCATCCTCTTCTCTTTTCTCTTCTGTTCTCTTCTCTTCCATCCTCTTCCATCCTCTTCCATCCTCTTCTCTTCTCTTCTCCTCTCCTCTCCTCTCCTCTCCTCTCTTCTCTTCTCTTCTCTTCTCTTCTCTTCTCTTCTCTTCTCTCCTCTTCTCTTCTCTTCTCTTCTCTCCTCTTCTCTCTTCTTCTCTCCTCTCCTCTCCTCTCTTCTTCTCTCCTCTCCTCTCCTCTCCTCTCCTCTCCTCTCCTCTCCTCTTCTCTCCTCAGCTCAGGCAGGTGCTCCTGCTGCGGGGGCTCCTGGGGGAGCAGCAGCTGCAGGTAACACTTTAACTTCTCATAAATCTATTATTTTACACTGTTACATTTCCTAAATGTGCGGTTGTTTACACTTTTGCATATTCTCAATCGCTATTCTTGTCAATTATGTTGACTGTGATGTATGTTATATATGATTTGTTATTGAAAGGATTATTTGTTGATGTTAGTTATTGTTTGATTGTGGTGACTGATTATTATTTATAGGTTAGTATTATAATAGGTTAGAAGTATAATTTATGATTGGTATGATTGTTTATGACTGTTAACAATATCAAATGAATATTTAGTCCTAACCCTAAATAATAAAGTTCATTATGACAATGAATCAAATGAATGTCTTGTCTTGCCCTGCCTTTGTCTTGTGTTGCCCAGCAGGGGGTGCTAGAACTCCAGGATTATGTATGACTGTTCACGATATCAAATTAACAACTTGTCTCCTCTTGCCCTTGCTTACTCTGTCCAGCAGGGGGTGCCGGAGCTCCAGGAGCGTCAGCAGGGGCGGCAGGTGGCCAGGCGGGCCAGCAGGACTACAGCGCGGCCTGGGCAGAGTACTACCGGCAGCAGGCCGC
This sequence comes from Engraulis encrasicolus, assembly GCF_034702125.1. Classification (NCBI taxonomy): domain Eukaryota; kingdom Metazoa; phylum Chordata; class Actinopteri; order Clupeiformes; family Engraulidae; genus Engraulis; species Engraulis encrasicolus. The sequence continues at coordinate 52,939,316 of NC_085857.1, forward strand.
CTACTACGGGGGATCCGCACCGGGACAGGGCGCCGCCGCACCACAGGGACAACAGGTGATTACTGTGTGCTTGTAGTAAATGGGGTCTTCTACTCCCCAGTGTGTGTTTAAGTACAGAGCAGAACACACTATAGTACACACACACTCCACAGAGTACTACAGGCAGCAGACATGCATTACACCATGAGCACGCATGTATGCGCACAAACAAGAGTTCCAGGAGTATCACAATCACACACACACACACACACACACACACACACACACACACACACACACACAGTTGCTGTTCAGCTGAAACTGAAATGGTCATGTATACTAATCTCTCTCCTTTCTTCTTCTCTCTCTCTGTGTCTCTCTCTTTCTCTCTCTCTCTCCCCAGGCACAGTGAGACTGATCGATCCATCGTTGTTGTTGGATGCTTCCTCCTCCTTCCCCCTCCTCATCTCCTCTTCTCTCTCCCGAGCCAAACTCCTCATCAACCCCTCCTCTGGAATATGGGGTCAAGACACACACGCGCACGCACACACACACACACACACACACACACACACACACACACACACACACACACCTGCAAACCAAGTACTCCTCCTCCCTCCGACCGAGCCCCAACCAGCCAGAGACGCCCCAGACCTCCCACTACGCTTGGGGCCCTGCTATCAGTTCTTTATTGTTTTATTTTTCCCCAGAACGAAACTTTTTTTTTTTTTAAATACCCCCCCTTCTTGGCGTTATCTGTTGTCTTGCTTGCCCCAACTAATGTGAGAGAACTGTTCAAAAGATGACAGTCAAAAGCCGATCACTATTGGAAATTTCCGTCTTTTTGGGTCCCGGATTGTTTTAAATCTACGTTCTTTGTGGGGTTAGGTTGGGTGTGTGCGCGCGCGCGCGCGTGTGTGTTTGGGTTAGAGGCTTGAGCCTTGTGATCAACGAGAGTGAAATGCAGAGGGGGGAGTGAGGGGGGAAAAAAGAGAGAGATAAGCGGCTTTCAGAAGTTGGAGATCAAAACATTGGCAGCCTCCCATCTCTTCAGAAAACGACGACGACAAAAGGGAAGCGTTACCTGGACGAACAAACAACTGAGCAACTGTGACATTACTCCTCCTGCATCTTCCACTCCTCTTTCTCCTCCTCCTCCTTTTCCTTGTCCTGTGGACTTCCATACACACACACACACACACACACACACACACACACACACACACACACACACACACACACACACACACACACACACACACACACACACACACCAGTAATATTGCGTCCTTCCGTTTGGATATTCTTCATGTTGACTGTAACACACACACACACTCATCCTGCTGCGACCAATGCTTAACTGCTCTTCTCGTCCTTGTACAAAACGCCTCCCTCTCTCCTCTCTCCCTCCATCTGTCTCTCTCTCCATCCCGCTCTCTCATTCTCTGCAGCCAACGACTAACTTCTTCTCTTTGTACAAAACGCCCTCCTCTCCCTCCCTCCTTCCCTTATTTTTTTACAACGTTTTTGTGATTTTGATTCTATTGCTCTGTCCCGCTCGGTTTTTTTGTTTTTGTTTTTTTTCCTTCGGATGGTTTTAGTTGTTTTATTTCGGTTTTGATGATTGTTTTGGTCTCTTTATGTTTCTAAAGAAATGAAATGTGTAGTTTTTAAGTTGGAACATTCCTAATATTGAAAAGTACTTCACCTCCCCTCCCTCATGTCTTTTTGATCCCTCCCTCTCTCTCTCTCTGTCTGTCTCACTCTGTTTCTCTCTGTCTCTCTTTCTGTCTGCCTGTGGGGTGAGAGGGTACCTAGTCGGGTGGTGACTGCTTGATCTGTTCTGTGTGTGGGTGCGTGTGCATGCGTGAGTGTGTTTGTGCACCATGGTATTGGAAGGAAGTCATGTACACTGAAACCTGCGTGTGTGTGGACAGCGTTTTCCGATTTTGTGTGTGTGTGTGGACAGCGTTTCCGATTGTGTGTGTTTGTGGTTCTGGACAACACTGCGAGCAGCAGTATTTGTCTGCAAGCGGGCAGGACGGGAGACGTCCATGATGCGCGTTTGTGTTCCAGTGAGCCGGAGAAACAGGTTTGTGTTTGAGTGAGCAGGTGAGAGGTGTGTGTTTGTGTGTTGGTACTTACAGCAGTCCACCTGTCACCCCCACCAGCCCTCCCCCACCCCCCATCCTCTTCCACAAAGCCAGACGAGACGTCCGATCGTTTGCCCCACTCCGAATCCCCAACCCCCCCGACCCCACGCTCCATTGAGTTCCAAGAAGTCATGTTCTATAAATATATATATATTGTACGCCTGGTTTTTTACTTTTTACTGCTTGTTTTTAAAAACTTCACAATAAAAATAAGATCTACAGACATCTCAATGGACACATTTGTGCATTTGGGTTTGTGTTTTTTTGTATGCATGTCTGCGTTTATTTACTGTGTTGGGGAGAGTTCCAGTCATGTTCTTGCATGGAGAAATGGCACATGATGTACATTAAAATATTGACACAAATATACTTTTTTACTACAAAGGAAAACCTAATATTGGGTTAAAGGCAGTTTTGACATTTACACTTGCAAAGCCTGCAGTCACTGGCTCAAAATTCAAAAAGGGTAGGTAACATTTCTGAAGGAGCACCATGATGTAGTTGAATATATCAAATTCAAAGGAAATTTCCATATGCAAAATGGGAAAAGTTTATTACTTTAAGATCCATGAAGAGATCTAATATGGGGATAGGAAACTGTTGCAATGCCTACTCTGGCCAGCATGCTACATACTGGATCTTGAAATAGTGATTCACTGCGCAGGATATGCCATTTAATCAGCTATGCCGCCAAATGCTGGACCACGCTTTCTGTAGAAATAAGCATTGCCCCAACAGTGGCTTGCTTTAAAAAATAAATGAAAACTGCTTTTTATCTGCCCTTGATAAACTTGTGTAGGGTTGATCTGGTCTTATTTTCTTTCGAATAATAGGCTACTATTGACTTTCAGTGTCACCCCGTAGAGGCACATTGAATGACGACTGTATGACATATTTTTGACTTTCATTGGTTCATAAAATGTTCTCTTGGGCCAGTTAGTGTGTTCTTTGGTCAATTCTGTTCGACTCCCGACCTGCCAGGTTGGTGAGGGGAGTAATCAACCAGTGCTCTCCCCCATCCTCCATGAGACCATGTGCATGAGAACGTCCCACCGTACTGCTCCCTTTCGGGCGCCATTGGGGGCTGCCCCCTTGCACAGGTGAGGCATAAATGCAATTTCATTGTGTGTAGTGAACACTTTGTGTGCTCTGGAGTGCTGTGTCACAATGAGTGGGAGTTTGAGCTTCCCAGTTGGGCTTTCACTTTTTCCCCCACCGTGCATGCTTTCAGATTACAATGTCCTGAGCCCAGCCAAAGCTGTGACGTGTTCTTTAAATTGAGGGCTTTTTCAAAATAATATATATATTTTTATTTTATGCACACAGTAACTTGTACAGTTACATATAACTTGTATGTAACTGATGAGCCTACTCTACACAAATACTGCAGCCGGACACCAAAACTGAGTAGATACGTTTGCTGAACTCTACAGTTGTAAAATGAACTGCTTTCTGTACCAGATCGTGAACACACCTGTCACATCACTAGCACACATCGTTGCAGCAAGACACAGACAGTAAAAATGAAAAGCACACCCTGCCTCTTGGTTTCTCTGTTCAATAAGTACGTCATTTTAGGACGCTATCGAAGTCTAAGAGTGTGTTCATCATTTGGATATTGTGTGTAACGCAGTGTTCTCAGTAATGCAAAATGAGTGTTATGTAATGTATTGTGTCAGCTACATTTTGCAAGGCGCTTTGTTATTGCAATCTGAGTGCAAAGCAGTTTGGTTCTATTAGTTTGGCTGAAGAAAACAAAAAAAACAAAAAAACTTAATATGGGTGACAAAAAGTTCTTTATTTACAAAAACACAAGTGATACATCTCCATCAGTTAGTTTCCCTACAAAACAAAGTCATGTCAACAACCCAACCAAATCAATCATTGGTATTTTTTAAAGATGGAGAAAAGATGAGAAAATGACTAAAAACAATCGAAGCAACCAGCAAAATAAAAACACAAACTCCGAAGAGAATAAAATTATATTCGGGAAGTGGTGGTGGGAATGAGGGTGGGAATCGGTACAATGTAGAAGGAGGAAGGACAGGACGGGAAAGTTAGGGTCAGGTAAGGTAGGGTAGGGTAGGGTAAGGGACCAAGCGTAGGAATCGGGAAGGAGACCAACGCTGCCCCACAAGGATAGGACAAAGGTGGTAGGACCTAGGGTAGAAATTGGGAGGGGTACAACCCTCCTAAATAGGCTAAATAGGGAAGGAACTGGAACCAGGGGAGCCCCCTCCCCACTTCATGAGTGTAAAGGGAGAGCTGGCGACATTGAGGAGAGGGTATTAGGACAGCGGTGATAGGCAGTAGAGGAGATATTGGGAAGGGGTCCTATGCTCTCAATAGGGTGACGGGAGCAAGGAGTTAGGGTAAGAATTGGGAAAGAGGTGGTAGGGTAGGAATTGAGATGGGTCCAACTCCCTCACGAGGATGAAGAAAGAGCTGGCAACGTCTTCTGCTCTAGATGAGGTCCGCCACTGAAACAGACACAAGGCGGCTTTAGTTTCATACACTTACACACACTTTAGTTTATGCACATGCAGGCTTTAGTTCATCACTTATACACACGCACAGCACACAAACAAATTCTCTCCCTCCCCTTCTCTCTATGTTGAGAAGTACTGGTGTCGATGCGTCGCTCTCTCACAAACACACACACAGGCGCACACGCACTCTTACCGTTCATGGGCATTTCGTCTATCTGCGTTGAGTAGTACTGCTCGATGTCTCTGAGGATGCGGATGTCGTCGTTCTTCACAAAGTTGATGGCCACACCCTTGCGGCCGTAGCGACCCGATCGACCAATCCTGAGGGAGAACACAAACAGGGCGAGGTGCCGCAAAGATCGACCAATGAGCTTGGAGATATTTCCCTTTGCAAAAATAAAATATAAACTGTGCTGCTGTAGTGATCTTATTCAACAAAGTTTTGACCATGTCTTCAAGTCAGGTTTTTAGTGTGCACGTAATAAAATGTTCAATTTGTAATATTGTTTTTAGTCACTTTTAATCTTTTTACCCTGCACAGATTTGGATGCATGCACCCGCTGTTCTACGACAGTTTTAATTCTACACAGCTTTTGAGGGAAAGTGTTGCGCTCATACTGCTGTGTGTGTGTGCGTGTGTGTGTGTGCGTGCATGCATGTTCCCATCCCATTATCCAAACTCCTGTCCTCTCCGTGTGCATGTAGCCTCGTGCTTCACTAATGCCCCGCCTCCGTGGAGAAACCGATAACATTTCCCCGCTGTCAACCTCGTCACAACAACGTTTAGGGGACTCTTCCCCCATTCAACATCCCGCTTGCAAATGAGAAAATCTGAGCTGTATCGTCAATGACCTCTTGCTAGCTTCCCATCCCGAGGCCACAAGCACAAAGTGAGGATGGGATGACATGGATAATGACATGAACCCTGTGTGTGCGTGTGTGTGTGTGCGTGTGTGTGTGTGTGTACCTGTGAATGTACAACTCTCTGTTGTTGGGCAGGTCGTAGTTGATGATGAGGGAAACCTGTGGCACGTCCAGACCACGAGCCCACACGTCCGTTGAGATAAGCACACGACTGCAAAACACACACACAGACACACAGACACAAGATTAATATGCAGATAAACACAGAGATTGTGACACACATCTGTGGAGATCAACAAATAAGTACATCACATGCACACACACACCAACCAAAATTGGAAAATGTTTGAATAGTTTCTGACAGAGGATCAATCGGTCTTCCCCTAGTAGCTTAATGAAATGCAATGTAATCTGTATATTCGGAGGGGTGCGCAGGCCGGGTCTAAAATACGGGAGAAAACCGTAGCTGTGAGTTAGCTATGTAAAAGTTTCCATAGTTACCCATTTGTATATAATACGTGCTTCCATAGCTACCCATTTGTAAATACAGAGCATGGCTTTGGGTAGTAGTTGAGTTGCTTTGGATAAATAAAAACGACAGCTAATTGTAATGTAATGTAAAAAAAATGTTCCATGGTTACTTCGCCTTGGAGCGGAACTCTTTCATATTATAAACTGGGGTAACTATAGTTACCTTGTGTTTCTATGGTTACCTATCTGTGCAAAAGGTTTCCAGGGTTACCTGGCTCTGGAGCGGAACTCCTTCATGATGGACTCTCTCTCCTTCTGGGGCATATTATAACGTATATAATGGGTAGTTACCTTGTGTTTCTATGGTTACCTATCTGTACAAAACATACCTGCAAACTCAGGAGTGTTGAAAAAGGTGACAAACTATCGCGACATGCAGAGTGTAGGCCTACTACGGTTCGCACTGCACTGAGGGTGGAGATCTTCACTGATGTGTGGATAAAGGGTCAATGATTCATAATCTCATAGAAAACAATGGTAGTCTATATTTAACATACGTATGACATGGTATCATTTTTTGGGGTGTGTCTTAGTTTTTGCATATACTCAATGCATGCTGCAAGTTTTAGGGCCCCAATCACTTGAGGTGAAAGCTGTTGAAAAGATGAGTACGGTAACCCCATAGGAAACACAGATTTTTTTATGTAATACTAGCCTAAATTAAAAAAAAGACTTTCAATCACAATCATTGGGCTGGGCCTTGTTAGTCATATGTATAGGCCTAGTCAAAGCATGCAGTAATGACGGGGGAGTAAACCATGATTTTGCAAAATGCAAGAATTTCTCTCGAATATCCGACATGAAAGTTGAAACCAACTTCACCGTGACAGAACTTGGCTGCATCTCACCCACGGTCTACCTACGTCTGCAAAACCAGCAAATATTTCGCTACACTTTGCTTCTACCACGAACGAAGCAAGAAATAAACATTGCTGTCATTGCTGTCTTGCATTTTCAAAATGTGTGTATTAGTTATAATGATGCATTCGGACCGTTCAGACTTGTCAAAATGTGATAATGGCTCACGTTTGCACGTTGCGCACGGAGATAAGTAGAGGTGCTCCGATCACCATTTTTTGGCCCGATCACCGATACCGATCACCAAAAATCTTTATCTGCCGATTACCGATCATTGCCGATCACAAAAATGATTTCCTATTTTTTTAATAGCATATTAATTATCCTTATTGAATACCATTTCTGCCCATAAACCAATCAATCTTAATTTGCACATGTCTATTATTAGGCTATTATTATTATTATTATTATTATTATTATTATTATTATTATTATTATTATCTTTCAGACTAGTGTTGGTAATACAGTCTACAGTATTAATCAATGTATAAGTTATTGCATAGAATAACTAAACTATTTAAGATTGAATTGAAACTGAAACATTACATCAAATAGTCTTCCACATACGAGAAAAAACAACCTGTCGCTTTAAATGAGCAGCCTCGTGAGGAGAGCCCCTCCCCTCTCTGTCACCGTCCACAGTTGCAGTGCTCCACTACCGTTCTGAATGTCTCTCTCAAGTTTTAACCACATCTGTCGCCGTTTGGTGTTTCAGCGACTATCAAACTAATCGACTGACTGCCAATTACAACTTTGAAAACAATAATTGACATGTTTGTGCTGACAACGTGAAGTTGTCGCGTGCTGACCGAGGCAACTACACAGTAGTAACGTAAAATGGCTCACTGGCGAGTACTCAATCGCAAATTACATTGTCAGGTAAACGGCGCATGGATCGGAAAATCAGATCATTGTTGATGCAGATATGGTTATGAATGGTGGAAATGAAGGGGGGAATGGCGAAAAGTTATAGACAAGCAAAGATGCCTTCTTTTGGTGCACTTGCAGCTGTGCAGAGCCAGCGCCTACATGCAGCGCCAGGTGTAAAGGCAAATGGTTGCGTGAGGAATTTAATATCTCTCGATCGGTTTTTTGATCGGCATGTTTTTCCGATCACCGATCAGGCTATTTTTGGCCATTATCGGCCGGTCATGATCGGCAGCCGAGCAATCGGAGCACCTCTAGAGATAAGACAAGGTCTACCCACACAGCGAAGGAGGAGGTTTTCGGGGCTGCTCTATCATTTCCTATCACACGTATGGTTCAGTCTTATTTCTTAATTAATGAGTCAATTTCGTTGTTGTCAGGGCGCCTTAGCTTCTTTGGCTGCAACAGCTAAGCGAAAAGTGGTAAATAAATGCTAAATTTTAGCCAGCTGCTACCCAGACTGGTGAGCATTACAAAGCACAAACATGTTTCTACCACTATACAAGACGTACCTAAGTACTCGGCAACATAATCCTCATCCCATAGCAGTTGTTCAGGTACTCAAAATCCAATCGAAAGGGCAAAAGGTAAAAGTGACAGCGGAGACAGAGTGACCAGTGGTCCATTTCGTTTGTTGTGGAGTGGGACATATCGCACGTCAATTCCATCTCGCGCGCGACTAGGTTATGGAACGACCATTGACGGATTCAGATCCCGTCTTTCTGATACAGTGGTTACGAGAGCCAGTTGTAGACTGACCAAAAACAAAGAACGTCGCTCAACATTAATGACAATAATGTAGGCTAGGTCTCTGCCTAGCCTGGGATCAAAACGGCGAATTTCGCCTGAAGGTGAGAAGTTTGCAGGTATGACAAAAGGTTTCCATGGTTACCTGGCTCCGGAGCGGAACTCCTTCATGATGGACTCTCTCTCCTTCTGGGGCATGTCTCCGTGCATGGACGACACCGTGAAGTTGGCCTCGCGCATCTTCTCAGTCAGCCAGTCCACCTACACGCACACACACACAAATTACTCTCAGCATGAAGGAATTTAGTAGCTTTATCTACCATTGCATGTGTACGCATGATGGTGTGTGTGTGGGTGTGTAAATGGGTCAAATACGTCCAAAATGAAATTGTCCTTCAGTGTAACGGATACCATCTGCTGACTGTAACGGTAAAAAAAAACATGATTTTTAAATTGTTTCAAGTGAATGGATGACAGCCGAGGCCTTCATGAATTCACTGGAAAATAAATAAATAAATAATTAACATTTCCCAAACAGCATTTCCCAAATGGCCTCCTTTGGTTTGCTAATGATTGTTTGCTTCCCAACAAAGTGTGAGGAGTTCCCGTATTTGCGGGAACTCAGAAAGTACTTGCATTGACTCTTTACCTGACTATTAGCAACGCTGAAGCTGTTGCGTCACTAGGAGGGCACGGCCTGGCTAGGTATCCGTTACACTGAAGGACAATTTCATTTTGGACGTCTTTGACCCAAATACCTTTCTCTTGGTGTTGCAGAAGATGATGGCTTGTGTGATGATCAGTGCGTGTGTGTGATGGTGTGTGTGTGTAAATACCTTTCTCTTGGTGTTGCAGAAGATGACTGCTTGTGTGATGGTGAGCGTGTCGTAGAGGTCACACAAGGTGTCGAACTTCCACTCCTCTCGCTCCACCGCAACGAAGAACTGCTTAATTCCCTCTAGCGTCAACTCATCACTACACACACACACACACACACACAAACAAACAAACAAACATACATACACGTCAATAAGAGCTGCTCAATGCCCTTCAGCGTCAGCTCATCAAAACAAACACACGTAAATTACAACTATTTAATGCATCATGCATCATGCGTGGATCGTTTGAGTCTCTGTGTGTGTGTGATTACCGTTTGACCAGGATGCGTATGGGGTCCGTCATGAACTTGTTGGTCATCTCCAGGATTTCGTGGGGCAGAGTGGCGCTGATCAGGACCACCTGTGTAGCCGGGGGCAGGTACCGGTACACATCGTAGATCTGCTCCTTAAAACCTGCAAAACACAAGACGCACACATTTAAGATGCAGGTAACCAGTACACATCGAAAATCTCGGCAAACACACACACACATCAGAGGTCGCGTTAACCGACAAATGTCCGTCATTGATGGATTTTTTTTGAAGGATGACGGAAAATTCTGAAGCCTGTCCGTCATTTTGACGGATCATATCGAGGAGGTGATAAATAAATCCCACGTTTATGTAGGCTAAACCCCTATCGAGGAGAGAAAAGGAGCATTTCAATTAGACATAGTTATCAGCGCAGATCTGGCTACTAGACCTGCCTTTCTCCCTCTCCCTGCTTCTCATGCCATGCGCAGCAGCAGAGCGCGCTCCTCTGCACTTGCGTCAAAATTAATGAATTAAAATAACAACGCTGTTGCCACCATACACATGTGACTTCGATGAATTTAAGATTCAGAACTATTTGTCGACCTATGCCTACTACACTTACCGACCATCTGATTTTTTGCTAATGACGAAGTTGTCCCTCTATCGCCCTTCATAAAAGCATGGTTTCATATCGCTATAGCCACAGACCTTGCTTACGTCCTTGCTTGAAACATAAAAAATAAGTGAATAGCATGTTTGCCAACCAGAACCTTCACTCAAAGGCAATGCTGGTTTAAAACGGCTGCATTATCAGGCGACTTTTTACAGCTTGACAAAGTTGCCAAAAGCGGATACCCTCATTTCGGTCATGGCTTGGCTCACCAATGTATTGTTTCTTTTTTTTCAGTGAGCTTTACCGCGCTCCCATAAGCCGATAGGGCTAGGCTACGTGAGGAGAGTCTCCCTTTACTACCGTCGCTGGCATTTTTCAGCAAAGTTGACGAAATTTGGTCGTCTTCCTTGCTTCAGTGCTTGTCGCTTGCCTGGGCTAAATCTTTCTGCTGCAAGACACTTTCCTTTCCATCGTGCACACGCGTGAAGCCCAACGCAAATGTTATAATGCCTTTACAATCGGTGCATTAATCATGTCTAGCAAGAAGATGTGAGAGATGTTGGATAAAGCCCAGCACGCGTCTTTTAATTAAGTGCATGTGGTGACCAAAGCGCTGAACACTGAATCAGACGCACGCGAGATATCTGCAGTTTTTTTAAACAGTGCAATTAGATGATTGGGGAGCAAAGAGAGAAAATGATTCGCTGTAGGCTATAGTAAAAGTTAACTTGGGGACTGAATGTCGAATGAAAGGGGATGTGTTCACAGCTGGCCGCAATTGCGCATGTGTTGTTCCCGGTGCTGGGTCGTGACCCCCCCATATTGAGAACGAGGATGACGAATAAAAAATAGGCGATGACGGATTTTTTTTTGACCCTGTCCGTCAAAATGACAGACTATGCAAAAAGTCTAGTGCAACCTCTGACACACATACACACACACACACATACACACACAGGTCAGATGCATACTCATTTAACATGCAGGTAACCGGTACATATTGAAAATCTCTGCGCATGCACGCACACACACAAAAGTGTGCATCAAAGAGGAAGGTAGGTCTCTGAGACTGTGTGAGTGTGTATGCGTCTGTATATACGAGACTCTGTGTGTGAGCGTGCGCGTGTGTGCGTCACCTTTGTTGAGCATCTCGTCAGCTTCGTCCAACACCAGCATCTTGATGGCTCTCGTCCTCAAACTCCTCCTCCTGATCATGTCTGCAAAGAGAAGAGATGGGCTACATTTACATTTTATTTCTGAGGAAGAGGGGGGTGAGGAGATGGAGAGGAGGCAAAGATAAGGATGAGGAGAGGAGGAGAGGAGGCAAAGAGAGGGATGAGAAGAGGAGGCAAAGAGATGGGGAGTAGGGATGCAAACGATTAATCGACTTTAATCGATCAATGCATTAATCGATTAAAAAACATTAATCGCAAATAATCGACAATTCAACTAACAAGAGACCCATATAGGCATGTGAAGAGTGTGTGTGTGAAGAGGGGTGTGAATAGTGGGAATATTTAAATCACCTTGGGATTAAAAAAATGAAATAGAATTTATTTAAATGTGGTATTTTATCTCAATTTTTCATTATTTTTTTTTTAGAAATAGTAGTTTTTTCCGAGAAATATTGAGATTTGGGGGGGGAAACGCCGCTTAACAATTAATCGTAAGTCGATCGATAAGGCTATCAACTAATGATTAATGAATTAATCGATAATTTGCATCCCTAATGGGGAGAGAGGAGAGGAGAGGAGGCAAAGAGAGGGATGAGAAGAGAGGAGCAGCCTCTCCTGTCTGATATTCGTTTGTATTCCTTTACAGAACAGCACTGAGCCGAAGAGAGGAGAGGAGGAAGTGTGGATGAGGAGGATGAGAGGAGAAGAGGTGTGTGTGTGCGTGCGCGTGTGTTACTGTGTGTGTAAGTATGTACCAAAGACGCGTCCGGGTGTTCCTGCCACGACGTGTTGCCCGTAGTCGAGCTTCCTGATGTCCTCTCCCACGTTGGTCCCTCCAATGCAGGCGTGGCACTGCACATTCATATAGTCACCCAGCGCTAGCAAGACCTAGAGAGAGAGAGAGAGAGAGAGAGAGAGAGAGAGAGAGAGAGAGAGAGATGATACATGAGCAATGGCTGACACAGACACGACACTGACACTCAGAATGAGAGTGAGAGGGAGCACGACACTGAGGGAGAGAGAGGAAGTGTGAGACAGGGGGAGAGGGCAAGTGGACAGTAGTGGTGTGCCTTGACACTGCCCTTACTACTCCATTCAATTAAGATTCGGGAGGTAGCGATTTGATTCGAATTGATTCAGTCCCACTCTACAATGCATTACATTTCTACTGAAATCAAAGCAAATTTTTCATCAGTCATGGGGCTGTTGTGTCCATCAGACCTGCAGTTGTCAATGCTTTCATTTAACCGAAAGTTTGTTTGCTCCAGTTGTGCTGCACACACCCACACACAACTTCTAATTCGAAACCAACACACACACACACACACACACAAACACAAAGACAAATAAGCAAGTGGCTGCACCCATACCTTTTGGATCTGTCCAGCCAACTCTCTGGTTGGGCCCATGATCAGTGCCTGGGTCTCCCGAACCTACAAGCAAATGACAATGACAGGTGAGTGAAGTACAGGACATCTGAACTAACATATTCGACCATTAATACCCTCTAAGAATCTTCTGAACTTTTTCCAACTTCATTATGATTAATAACAGACCTAATAAGACCCAAGGAGCAGTGGTTCTCAACCTTTTTTGAACAAGCGCCCCATTCACCTCATCATAAGCCTCCCAACGCTTGATCTCATGGATAAGGCTGCCCCTAAACTGTGTCGTTCAGGACAAGAAGCAGATTTGTGAGTGCGTGTGTGTGTTTGTTGTGTGTCACTCACCTGGATGTCCAGGCACTGCAGCACAGACACGCAGAAGGTGGCGGTTTTACCCGTACCAGACTGGGACCTGAAGGAGGAGAAGACGGGCACAGGAGAGTACAGGAGAATAGTTACTGAGCATGTCTATACTATGCACATCAATGAACAGTTTATAATCAGGTTTTTGGGGTTACCGCCGGTTTATTCAAGGAGAAAAGTCATTGAATTGTGTAGGTTAAGAGTCTTATTTGAATGAAATTTGAATAGTGTCATGTTAAAACATGTGAAATGCCAATGAATGAACATGAAGAGAAGTTGTCGGAACATGGTAAGAAGTGATAACTGCGAACATAGGGACATGATTGGCATTGAAAAATACTACGACAAAAATCAAGGTGTGCGCCGTTTGAGTCCCCATTAGCATTAATGCAAAACAAAAACGTCGAACGCAGAGTATGACCACAACACTCATTTGTCAGCGTTGATATTTTCTGTGGTGGTAGAGAGCAACACTACAGATCATCTTCCTCCCATAGGCGCTAATGTAAACATTTTCCTAATTTCAACATAGTGGTACTTGGTTGCAAAGTCATTGTGATGACATGCAGGCTAAGGCTGGCGGTATGCTTACACGCAAACGTGTGCACGTTTCATTCATGAACGCGTTAACTTGCGCAATTCATGTCAATTTTACGCGCGTTAGATACTGCAACCAAACAAGTGCGTTAGGTGCAATATCTTCAAACACGCTGGGGGCGATAGCAAGAAAAGACGGTTCCAGACGAATGCTTCTCGGCAAAACCACGATGGCGACAACTTTTCAAGACCATCTCGACCCTCTCAAAATTATAAACATTCGATTTGCGATCGTACTTGCCCGCTGCACTTTGACACAGGAGCGTGCAAATATAGAAGTAGCAGTATCGTCTCCTTGCCCGGGGAATCCTTATTTTGTTTTGTTTACAAATTTTAACAAATTTCCCAATTTCCTTATCGCAATGCTGTGCTCTCTGCCCCCTGGATGACACCGCCAGTATTTTGCGTGTAGGTCTACTGCTTTAAAAGCAAGCATGTGCAGTCGGTTGCTTGCGTTGACTTGTGTAATTTGCGGCTCGCAGCAAGCGTGCCGGAGGCTTAAGGGTGGATTCTAATATGCAGACTCCCATCCTCCCTTGCCTCATTGTGTCGTCACCAACAACAGTATTGTATTTCAATATTGAGCAAAAGCTCAATTTTAATGCCATTTTCTCATTTGCAAATGGGATGGTGAATGAAGAATAGTCCTCCAAAACTTGGCGAGGCCACAAGCACAGACCGAGGAGGGAGTCCACACATTGGAATCCACCCCATGTGTATTAGCAAGCCAAGTTCCTGGTACTCACTGCGCGATGACGTCTCTGCCCTTGATGATCTGCTTGATGGCTCTCTGCTGGATAGCTGACGGCTTCTCGAACCCTGAAAAAGACACCAATCATCATCATTATCATAATCATCCTCCTCTCCATATAGCTGACAGCTTCTCAACCCTCAAAGACAATCATTATCATTGTTTATGATCATCACCATCATTTTTATTTCTTTATGGCCACCTGGATGCATTATCATTGGTTACACACTAAAATTAAACTTCAATAATGGCATTACTGTAGATTGAATTTGCATAGCTGGCAGCCTCTGGACTCCCAAAGAGGCATTTTCAGAGTTATTGTTATTATAAGTCGTGTATTTGTATATCACATTCATCGTTCAGTTATGCATCACCATCACAGTCCAAAACATTCAGCCAACAACACAAAAAACCCAAAGTAATTCATCATACAAATATAACAACCCACAGAGACGACAACCAGTGCAACACTCATCTGCCGATCTTTTTATTATAACTCATGTTGACCTCATTTCCTTGGTAATAAACCGTTTACATATCCTGCAGCAGTACATTCAGACAAGAGGAACCGTTTTCTTAACTTTTAAATCCCTGGTATGCCATTGGCTTGCTAACACGTAAACTAGGGTACTCCCCTCAAGTTGTACGAGTCAATTTCCACAAAGAATAGATCAGCTAAAGCACTAATAGCAATCAGCAGGCACCCTAGAGAAAAAGACACAAACAAAACGGTCTCATGTGAGAAATTTGGAGCTATCAAGCTAGTTCTAGTGATCTACCTTAGCTGATAGTTACACACGACTCTTGAGGGAAGGCAAATGTTTGGCTAATATGCTAGACACACGTTAGCATGCGAGTCATCAATGATCGCGGACATGCCCCCAGTTGCATTAGAAGTACGAAGCCAATCTGAATACCGATGCAATATTTTACGTAACTAATATTAAATAGTCAGTGAACCCCGCCACTGGAGAGTTTCAAAGTTAGCGCCTCAGCTTAGCTAGGCCCTGTGTTCAAAGCGCATCCTCGGTCTTTACCGTAGGCGTAGATCCCACGGAGCAGGTCCTCTCGAAGGCCCATGGTGTCGAAAGTTGGAGTCACATCGACCTCTTCGCTCGTCTCAAACTCCACTTTGGTCATATCTTCCTCCTTTAGGAGCCGTTTCGCTCTCGGTGCTTGTGTTGCGGCCATTGTACTCTCTGAAACTTTCCAACAAAAACGTGGATATATATGAAAATATTACACCGTTCGGCGTAGTAGCACACGGAGGAATCAGAGAAAAGACCGCCGCCGCGTGTGTCGTCGATGTCCTGACGTCATGTGAACGCGACGTCATGTGAGTTACTGCGAATAATGATGACGTTTGGGTCATTTTCTTCCTGTTTCGACGGATTTTGTTTGGCTTTTGCATGACTCCAACTTGCAAAACATCCCCGTTTGACGGAAAATCCGAGTGTTTGCACTGTCGCGCTGTGTAACGACCACCTTTACGAAGGCGTCTATCATCGCAACGCTACGGAAAAATGGCAGCGACTTCGGTGTTTCAGAGAGTAAGAACGGGCTCGAAGATTGGTGCCCAGTATGATCAAGACGGAAACCTCATCCAAGTGGAGACCCGAGAAGACGAGGAGCAGAACGTCAAACTCACCGAGATCCTGGAACTCCTGCTCGCCGCCGGTTACTTCAGAGCCCGCATCAAGGGCCTGTCACCCTTCGACAAGGTAAAACATAGCTAAATCTGTTTTGGGCACCTTTGGAACATTGCTAAAATTGAGGATTTTTGTATAGCCTACACAGGATTTTGAAGAAATTAATCCATGCTTTTACCTGTAGGGTTGTAATTGCAATACCCAGAGTATAGGGCTTAGGCCCTAAATATATTGTAATATGCTTGAGTATTATCATCCTAATAGATGTCTTAGGTCTTCAGAATCTCCTCTACTGGTTGTGCCTAGGGCCAGAAAGAGACAGGGTAAAATGGCTTTAGTCATGGACATAGTAGGCCTATGCTGAAAATCGCTGGAACCAACTTTCTGTCCAAATTACAAATGCCCCACAACAGTATTTTTTTTTAATTAAAAAGAAATAAAAAACAGCCTTATTCTCATGCCAATTTGGTTATGGTTAGTCAATTATCTAGGCCTATTATGTATCACACAATATTTCATTTTCTTCTCTTTTTCTAGTCCTCTTTCTCTTTGAATGACAATTATGACAATGCGCTATATTTAAGTACATTTGATTGATTGATTGATTGATTGATTGATTGATTGAAGGTGGTAGGCGGCATGACGTGGTGCATCACGACGTGCAACTTCGACGTGGACGTGGACCTGCTCTTCCAGGAGAACTCCACCATCGGCCAGAAGATTGCCCTCACAGAGAAGATCGTGTCCGTCCTGCCCAGGATGAAGTGCCCCTTCCGGCTGGAGCCCCACCAGATCCAGGGGCTGGACTTCATCCACATCTTCCCCGTGGTGCAGTGGCTCGTCAAGCGGGCCATCGAGACGCGGGAGGAGATGGGCGACTATGTGCGCGCGTACTCCGTCTCGCAGTTCCAGAAGTCCCACAGCCTGCCGCAGGACGAGGCGTTCACGCAGCGGAAGCCGCGGGCGGTGAAGACGGTGCGGGAGGTGGGCGACGTCTACAAGCCGCAGAGACGCTACAAGAGGCAGCAGCACCAGCAGGAGCAGGGGCAACAGCTTCTGGATGAGGAGTCCCAGGTAATTAAAATGACAACAAAACCGAACAACAATCATTTTACATTTCATTCATATTGCTCTGCCTTTACTTTTTAAAGAGAGAGAAAACATGATAAAGTGGATAGGGGTATAATAAAAAAGTTGCACCGCCCAAATGGATAAAGTGGAAAGTCCGGGCCGATGGTCCAGGGGGTCCTTCTAGGGTTACCAAACTGGCGCTCCGAGCGCTACACTTAAGGGCAAGCAGGGCCCAGTGGTGCGCTCCCATATTGGTGGTGGGGGACTTATTACAACCTTTGCCCCTGTCATTGTTTTGCCCTAGGGCCCTGTGTGCAATTGTTGTCGCTGCACCACTCTGCACCAGTGACTACTGGTCCTACGGCCTGAAAGCACTGCTAAGAGATGGAGTCAAAAAGTATTTTCGTGTGTGTGTTTATTTTATTTTTTACAATCAGGTGCACTCCACATTGCTGGAATATGGACGTCGCTATGGCTACAGTAAGCAGCAGGCGCCTAGCAACAAGGAGGACAAGAACCTGGCCAAGGTGCGTGCTCAGATGACTATTCTTTCTTAAGTTTAACTATTGTACTGCTGACATGTAACTGACAACTAACTACCTTACAACTGAAGGCAATGTCCGCTGGTCAGGTATTGTGTGTGTGTGTGTGTGTGTGTGTGTGTGTGTGTGTGTGTGTGTGTGTGTGTGTGTGTGTGTGTGTGTGTGTGTGTGTGTGTGTGTGTGTGTGTGTGTGATTGATGCAATGTTGTTTTATTATACATGATGCTGCTGTACATGTTTTTCTGAGATGTAGTAATAATAATAATAATAATAATGATAATAACAATGATACTAACGTTAATAAATGTTTCCAAATCAAAGGTGCTGGGAGGCGGAGCTCCATCATCGGGGGCAACAGGCGAGGAGGCGGGGCAGGAGCAGGAGGATGAGGTATGAGGTACACTTTGGCTCTCTATAGCCGCGTTTAGGACGACGGAGAACCATGCTGGCGAGTTCACGCTGCAAATTTGAGCGTTCCGGAACTGGAAAGGTGATTTGCGATTCAAACCATAAAGTGCTTGTTTTTTTATCTCTGCGAAACGTGATGACGACATGGACGCCAGCCGTTTCATCTGGGCAACACATGGTCACAAACCGAAAAGTTCAGAGCCCGGTATAAACGTGAGCGGTTCGCAGGTAAGCGGTTTAGTTTCGAAAGTAACTACTGCTGGAACTAAACTGCTGACGTGTGAACCATTCGCATTCATACTAGACCACAGCCAGCAGGCTCTGAACTTTTGCGCATGTGACTGAGTGTGACCTGGGTGAACCTGCTGGCGTCCATGCTGTCGTCACGGTTGGTAGAGAAAACCCATGCATTTTTCAATTCGCATCACAAACCAACTCTCCAGTTCCCGAACGCTTAAACTTGCGGCGTGAACATGCCAGGCGGTTCGATATTATGTGCGGGACATGAAATGACATGATATGAAGTGTGATGTAATGTAATAAATTGTACCACACAGGCCAAGGAGGAGAGGCGTATCCGGGACTAATGTAATAACATGGGCTAAGTGTAATGTAATAAATAGAATGTAATGTAACAACATGAGATGAGTGTAATATAGTGTAATGTAATGTAATCTATCACAGACTCGGGCTGAGGAGGAGGAAGAAGAGAGGCGTATCCGGGACTGATGTAATAACAGTGTAACGTAATGTAACAACATGGGATAATTGTAATGTAATCTACTACAGGCCCGGATTGAGGAGGAAGAGGAGAGGCGTCTCCGGGACTGATTTAATAACGTGGACTTAGTGTAATGTAATGTAACAACATGTGCTAAGTGTATCGTTATTATGTAATATATAATGTAATGTAATCTACCACAGGCGCGGGCGGAGGAGGAGGAGGAGAGGCGTATCCGGGCATTGATGAGCAGCATGGCGTCCATGGCGACGGAGGAGGGGGCGGGGCGGCTGACGGCGAGCGCGGTGGGCCAGATCGTGGGTCTACGCTCGGAGGAGATCAAACAGATGGCCACCGAGTACGCGGAGAGGGCAGAGAGGCTGGCCGACCAGACAGACCAGGTAAAGACACACACACACACACACACACACACACACACACACACACACACACACACACACTAGGGTTTTCATGTACAAAGATTTCCGTACCTTTCCTACTGAATCTTTGTGAAAGAGAAAATGTGAAAATATGCATTTGCACCTGAAATTTCAAGTGTATCACTCCATGCATACACAGGTTTTCATGCTGGTTCATGTGGTATGTCCAATTTCATGTGGTTTATGTGGTGTCTTTTTCATGTTAAGTCAGTTTTGTACATGACTTGAGGCCCCAGGTCTTTTCACTATGACACACGTGCAGACACGAATACAAAGGCACAGAGATCGTGGGTCCAAAATGTTTCAAGTGACGACGCATGACGACAAACAGACAACCTCTCTCTTTCTCTCTCTCTCTCTCTCTCTCTCTCTCTCTCTCTCTCTCTCTCTCTCTCTTTCTCTTTCTCTCTCTCTCTCTCTTTCTCTCTCTCTCTCTCTCTCTCTCTCTCTCTCTCTCTCTCTCTCTCTCTCTGTCTCAGGGGGCAGGGCATCATCGGCGTACAGTGGCGTCGCTGGGTAAGCAGATTCAGCAGCGTACTCGAGAGCTGGAGGACATGACGTTACGCCGACGTGACACACAGGAGGCACACGACCAGGCCAGGTGAGGACACACACACACACACACACACACACACACACACACACACACACACACATACACACGACCAGGCCAGGTGAGGACACACACACACTCATTACACTACAGTATACTGTATACACACACTACAGTACATACACACACACTATTACACACCTACTACTACCGTTATGCACACACCCTAGAGCTGAAGTAAGGATGCACGTGACCATGTGGATGAATAAAGGAATCTGAATACTGGTGGTCATAATCTTATACATTTTCCAGTGCATCATTTTATTACCATTTTACTATCATTTTGTTATCATTTTACTATCAAACGAACTTCAACTGCTTGTGTGCTGATTCAATCTTCGATCATACATTTAGTAAAAGTAGTACTTAAAAAAAATAATGAAAAAAAGTCCATCACAGGAAGGAGCTCGACTTCAAATCATTATAATTTTCTTTTCATTTAATTATAATTGTGTAATTGTATCATTATTTTACCATCTTTTATCTTCAACTGTACTGTGTGCTTATTCCATCTTCCGTCGTCCGATTATTTCAAAATTCCACCACAGGAAGAAACTGGACGACGTTTCCGAGACGACGGCCCGGCTGAGGGCGGAGCTTGGCCGACTGGAGTCAGACAGGGGGGAGGAGTCAGAGGAGTTGCTCAGCAGCCTGAGGGAACTGGTAGCCACCAACGAGGCACTCAAGGTAACATATACCTCACAGCTGGCTGCAGACAATTTATTGAGGAGAGTAGTAACAGTAGTAGTAGCACTGGTAGTAATAGAGTAGTAGTAGGAGTAGTATTAACAGCTGCAGTAGTAGTAATAGTAGCAGTAGTAGTAGAAGTAGTAATAGTAGTAATAGTAATAGTAGAGGTGGAGCCAGACAAGGGGGAGGGGTCAGAGGAGTTGGTCTAGAGCCTGAGAGAACTGGTAGCCACCAACCAGGCCCAGAAGATTCTACTTGATTGTCTGTCTCTCTGTCTCTGTCTCTGTCTCTGTCTCTGTCTCTGTCTCTCTCTCTCTCTGTCTCTCTCTCTCTCTCTCTCTCTCTCTCTCTCTCTCTCTCTCTCTCTCTCTCTCTCTCTCTCTCTCTCTCTCACTCACTCACTCACTCACTCACTCACTCTCTCACACTCTCACACTCACACACACACACTTGCTCTCTGTCTGTGTTTGTGTGTCCAGTTTCATCAGCAGTGTTGACTCTCTCTCTCTCACACACACACACACACACACACACACACACACACACACACACACACACACACACACACACACACACACACCTTAACCTAATTACACACACACCTTAGCTTAATTTAACAGGCATATTGTGTGTGTGTGTGTACATCATCTCCCGACGACACTGCTGACGAAACTCCTGCTCCTGACCATGAGGGGACACACACACACACACACGCGCACACACACGATATGCCTGTTAAATTAAGCTAAGGTGTGTGTGTGTAATTAGGTCTTCTCCTGACAACACTGCTGACGAAACTCACAAGACATGACTGTTAAGTTAAGGTGTGTGTGTGTGTGTGTGTGTGTGTGTGTGTGTGGGTGTGTGTGTGTGTGTGTGTGTGTGTGTGTGCGTGTGTGTGTGTGTGTGTGTGTGTCCCCTCATGGTCAGGAGCAGGAGTTTCGTCAGCAATGTCGTCGGGAGATGATGTACACACACACACACTCACACACCTTAACTTAACATCCATATTGTGTGTTCGTGTCCACTACAGGCCCAGGAGCAGGAGTTCCGTCAGCAGTGTCGCCAGGAGATGACCCAGCTGCAGCAGAAGATCCAGGAGCTGCGGCAGGAGGCCGGTCACCACGACGAGGAGGAGGAGGACGCTACCGACGGCAACGACAACAAAGATGGCGGCGGTGAGGATGGCAGCAGCAGCGACAACAAGGAGCAGCGGCGACGCGTTGAGATGCAGCACCGCGCAGACAAGGAGAAGCTACAGCGCATTCGGCTACTCATGGCACGACGCAGCCGCGAAATCAGGTGACACTAATATTATTTTGTATATAACAGAGATTATATTACCTTTTACTTTATCAATATACCGTATATTAGTCATACTCATGGCAAAATCAGGTGACACTAATATTATTTTATATTAACAGGTATTATATTAGCTTATACATATTAGCAATACATATACGTATTATGTTAGCTTTTACATACATACTGTATGACGTGCCACAGCCGCAATATCAGGTATTACTAGCTAATGTTATCTTGAATTACCGTTTATATCAATTAAATCAGGTTAATCAAATTTTCTGTAAAGTAACCTTCACCCAGAAAGCTCATTCTGATTTTCTGGGGTGAATCTCAAGTTCTGAGTTCTGATTCTGAAGTTCTGATTTGGAAATTCCGATTCTGAAGTTCTAATGCTGAAGTTCTAATATGTAAATACCTTTTTGAAAATTCTGATTCTGAAGTTCTAATGCTGAAGTTCTAATATGTAAATACCATTTTGAAAATTCTGATTCTGAAGTTCTGATTTGGAAAATTCAGATTGCGAAGTTCTGATGTTCTGGTTCTTGTTCCGATCAGCGTGCTCCACCGCAATTCTGTTTCTGAAGTTCTAATTCCAAGTTCTAATGTCCCGCTTTTTATTCCGATCAGCGTGCTCCAGCGCAAGATGGACGAGATCCCGAGCCGGGCGGAGCTGACGCAGTACCAGAAGCGCTTCGTGGAGCTCTACGGTCAGGTGTCAGCCACACACAAGGAGACCAAGCAGTTCTTCACCCTCTACAACACGCTGGATGACAAGAAGGTGAGATTGAATAGGACAATAGGTGTGTAACGAAAGTGGTATGTAATGTAATAGTTGTAAAGGCCACGTAAAGGGAGGCCGAGCAGTTCTTCACCCTCTACAACACCCTGAACGACAACAAGGTAAGGTGAGATACAATGTAATATTAGATTAGAAAGGACAGTATGAAATAAGCTGTATTTGGGCAGCTGTGCGTCATGGAAGTGTAGTTTAATAGTTGTAAAGGCCACCCACAAGCGGTTCTTCACCCTCTGCAATAAGGAGAAGGTGAGATGGTATACAATGTACAAGTTTACATAAGTAATATAAGTAAGAGCTTGGTGAATTCCAGCCATGATCTCTCTCTCTCTCTCTCTCTCTCTCTCTCTCTCTCTCTCTCTCTCTCTCTCTCTCTCTCTCTCTCTCTCTCTCTCTCTGTAATCTAACCCTCTGTAATTTCGTGTTGACAGGTCTACCTTGAGAAGGAGGTGAGCTTGCTGAACTCCATCCATGATAACTTCCAGGCGGCCATGTCTTCGTCGGGCGGCAGAGAGCAGTTCCTCAGGCAGATGGAGCAGATCGTAGAGGGCATCAAGCAGAGCAGACTGAGGAACGAGAAACGCAAACAGGTACATACGTGTGTGTGTGTGTGTGTGTGTGTGTGTGTGTGTGTGTGTGTGTGTGTGTGTGTGTGTGTGTGTGTGTGTGTGTGTGTGTGTGTGTGTGTGTGTGTGTGTGTGTGTGTGTGTGATGAAAAGGAATGAGAAATGCATGCAGTGTGTGTGTGTGTGGGTGGATGTGTGGGTGGATGGTTGAGTTATAAGGACGATAAAGGCATGCAGGTGGACTGTATGCTGAATGGCCAGTTCTCTTTCTTCACTACTGAACTTTACTAATCAACTCTACTCAAACTCTGCTTCTCCACTCCACTCTACTCTAATCTTCTCCTCTCTTGCCCACAGGAGAGCAAGATGCATCGTTACCAGCTTAACGACTTAGTACTTGGAGCTGCTGAATAGGTCTCTACTATTCCACTCTAATTCTACTCTAACTCTGTTCCTCTGTTCCATAGGAGAGCAATATGCATCTGAACCAGCTGAATGACCAGTAGGGCTGTAACGATACACTCAACTCACGCTGCGGTTCATATCATGATTTTTGACATACAGTTCGATACGCCCCACGATTTTTGAATTCTATGAGAACTATGATAGTTTAGATAGGTAGAATATGTTACAAGAGGGTACTAATAATACAAAAAAGTTTACAAATAATACTGATGAGGATTTAAAGCACTATCACATCATATCGTGTGGTTGTTTTCTGGACTGAAAGGTAGCAAAACTTTGAAAGGGCGTATCACGATACTGCCTCCTTGCATCGCGATACAGTATCGTGACTCTGTGTATCACAATTTATCGGTTCGATACAATATCATTACAGCCCTAATGACCAGGGCTCTACTCTGCTATTCTATTTTATTCTACTCTACTCTACTCTATCTCTACCCCCGTCAACTCCAGAGCTAGATGCATCTAGACCACCCGAGTGACCCAGTACCTGGAGCTGCTGGACAAGCACCATCTCTACTATTCTACTCTACTCTACTCTACTCTACTCTACTCTACTCTACTCCACTCCACAGGAGAGCAAGATGCGTCGTGACCATTTAAACGATCAGTACCTGGAGCTGCTGGACAAGCACCATCTCCACTATTCCACTCTTACTCTACTCTAGTCTAACTCTACTCTGCGCTTCTCTGACTGTGCTCTTCTCCACTCCACAGGAAAGCAAGATGCGTCGTGACCAGCTGAACGACCAGTACCTGGAACTGCTGGATAAGCAGCGTCTCTACTTCAAGACGGTGAAGGACTTCAAAGAGGAGTGCCGCAAAAACGAGATGCTCCTCTCCAAGTTCCGTGCCAAAGGAGCGTCCTAAGGACACACACACACACACACACACACACACACACACACACACACACACACACACACACAAACACACACACACACACAAGGAGAAGTGCCGCAAGAATGGGCAAATCCATATACGTATGCACAGTCACACCCTCTTCAGTGCACTGTGTACATGAATGAACGCTGGACACCGTGGATAAGTGCATAAGATGTCCAGAGATCTTTACCATATGTCTTATAACACGTCATAGCCTCACGTTGTCTGCATTATCACTAACGGTCTGACATTGTGTGTGTGTGTGTGTGTGCGTGTGTGAGGGCATGCTTGCATTTTATTGCTCGAATGTTTACCATTGACCGCACACACACACCTTTGCATTAACAAGCTAGACTTTGTGTAGCAATACATTTGAAGATAATAAAGCATATTTAATTAAAAATTGAAATTGAAAAATAATTCTACACAGACATTAACTTTTGAGTAGTAATACATGAAAGATGAAGAATTAAAAAAAAAATGAATTTGAATGAATGAATTTATACAACAACATGACACCAATCATGCCTTTTTTTGCTAATTGTTTGGTAAACGTTGAAGTTTGTCCAGCCAAAATCAGTGTTAAATTGTTTTGTATCATACTGTATACTTCAGTGCACTTACCATGTTGATAATCGATAAGTCTGTTATGTGATTCCATGGACTAATGAATATTGACTAATAAATAATTTCTATATCACTATTGTTTTGGTTGTGCTGTCAATCACACACACACATAAGCGTGTCACACACACACACACACACACACACACACACACACACACACACACACACACACACACACACACACACACACACACACACAAATAGTCAATAAAAATACTGATTACGAAAGTGAGACATTCTTTATTCGCAGCGATTGTTTGTTTTGTACACAGTTGAAAAAAAGAGAAACAAGAATGTACATCTGTGTCAGGACAGAAAAGTAAGATTACAAAAAGAGCAGAAAGATATTTTGACATTGGCTAGCTTTCCTTGGATAAGTGTTCTTTTTTTACCTTGGGCTTCACATGACATGATACTCATTCTAAAAATATATTCAAATGTACAGGGTGCTCGTCAAACTTGTTTCTTCTGTATATTCCTATTGCTTGCGGCCTCGTGATGCAAGGCTCAACATTATTGATGGTCAAAGTGTTATTCAATATCTCACAAAAGCCCATTTCAAATGACATCTCGATTGCAGTCGGGATGTTGAGTTGGGGAAAAGCCCCCCCTGCAAAAGTTCCCTTGACAATGACCTAGACATGAACACTGGGCGCAGCCGAATGGTGCCAATTTGATAAGGAAGAGACGGTTTATTAGGAATCAAAAGGTCCATCTCATTATCTAACCTCCTGTCCTGTCCTGTCCTGGGGCAGTCGTGGCTCAGTGGTTAGAGCACTGGGTTGGCAACCCAAGGGTTCCCGGTTCAGTGCCCGACCGAATCACGGCTGAAGTGCCCTTGAGCACTTTGCTCCCCGGGCGCCGCTCAACAGGCAGCCCATTGCT